>NW_006204693.1:1735-2785 GCF_000334495.1 Tupaia belangeri chinensis | reverse complement strand
AACAGACCATTTACTTTCTATTAACAGGATTCTTCCTACCTCCTGTCCCTGGCATAGCATCTTTGAGATGTATATTTCAACTGATTAGTGTATTCTTTTGCTTATTTCTTCCCAAGACACAGTACTTCCCCTTCTTTAAGATGTAGTTTAAGCCTTTCTTTAACTAATCTCTTCCCAAGACAGGGATCTTCCCTTCCAATCACCAACCTAAGAATTTGTGGAACCCACCTATAACCTACAAGCCCCTGCTTCTACATGTCCCGCCTTTTTGTGCCAGAGCAATGGGAAATCTTTTAATTAAATGTTGTCCGTCAATCTCAAAAGCAAATAAAAGGAACCTCTGTACATGATCACCTCAAGAAAAGGCATGTGTGCCTCTTCTCCAGCCTAGGTCACACAGTTGGCTTGGAAATAAACCGCATTAATTAAATTATTAATTTTATAGTTGGTAATATTTTTCTGTTGACACTAGAAACCAGTAACCAAATGTAGCCCAACCCAGAGAGGAGGTCATTACACTAGGATCTGTGTACCATAAAGCAGGAATCGCTGGGAACAATTATGGGGTTTCCTAGAATCCCATAATTCCATAGGCTAACATGAGGCACTGGGCTATAATTCTAAAGAATTATTTATTCAATTTTATTTATTATTATTCTGCAGTTTGACCAGAAAGAGAAGGGGAGAAGAATGGGGTGAGAAAACAAGCTGCCAGTTCCAGGACTCGAACTGCAATTGGCCATGTGTGAGATTAGCATCTTAACCATCATGCCACCTGTTGTAGGACACTCTAAGTCCAAATATAATGGAAAAAACTGATATTTTTTATGTCAGAGTGTCAGTATCTGAATTTCAGTTTATTCCAACCTTACTATGGTGCAGATTAGGAAGTAAAGTCAAGAGGAACAAAGGAAAAATGACTTTTTGTATATTAAAGACAAGAATGCAGGCTGTTCGAAGTTGTATTTAATGCCACCTCCCACCCATTGTGTAATACTCCCATCTCTAAGTTTGTGCATTTGCTACATGTGGCACTAACTCATGGATTAC
>NW_006204693.1:0-1336 GCF_000334495.1 Tupaia belangeri chinensis | reverse complement strand
TCACCTCCCTTATCTGGAGTCCTTTGAGAGAGCCAGATGTTTTGCTGCATCTCAACTTCCAAGGATTTGGGCTCAGAAAACTCCAGAGTGAGAACCTTTCCTGATTCTTCAGATATTTGCTCAGCCCTCCACTGAATCTTCTGATCAATTGTGAGAAAAAATGCAAAGGTAATGTGGCACACGTTAGAGTTGGCCACCATCCCTGTCCCACCTAAAATATTCCTCACTCCTCTCTTTGGTTGGAGAGAATGTGAGGACATGTGGGGTGAACATGTTCTGGGCGAAAGTAGGTTATTAATAAAATAGAGGTTTGATGGGCTATTGGGTATACACCCCAGGTAATGGCTGGCATAGTGGTAAGGGGAGTGCTGGAGCAGGGTCCATATGTCTGTTTCACATTAACCTGAGCTCTGGGCTGTCATCTGTTTTCATCCCAGGACTGGTCTGTGAGAATACTGCTATTTGCCTTATTCAGGATCAGGTCACCTGGGCAGAAAGAGAAACAAGGGCAGGCAAGGCTCTGGTGCTTTCTGATCTCACTGCCATTAGCCAATGGCTCCAGGAGACTGCCATAGTAAGTGGGGAACCTTTCTTAATCTGTCTGGGTGAGGGACAGTTACCCATGCAGCTGAAAAAGAGATCGAGCTGGCTTAAGTAAGTCTAGGGAGGAGGAGTCTCCACAAACTGAGCCTGAAGATGTCTGGGAAGGCTTCTGCCCAGATACTGCCCTGAAGATTTTCAGGGCTCCTCCCAGGGTTCCCCTACTTCAGTGACTCATAGGACCTACCCCAAAGTGTCTGAGTCCCTCCCCTCCATCACCCCACCATCCAGCTTATCCTTGATTAGATGCAAAATCAGTTTTCATGTTTTTGTAGGAATATGCTTCACGTTATGAGTACCAGTGTTTACATGTGGCTGGGGATCATATTGAGTTAACCATCCCTCCATCATCCCCCGCCCAGTGGGGAAGTACATCAACCCAGATTCTAGATGACATGCAGGTGGAAACCTTCAAGGCAGGCACATGTGGGAACATGAAAGAGCACCTGGTGTCTACCAGAAGGGTAACCCCTTTTATATTACCTACTTCCTGTGCACTTACCCAAAGTTCCCCTCCTCCCAACAAGCTCTGGCCCAGCCACAGGTAAGTGCTCCCTCCCCTACAGTACAGTGCCACCTTGGCCACTTGCTAGCCATGTTTTAGGGAGGTCAATTCACCTCTGTGGGCTTCAGTTTTCTCCTGTGAAAACTGAGGTAAAGGAAGACCAAACACACAGAATTTGTACAAGGTCTCAGACAAGCCATGGAAGTGTAGTCCCAGGGCTGGCCTTGTGGG
>NW_006204692.1:0-1932 GCF_000334495.1 Tupaia belangeri chinensis | reverse complement strand
TTCGATCTTCCTGATTGAATTCTGGGATATAATATTCAACTCCAGATTTGTCCCTACAATTAAGTTGGCCATTTTCTTAGTTTTTGAACTCTTATTACTGTGTGTCTGCCTTTAATTTTCCTGACATAGCATTTCCTTAAAAACTTCTTGGAGATCTGATCTGGTGCTGGTAAATTCTTTCAGGTTTTGTTTATCTGAGAATGTTCTTGTCTTTTCTTCCCATATGAAGGATAATCTTGCCAGGTACTGTATTCTTGGTTGAAATTGCTTTTTCCTTAACACTTTGAATATATTTTCCCATTTTTTTCTTGCTCACATGGTTTCCGATGGGAGGTCTGCCATTAGTTTTATGGGATATCCTTTGTAGGTAACTTGCCATTTTTCTCTTGCCAATTAGTATCTTGTCTTTGTCTGTGGTTTTGGTCAGTCTGGCTATAATGTGTCTTGGAGAAGATCTTCTTGGGTTGATTCTATTTGTGGTCTTTTTTATTTCTTGGGACTGAATCTTTGAGTGCCTCTCTAAGTTTGGAAAGTTTTCTTGCAGGATTTCATAAAATAGATTACCAATGCCCTTATGAGTTTCTTCGCCCGCTGGGATGCCTATTGTCCAGATGTTTGGATGTTTGATGGTATCTAGTATTTCTCATATATTATTCTCAAATTTCAGGGCAATTTTCTCAGTCTTCAGGTGGATTTTTTTCTAAGCCAGCAATTTTTCTCTTTTACATCTGAGATTCTATTTTCTGCAGGATCTGGTCTGCTTTTAATACTTTCAAGGGAGATTTTGACTTTCTGTATCATAGCCTTCATCTCTAACAGTTCTGTTTGACTCTTTTTTAAAGTGTGTAGTTCCTCTTTTAGGTCTTGCAAGAATTTCCTCACCTCCTGGAACTTGTAAGCTCCTTTCTCCTGCCTCTTCTGCAGTTCATTGTCTCTCTTCTCTTCCATCTCTGTTAGCTTTGCAATTATAAATGTTCTAAATTCTTTATCAGACATTTCCATGAGTTTCATTTTATTGTCTGTGGATAAAGAGGCATTATTCTTTTCCCTTGGAGAAGAGGTATTTTCTGCTTTCCCATTTTGTGGCCCTGCATTGATTTCTAGTCATCTGATGGATGGTGTGTTTCTTCCCAAACTTGAAGTTCAATGTAAGCATTGAGGAGCATGCTAAAAAGAAAACAGAGAGAGAGAAACAACAGCAACAACAACAACAACAAACAAGAAACAGAGAAAAAGAGAAGAAAGAACTAAGAGAAAAACTAAAAACTAATTGAAAATTAATATTTAAAAAAAATTTTAAAGGCAAAAATTAGAAAACTTTGTGGTGCACTTGTGTGCTGTGTGAAATGGCTAATTCTCAGGAACCATGAAGGTGTCTTCAAGAAGTCCTGTTCCCTTGCCTCTCTTGGGTTGGGAGGGGGAGAGGGGATTATTAACAAGATAAAGGGAAAGGAGGGACCAGAAAGCCCAGAAAATGCTTTGCCTTAAAAAATTTTAAGAAGGAAAAATTACAAAAATATCAGAAGACAGATACAGAGACAGAGGTAGAGAGAGACAAAGACAGATACAGAGACAGGAGGCTTGAAATGCATCTTTCTATCACGCAAGTTTGTGTGCTGGAGGCTGAATTAGCAGTGGAAAATCTTCATTTCTCTGTTTCCCCTGAAATGGCTAGTTCTTAGGAGCCATAAAGATATCTTCAAGAAGGCTTGTTCCCTTGTTTCTCCACGTGAGTTTGTGTGATGGAGGCTGAATTATCAGTGGAAAATCTTCATTTCTTTGTTTCCCCTGAAATGTCTATTTCTCAGGAGCCATGAAGGTGTCTAACTTATATATTGTTATCTTTATTTTTAAAAAATTGTTACAGCAAACATGTGCTAACCAAGGAGAGAGAAAAAGAGAGAGGAGAGGAGAAAAAAAGCCACCAAGTTT
>NW_006204691.1:86802-90537 GCF_000334495.1 Tupaia belangeri chinensis | reverse complement strand
AATCTTCTCAAACAAAGAAAATCTGAAAGAATTTCCAAGACCACAGATAAAGACAAGATACTAAAATTGGCAAGAGAGAAATGAGAAGTGACTTGCAAAGGTCATCCCATTAGGCTAACTCCAGACCTTTCAGCAGAAACAATGCAAGCAAAAAAAGAATGGGAAGACATATTGAAAGTGTTAAGAGAGGAACAGTTTCAACCAAAATTATTATATCCAGCAATATTATCCTTCATATGGGGAAAAAGAATAAAATCTTCTGAAACAAAGAAAACCTGAAAGAATTTGCCGACACCAGACCAGCTCTTCAAGAAACACTGAAAAGATGAGACCAGTAGTTAGCATAATGGCTATGTCACTGGACTCCCATGTAGTCGACCACAGTTTGAGTCCCAGACCCAGTGATTTAAACTCACAGTGGGTGCGTGTGCGTATGTGCCCAAGATCCTGAGGGGAGAATGTAGGTGAAGGGATTGTGGTGTGGCCATTGCCCCTGGAGGGTGATTTGTCGCTTTCTGTCTCTCTAACTCTCTTTGCCTTTCTGGCGATTGCACACGCCCTATAGCAACAACAACAACAATATAAAACTCTCAATGGAGTCCTATTCCAGGAAAACTAAGAATGATCAGCCAGAAATAAGAGTGAAAGATAACCAAGACAATGGTCAACTTAAAGGTAAGGACAAGTCTGGAAATATCAATAATAATATTAAATGATTAAATGTTAATGGATTAAATTTTCCTATCAAGAGAAACAGACGGGCTGAATAGATTTAAAAAACAACAACAACAACAACAAACCAGAATGCCTCTATTTGTTGTCTACAAGAAACGCATCTTATGTATAAAAACACACATACACTAAAAGTGAAGTGTTGGAAAAAGTTATTCCATGAAAATAGGAATCAAAAAAAAAGAAAAGCTTGAGTACTGATACTAATTTCTGACAAGATAGGCTTTAAAAAAAACTGTTTGAGAGACAAAGAATGGCACTATAGTAAAAGTGTTAATCCATCAAGGAGATATAATGCCAATAAATATGTACCTAACACATGGTAATGGGATATAATTCTTTTTTTTAAAAAAAAATTTTATTATCATCATAATCTTCTTTATATTACATTGGATTGCATATAACTTTACAGTGTATTACATTGCTTTTTCAAAAGGGAATGCCATGCATGTCAGTCAGTACAAAGACATTAATCTCCCCGCTTCAATATTCAATATCTTTTCTATGTTTTCCCCAATCATTATTATTATTATTATAATTATTTTTTAAAACAGTCAATCGCTATTTCTCATTTTGCTTGTAAAAATACTTTGCCCATCATGAAATACTTCTCAGGCCAATCCAGTTGAGAATACTATACATGTCATCATCAACAGTTAATAAGCCATATCTGTTTCTCACTAACGTCCTGCCTCTTTATTGTTCACTTGCTATCACAATTCCTTCTCCATTCTGCTCTTGCGATTATTGGGCATGAAGACATACTCCCACCTCTCATGTTTTTCAAACAACTCAATTCAAGATCCCAACCATATAGTCAGCCACGTGGGAATCAACTGCCTTAAGCTCTATGCTGAATTAGGAGTTAGACCCCACTCTAGATAGATAGGAGATAAGCTCTGGTGGCAGCATTTAGAAACCTATGGCTTCTCTACAAAGCACACTTCTACCATCCCTAGTCAGTAGTGAGCACCCAAAGTCAGCACCTTGATTCTAACATTAGCTTCATGTCAGGAGCTCAGTGTCACATTATGCATGCAGGCCTCACTACATGGGTCTTGGTGGCAAAAGTGCTAAGGTACCAACAATCTCACTCATTCCAAGCCTCCCACTGAATATGAAGATAGTGTTGAAGCAGTGCATAACAAGCTATATTAATTCACTCTTCTGTCTTGAAAGAAATGAGAAACACTAAAAATGGGAAGAAAGATGATAAAAGGATAACAAGGGATCTTGAGTTCACAATTGTGCTCTTCTCTCTTTTCCGTGCACACTTGATTATTCTCAATGTGATTAATCACAAACACATATGCCAACTACATTATTACACATGTATAAACATATTTACACATACATATAACTAAAAACTTACAGAGGTCTTGACACTTCTTGAGGTGGCCTCATCAGAAAATGTAGTTGGCTTACAGTTTCATTCTCTTCCATGGTAAGAAGAGGGAAAAACCAACCCAGTACCAGGTCCCCATCCTTGTAGACACTTGGTTTCCAGTCTCTATGACAGATAAAATGCTTCATCTTACATACTGTTTGTAAAGGCTGTAGAAGTAGCAAGACATTAATCAAAGGTAATGACATGTCTGAGCTGGCCCAACACAGATAAAAAGCCCTATGTGTGTGAGCTGAGGAGGAAATGGAACTGGATTGTATCTGTAGGTTCAGCCCTCTTCTGCAGCTTCAGCCCTCTGCTGGGAGAGTCAACTCTGTGCAGGACACAGAAGATTCTCACTTCCACGGTCTGCCTTCAATCTGTACAAAATGTGTTCCAGACTGATATGACAGACAGAGACATAACTAGAACTTTTAAGAAGGCATTTCTACAGAAGCCATGGTGCTGAGACTTGTGCTTTATCTGAACATCTCTGGTTTCCATCCAGGGGCTCTGGGGATCTCTCTGGCCTGGGGGTCTGTACCCGTCATCCTCCATTTTAGTGAAAAACAACTTGGGAAAAACATGTTTTGCACTGTTTTTCTGCTCCAGACTTTATGATTTCATAATGGCCTGGCAAGGCTTTGGGGACCATCCTATTCTGAGACAACAAGTTTTGTAATTTTATGACTAAGAGAGGCCAAAGTATCTGTATCACACAACTGCTCTTATAATTTGAAATTTTTAAAATGGTGTTAAAATACACAAAAGTTGGAGTAGCAGGTGGCATAGTAGTTAAGGAACTGGACTCCCATATGACTGACCATGGTTTGAACCCTGGATCCTGGGGTTTAAAACTCATGGTGAGCACTCGTCTATGCATACCAAAATTCTTAGAATGAAGGAAAATGGAGAAGAAATTGTGGTGTAACCATCCTCCTTAGAGGGTGATTTTTCACTTTCTCTCTCTTCGTCAATCACATGTGCCCTACAGCAAAAGTATCTCTAAATAAAAACCAAATAAATAAATCTCCTCTGACTGACTTCCTTCTGAACAGGCTACAGCTCCCTATGGGCAAACACCAGACACCAGGTAGCAATGCAAGTACATTTCCTGCCATGGAGGTAAAAGGATATCACTCTCAGGTCTGCAACACCATCATGGCACAAATGAGCCTTATAACTTACAAAGAAGTACGATACTTTCCAGAGAACATTAGATTATTTTTAAATTTGAATGTTCCATAAACTTAATCCACATACCTCTAAGAATGATATCCTTTCTTCTTCAGCCAGGAAGGACGTTGCTGTTGAGGCACAGTAACTGCCATGGCTTCCAGTGCTTTGGCAAAACCTCAGATGCGTGGCTTTCTAGCCAAGCATCTGCGATTTCTTATTGTTGGAGCATTCATTGTATCCCTGAGTGTTGCAACTTTCTATAAGTTTGCTGTGGCTGAACCAAGAAAGAAAGCATATGCAGATTTCTACAGAAATTATGATTCCATGAAAGATTTTGAAGAGATGAGGAAGGCTGGTATCTTTCAGAGTACAAAGTGATTTTGGAATGTAAAGAATGTCACTGGATTGGTGCCATGTTCCTGAAATATGAATACATGGGC
>NW_006204691.1:86480-86786 GCF_000334495.1 Tupaia belangeri chinensis | reverse complement strand
TACATGTGGTAAAGAATAGTTTCTCTTTAAAAATAAACACTGTGGACAGAAAAAAAAAAAAAAACAGAATGACATCCTCTCTTCTCTTCACTGATAATTCAGGTGTCAGGTACTCATTCTATGATTTAATATGTAAAAAATAAAAAGAACTCGATTTTTTTTTGAAAGGTTTTTTCGCTATAGGGCGCGTGCGCTCGCCAGACAGACAGAGAGAGACATAAAGACAGAAATCAAAAAATCACCCCCTAGGGGGGATGGTCATGCCACAATCCCTTCTCCTCCATTCTCCTCTTGGGATCTTGGGCA
>NW_006204691.1:79384-80699 GCF_000334495.1 Tupaia belangeri chinensis | reverse complement strand
TGCTCATAGATTTCTGTGTATGAATTAGCTAATGTTCTCCAGAAAATTAACTTTTCTTGATTCTATATCTAAAACTTTCTTTAAATTTCAAAGCCAATTAAAAATTAGGTCCTTTTGGGGCAGTGGTATGTCCCCTGTGGGTCCCTCCAGAAACCTAGCTCTGGGAGATCTGCCTGCATCAGGTGTGAACCACACTATCCACACCTGGAGACATTAGTCTCCGAAGCAGGACCTTGAGTTTATATTTTAATTCAAAACTGAGCCTGAAAGTAGCAAACTGGGAACTCCTGCAGTGCCATGCTGGACAACAGTTCAAAGCAGTTCCTTGGAGGACTTTATACAGGGGCATCCTCCGATAGAAGTGAAGGGAATATTGTACTATCTACTTTTATTTATATACTTGCACTTTTCATTTGTTGCTAAGAAAGAATAAACCCTGTGAACCATATTCTTGGGAAACAAGTTTGTTGGTTGTGGTTTTTGTTTAAAAGTGACTTAAAGAGTTACTTTCAGTCACTTTTTCCTGAAAAGAGAAGATGTGCTTAAACACCAGTGAGGTGAGCAGCAACATCTTTATTCAAAGAGAGAAAAAAAAAAAAAGAAAGAAGCTCTCCTGGAGTTAGTTTGGAATCCCATCCCCTCCTAGTGGCTGGCGGTGGGTCCGTGTTCACTGAGAGAATGACACTATCCTAGTCTTTCATCTTGATCTGCTTAGGTTCCAGTTGCTTTGACTAGGTGGGTCCTGGTGCTTTGTCGGCAAGGACACCACCTTTGACACCTGAGTTGCCCAAGTATGAAAGACCTACTGTTGTATTGTTCACCAGGTTATAGGTCACAGTGAAAATTAGGCCATACAAGTTCTGTTCTGTGGTATAGTTCTTATCAGTAGTTGGTGTTCACCTGTTGTACTGTGGTTACCATGTGCACAAAGTGGTCTTGGGAAGTTCCAGAGACCTGGCTGGTTGAACAACAGTGCAGGTGACAGACTTAATCCCCATGGTAGTTGCTGTGGAGTGCTGATTAAGATGGGATGTATAGAGGTCAACAGGTGGTATGGTGGTTGAGGCATGGGACTCTCCCACGGTTTCAGTCATGAACCTGGAGGTTTGCTTTCTCACTTTCCCATGCTCTCCCTGTTTCTCCCTGGTGAATTAAAATAATAATGATGATAAATAAAATTAAATAAATAATTCTTTTTTAAAAGATATGGAGTGTGTAGACAAGGAGGCTATGATTGCTCTGGGCAACCTGTCTTCCTGGGTGAAGGCATGTCTGGGCTGTGAGGTGACAGGCTCAGACTCAGATGACAATGGCT
>NW_006204691.1:72265-78885 GCF_000334495.1 Tupaia belangeri chinensis | reverse complement strand
CCAACAGTAAACCAATGCTGGGATGAAATGATAATTCAGAGAGACAGTGGCAGACTGATCTCAGCCAGCTTTGTCCACTGTCTTGTATGGATTGTTTTTAGCAACAAATGTGATTGCTCCTACAATTCTGCACAAGATCTAGGTGGCTTCTAATTTTCCTTTGGGCTGTCTCCACCTGAAGTTTTCTTTTCATTTAATGGCTACACATTGTGACATTAAATTGAAGTCAGATGATATCATAGTCCATTTTTGCACCATGAAGACCTGTTCCTGAGAAACGAATGGACAGAAGTTTGCAGTCCTGATGGCTCATGTCAGGGAGGACTGTGGTGGCATGAGCTATGGGGTGGGCTGTGGTGTATGATGTATCTGTGGTGGCTGTGGTATGTGGAATGTCCATGATCAAAAAGTAGCTGCACTAACTTCTCAGGGGCTCAGGCATCTCTTGCTTCTCCCTGTTCTGGCTGCATAGGAAGTTATTGTGACCTTGATCTTTGCTGAGAGATCTGAATGTGGGCATGCAGGGAAGCTGTAGCAGTGGTGTCTGAACCTCAAAAATGCTGGCCATTGTGCAGGTAGAAGTCATTGCTGCTTCATCAAGTGGGGTGGCATGGGTGGCAGGGGAAATGTGGTGCCATGGCACTTCCTGGGGAGCAAAGATCTCTGGGTGGGACTGAAGATGAACCCAAGTAGCCCATGCCCACTTTCAGAGCCATGGAAGCAGCAATGGTCACTGAATGTCCCTCCATCAGGTACTCAACTCATGGCCCTCCAGAAGTACCATGGCCAAGCTTCTCCTGCCACACCACCCACTGGTGGTGTGTCCCTTCCTACAGAGAACTGTCACTGGCACTGCACTGGGCTGTGAGAGGATACCAAGGGAGGGCAGAGGTCTGTGAAGTAGGGCTGAGTAACAGACTACTGCTAATTTTTCTGTTAATTAAAAATTTCTCTAAAAATATATCCCATCATTTTTTCTCCAAGGTTTTTGTCATAGAACACATGCACCCACTGGAGAGAGACAGAGACAATGAAAAGGAAAATGATAAATCACCCCACAGGGAAGATGGTCATACTGAAATACTTTCTCTATTCTCCTTTTGGGATCTTGGGCACACACCACATGTGCTGGTATGCTTCTCAAGCCACTAGGTCTGGGACTTGAACCAGGGCCAATGATGTGGGAGTCCAGCACTTTTACCACTATGCCATCTGCTGTCCCCTAGCCAATCAATTTAAAAAAAAACATTTTCCTAACTTGATCTTCTAAAACATGTCTAATCTCAATAGAGATATACTTTAAGTATAAAATATACAATGTGTTTGCAAGATTTTGTATAAAAAATGAGTATATAGCGCTTCTATAATCTTTGTACTGAATACGTGTTATGATGGAAGTACTTAATTTGAATAAAACAATAAAATTTTTCCAAACTTCCAGAGTTTTTATGGTGTAAGACTCAGTCATTGAAAGGTGTACCCACCACACACACAAATGAGAGTATGAACAAGGGAGTTCTATGTCTTGTGACTGTCACTTATCCTTATGGCCTCCCTCACTCCTTTGCTGCTTCTGACATAGGATGAGGCTGCAGTCATGTCCCTCCATGCTCCCTGAAGATATGTTAAAGACCTACTGCTGGTAACTGGGACTGTGGAAATACAGTTATTCCAGACCTAATTAACATTAGGTCACTGAGGTGGTATGGAACCCAATATGATAAGTGTCTTTATAAAAATGAAAAAACACTTTGTGACCAACCAGAAATTGGAGTGAGATAGCTGCAAACCAAAAACAGCTAAAGATTCAATACCAAAACCAGAAGCTGACAGGAGAAAAGGACAGAGTCTATGCAGTTGCAGAGGATGTCCAGCCCTGCTGACGCCTCAAATTCACACTTGTATCCTCGAGAACTGTGGAATAAAAGGTTTCTGTTTTTAACGCCATGTAATTGGTGGTACTTTCTTACAGTGGCCCTAGGAAAAGCTACAGGTGACAGATCCCTTCCAATTAGGAGTGGCTTCTTATGGGCAGATTTCCTTGCCACATACAACTGATGGAGACATTGAGATATTCGAGAGATCAGAGATATTGTTATAAGGAATTGACAATTTTGTTGGAGATAATGTGGTTTAAAAGACATAATGTGGGAGAAAGGGTTTGCAAAAGATGTTGTGTCAGGCATATCTGGTACTTTTCCACTAATCTCTTAAGAAAAATAGATCCTGGGACTAGCAAATGGTGTAATGGTTACATTACTAGACTCCCATGTAGTCAACCATGGTTCAAGTTCCAGACTTGGTGGTTTAAAACTCACACCATTCACATGTGCATGTGTGCTTATAATCTCAAGATGAGAATGGAAGAGAAAGGATTGCAGCATGGCTATTCCCAGGAGGGGGGCTTCTTGCTTTCTGTCTCTCAGTCTCTTTCTGTCTCTCTGCAAGTGCACATGCCCTATAGCAAAAAAATCTCTTTAAACCAAAAGAAATTAGGTCCTCATGCAGTTCAAGATAAACCCAAGAAAACTCTGTAAGTACTGAATTGTTCTCTTCTCATTTCCTTATTTGGTATCTGAAACTCTGGTTGTCTCAGTTTTCAAAAAAAAAAAAATCTAACTGTTGGCTTCGAGATTAGATAGACTAACTTACAAGGATATAGATCAGTGTAGAAGAGGAGTCAGGGTTCCTGACATCAATATGGGGCTGGACAAAAATGCAGAGCTATCCAACTGATTTGAAAAGTAACACTTTGGGCCTTGAAATGAGGAATCCAGGTCTTGAGTAATTCCAGATATAATTTACAATTTTAAATATGATACCAAGTCTTGGGATGGAATTTCTGAGGCTGATAGAGGAAGACAAAAAAACTAAAGAGGGAAAAAATCCTTAAATTTAATTTGGTAAATTAAAATTTCATGAAGAAAATTAAAACTACAAAGAAAAACCCAATGATCACCACTAAGTACAAAGGAAAGCCCAATAATTGCCCCTTGGTAGATAAGTTTACTTAAAGAAAAAAATAGCACTAGCAGGGCAATCTCAATATGAACTTACACCAAGTATATTTAAATTCCTTAAGAAAATAAAGGACCATTTTTATTCAGTGTGCTTCTTGGCAATGTTACCTAGAGTTTCAGCATTCCTACCTCTTTGCCCACTTTTCCACCACCCTTTGTCTTCTGGAAGCCTGGAGGCAATGGTGGCTACCATAGTGGCTGGTCTGCGAAGAACAGTAAGGACAAAAAATAATCTCCAAAGGTATTTTGGTACCAACAGTGTTATCTATAGCAAGAAAGATGAGCAGTCTGTTCCAACCGATGAGATTTCCAAAAAGACTTCATAGAGCCAAGACAATGTCAAAGAAAATACAAAAAAAAGGTTTGTTAGATATTATTAAGAGCATGAAATTTGAATTAAGTACTATAAATGTACAAGCAACAAAGCCACCTGATAGAAGACCACTTGCAAATTTGGAGGTTACAATTGGCAGGCTTAATAAAACTACAGAAGATACAACAAAACAGTCCTGAGCTGGTGGTGGCTCCATCTGCTGTTGCAGAATTCCTCCCTTTCAACAAGCAGAGGACCAAATCAGAACTGCTCAGGCAACTCCGGCAGCATGAAAAAGATGTGAGGGCATAGGTAGACTAAAAGAGACCTAAAATTAGTGTCAGGAACATAATATCAGATATGAAAGTTGCCAGATCTGTTACAGCTAGAATTAGTACAAGGCCAGAGCATCAGATTCAGTTTGATGAAGGATTGGACAGTGACCTTGGCCAGGAGAGGACGGCGGATCTTAGAAAACGTCTTAGGAGAAATATATTCAAGAGGAAGAGCTTTAATATTTTTGACACTAAGGCAATTACTGAAGAAGCATCTGAACCAGAGACATCACTTTCACTTTGGGATATGGAATTTGCTAAGCAGGTTGCCAGAGTCAGTGATCAGCTTATTCCAAATGGGTTTGAGGAGCTGATCCAGTGGGCAAAAAAGGGAAGCTGTGGGAGTTCCCAATTACCAATGAAGCAGGTTTTGATGATGATTATTCAGAATTTCATGAACATGTATTTCTTTATAAATACCTAGAGGATTTTTCCAAAACAAGGACCAATTTGTCACTTCTGGAGCTGGTGCCCTGTGGCCTTTCCAAAAAGCCATATCTAAGTGTTAAACAGAAGTTCAAGCACATAGAGTGGTTTAGGAATTATTTTAATGAAAAAAAGAACATTCTAAAGAAAAGAGACATACAGTTCAATTGAAGACCATGGAAATTTTTATATCAAATTGCTGGCAATGAAAATAAAATAATTTTGCTAGCTTTCCTATAAATAAAGAAGAAATAAAGAAAATAATTTTGTACAAATATAATAAAATATGGTGAAATAAACAAAACAAAACAAGGCAGGCCAGCAGGTGGCTTAAAAGTGAAAGCACTGGAACCTACATAGCCAACTCGGGTTGGAGTTCCAGACCCAATGGCCTGAGTGCATGTGCGAAGATGCCCAAAATCTAAAGAGGAAAATGGCAGAGAAAAGACTGCAGTGTAGCCATCACCCCCAGGGATTCATTTCTCATTTTCCCTCTCTTTCTCTGTCTCTGTCTCTCTCTATTTTGAGCATATACAAAAAAAGCCAATGCAAATTAAGAAGAAATTAATATGATACATAAAAATGAAATTTAATGAAAATAAGACACACTAACTGAAATAAAATATTTACATTATATTCAGAGGAAATATATTAGGAGCAGGGATGAACAAAGTAATCAGAGAATAGGCTAACTGGAAAATAGTACTAAGAAAATTGCCAACAAAAGAGAAGAGAGTGAGACAGGAAAAGCACAAAAGTAACTTTAAACATAGATGCTATTGGAGCTAGCAGGTGGTGTGGTTGTTAAGGTGCTGGGCTCTCACATGGTTGACTGTGGCTCAAGTCATGGACAGGATAGCTTAAAAATCCTGCTGGGCACTTGTGTGTGTGTGTGCGTGCATGCATAAAGTCCCAGGAGGAGAATAAAGGAGAAGGGATTGTGACATAGCATTCTCCCCTGGGAGGTGATTTCTCAGTTTCTCTCTCACTATCTTGCTCTCTTTGGTGGGTGCATGTGCCCTATAGCATAAACCAAAAAAAAAAAAGTTATTTTGAGTGGTCACAACCACTAAACATTCCAAAAGGAAAACACAGTGAATAAAGAAACTATACATGTTGAAAACTAGTGAGGGATAATTTTCCAAACTAGACCCAGGTGTTTTCTTTCTTCTCACTTTTAAATAAATGTCCAGAGAGTCCTAAGTAAAGTATAATAATAAAACAATCTGTTGTTAATTATTCTGTGGTCAGTATGAAGACTAAAGAAGATTTTATTTTCTCACAGTAACCACAGAAATAAAACATATTACCTACCAAATGACAAAGAATAATAAAGAAAAATAAAGTTGGCATTTGATTTAGTTTCGGAAGTTTCCAGAAGCATTTGATAACCAATGTACTGTAGCAGAAGACAGGCATATGAATATCTTGTTTGAAAGGGCTGTTGTAATCTGTCTTGCATTCTTTCTGTCCTCTTCCCTTAACCTTCCTGAAGTGAAGCAAGGGGAGATCAGACTTAACATTTTTATGCTACTTAATTCTACTAAGATCTTCTCCCCTGCTGTCCTTGCCAGTATACTGCCCTCAACTGCCACTGACTTAATGACACTGATCCTGTCACATCAATTTTGACTTTATAGACCTAGGATCCTGAAATAGGTACTCTATTACAAAAAAATTTTTTCCCCTGGATCCACTAATCTATTTTCCTGGCCATCATTTCTTCTCTACTTCTGCCTTGTCCCTTATCTGAATACACTTACCTCTACTCTAAACCAGCAATGGGGTCCCTGAAGAATTTCAGAGGACATTTATGCCTCCCCTTCAAGACCTGACCCAACCTTATGATTTATTTGTCTGTATGTACCCCATGTTGTAACAAAAATGGCATCATCACATCCAGTTACTCAATCCAGAAGCTGTTGGATTATACTTGAGTCATCTTTGAATGGGTCATTCCAGAGTCTTATCCCCACATCCAAATCCCACATCCAATTTATGATGAATTCTCTTCATCATAAATTCATATCTCTCCATAGTCCAAGTCACCAGTTTCTATTCCCCGAACATCTCTAACAGCCTTCATCCTGGTTTTCCTAATTCTGCTTTTGCATGTCCCCATAAATTGTCCTCACAATAGTTAGCTAATCCAAAAAGTGAATTAGATTATACTTTTTTTCTACTAAAATAATTTCAAGGCTTCCTCACTTCTCTGAGGTAAAACCCAAGTTATTCAGTAAGATGTCTACCTTTTCAACCCTCTTTTACATTCCTTTCCCTCTTCTACTGTACTTCATGTTGATGGGTCTTACGTCCCTACTATATTTGTACCTAATTTTTTCTGCTGTGGTCTTTGGACAAGATTTTCCATCATCCTCAAATACGATTTCTCCCTCATAATCTACTTTACTGTCAATCTTCCCATGTAAATCATTCAGACTCCCCAGAGTGTGGTTGGTGTTGTGACCAACTGTTTTTCTCTGTTACAGAAAGCTACCATTTTCTTTATAGACTTTAATATAGTTA
>NW_006204691.1:70117-71537 GCF_000334495.1 Tupaia belangeri chinensis | reverse complement strand
AGCTGCAGCATTGTGCCACACTGAGAGCAGATCCACTGCCATATAGACTATCCTGAGAAACAACAGTGTCTGTATATGTGCATCTCTCAGGTGCACACTGAGACAGTGGCTGGAGCATATACACACAGTTAGACAAAGTGATATGGTTGAGACATATGTGCATACAGTAGGGAGTGTGAGAAAAAGCCTATGGCCCCTGCCACCATATAAGGGCACACTTTCCTCCTTGCAGGGGTTCTAAAAAAAGGCATTTATATTAGAAAGAAATACATCAAGTTACCTTTATTTGTGGATTACATGACACAACTTTTAGGAAGTCACTAGGAATTGGCTACAGACTATTAGTATGAATAAACAAGTTCAGAAAACTAACACAATATAAGATAAATATACTAAAATAAATTATATTTTTAATTTTTTAACTTTTCCAAAATAGATATTCTTTAACTGAAGATGAAAAGAAAAGGGAAAGTGAGAAAGCACCCCAAATAGGCCATAGTCATGCTGTAACCATTTACCCTCCACCTCTCTCAAGATTTTGCTTATGACTTCATACACACTTCACATGTTTCTCAAGCCAGATACACTAACTGAACTATGCAGTCTGCCATGTGGAATCTGGCTGCCTTAACTTCATGGAGTTGGTTCATAAGTTCAATTATTCCCTTAGGAATAATTATAACAAATTGAACACTGAAAACTGCAATGCATTGCCAATGTTGGAAATAACTCACAACACTGAGTCTCCTTTCCATGTTTCTGGAAAATTTACCATCTTAGGAGGAAGATAGAGATTGCTTCTTAGTCTATTATTCGAGGTGAGACAAGGTGAGATCTACACATGCAAATGTGTATTATGGTCTCCATTTTCTTCTTTTTTTGGTAGGCATTTTTTACTTTATTTTATTTATTACTACCTTTAAATTTAATCAGAGAGGGATAGAGAGAAAGAAAAAGTGAGAAAGCAAGCTGCCAGATCCAGGACTAGACATGTTTCACTAAGTGAGAAAGCAAGCTGCCATATCCAGGACTAGACATGTTTCACTTCTGTGGAAATCCAGCACTTTAACCACCACATCACCTGTTGACACTTATTGTGTCCATGTTAAAACACAGAAAACTAAAGTCCACAAAGAGAGTAAACAACACCTATGTTTTAGAGGTGGGAATATCAGGGATTGACTCCCCCACTCACCCCCTGCCAATCATGCTGTATTTAAATAATCCCCCTATAACATATCAATATGTGTTTAAGAGAGACCTGGTATCCAAGGGTGGGAGGAAAGGAAGCCAGTGATTCCAAACTAGAAGGTGAGAGAGTACTGTGGTGATCAAGACTAAGTTCTTCATGAATATAGAACAGAATCACTGTAAGACACTTACAGCATCAGAGAAGATACAGAAATTTGAACATGGCAGG
>NW_006204691.1:68309-69926 GCF_000334495.1 Tupaia belangeri chinensis | reverse complement strand
TAATAATAATAAAATATAGTTAAATAAAGTAAGTTTTCAAAAGATGGTCAGTTCTCTGTTTGAAAAGAAACTCAGTGATAGCAAAATGTGTATGAAATTCCTCCTAGCCTGGTTTTTGGACAAAATCAAGTAAGAGTAGGTAAGTCAGGTACATCTCCCCCACACAGACACACCCCAAATAATAAAAGATTTGTTAGATAAAACATGGGAGCTTTTGGTCAAGTAATTATTGGACACTTGAAGTGTAAATAGATTTGGAATATGAAATATACTTATCCTATTATTCTGCTGTCTTATCTTAGAAATACACTAGAACAGTTTTCCAACTGTAATAACCATTAAACACTCAAAAATCAGCTTAGTAGGTGAGGATAAACATATTTTAATGACTGCAAGAGAATTACCATAGTAATTTTCTGTTTCTTAATAACCTAAAACACAATATTTTTCATTCTTTAGATTGCATTACTAAAAAGAGTTGGTGGTCATATAACAGGAATAACTATATCAAAACAACAAAAGTGTTAAATTACTTATTAATGTCATTGTCTAAGTGACCCGTGTATGAATTTCCTCATTATCCCTGAAATGTTAAACCAGGATTTAATTAAGAACCAGGATCCTGTCTCTCATTCACCTGGATAGAGATTGTTCATCTCCTGGTAACAGGAGTGTCCTCTGTGAAAGCACAAGAACCTTCCCATTGTTGCCTAATTGAGGATCACAGCTTCTTGTGGGAAATGTAGTCTCTGCTCCAATGACGTCATCAGCACAGGTAAAGAAGGGAGGCTTTTTCTGCTTCTCTCTCCACCTGTGGCGCTCAGTTCCATTTGTGTGGTAGCTGGGGAGAACCTGTCGCTGTGCTGGCCGGACACGGTGTCCATGGAGGTGAGCCTGAGTGTGAAGGAGGAGGGTTGCGGGTTTTGAGGACCCTGGTAGGGGAGAGGTGCTCCTCTTCCTTGGTGGGAGCAGAAACGTGGGAGGAGGTCGGGTGGAGAAGGAGGGGCGCCTGAAGGAAGGTGCAGCCCCTGATCCAAGCTGGGTGGGATGAGCGACAGGAGCGTTGGAGTGTGCAGGTCTGGGATGAGGAAAGAGGTGACCAGGGCTTTGCTTTCAGTAGCTGCTTTGTCATAAGGTGGGTGTGTGCATTCAGGTGTACAAGGGTGAGTCCAAAAGCTCTGGAATGGGGTGACCCAGTCCAAGCTGGGCACGGGGTTGGTTTGTTATATTGTCATCAGCGAGAAAGGAGAGGACACCCAGTCATAGCCAAGTTATAGGAGTTGTTATTACCAGCGACCGTGGGAGCTCTCATGTCTCTCAAAGACCCGCAGCCCCAAGTGTAGGGAGAAGGGTGCTTGTAAAGGCAAAAAACACATTTGTGTTGATGTGGCAGGAATAGTAACCATTGAGGAGGGGGCGGAAAAGGAAGGGAGAGGGGATCCCAATGGAAGGCACAGAGGCCTGATCAAGCAGGTTAATAATTACTAAAAGCACTTTCCAGTTCCTTGCCTAAACACAATGGGATCTTAATGGTCTTCATGGCTTGGGGCAGAGAGATTATCACTAAGGAAATTCTCAAGGTAGGGGGTTTCAGGTTATTTAGTAAAGACAGCAGGA
>NW_006204691.1:62971-68154 GCF_000334495.1 Tupaia belangeri chinensis | reverse complement strand
TAGGTAGATAGGGTGAGGAGTCCACAGAATGGAGGGTAGGAGACAAATGGAGTCAGTACAGTGAAGCCTTTAATAAAAAATACATTCATAACTCAGCAAAATTCATTTATTAGCTTGTCGATGGAAAAAATAACCAACTGTAAAATTAATAATTAATGTGGTTTATTTACAAACCAAATGTGAGTGACCTAGGCCTGGAAAAGAGTGCCTTTCTCAGAGTGATCATGTACAGAGGTTCCTTTTATTTGTTTTTGAGATTGACAGACAACATTTAATGAAAAGATTTTCCATTGATCTGGCCCAAGAAGGTGGGACATGTAGAAGCAGGGCTTGTGGGTTACACAATTCTTAGGTTGGTGATTGGAAGGGAAGATCTATGTCTTGGGAAGAGATTAAAAAAAGGCTTAATCTACATCTCAAGGAAAAGGGAACTTCTGCATCTTGGAAAGAGATAAGCAAAAGAATACACTGTGATCAATTGAAACTGTAATTGATTGAAATATACATCTCAAAGATACTATGCCAGGGACAGGAGGTAGAAAGAATCCTGTTAATACAAAATAAATGGTCTGTTAATGTTTGTGGGCATGACTTCCCCAGTCTCTTTTGAAAAGATTTTGGAAAATAAGAAATGTAGTCAGACTTCTGTCCCCAAGCTCTTGTTCTGGCTTGGACAGAAAGCTGCTTGCAGCCTGCTTAAGATAATTACAGCTGATAGTAGCATTATCCATCTCATTGCTACATTCCAAATGAAAAGTGCAGTGTCTCTTGGTCTGGAGAGCAGCAGAAGAAAGGACGTTGAACAATAAACTCTTCTTTCATATTTCAAAAAAATTATGAGCACTTGCTGACTGGCTAGAAAAAGACAAACTGGCTGTAGTCCTGAGCACAGTGTCCAACTCAAGGACAATGATTAGTTTAAGACTCCTGTGCTGACATCACTTTTTAAAAGCATTTTTTTTTCTCCATCTCCTTAGACAAAATGACGTTTCACATCTTTTTTTGTTTTTCATGTCAGGGTCCATTCTAACACCCTGAGTATACCCATTTGCTTAGCTGGAAGCTTTGACTGTTTTCTAATAAAATTTGTTTACTATACTCTCCTTTTGTCCACATTTATAATTTTTTGTGACCATCAGATAAGAACCTGCCCAGGTGTTGTATCTGAACACCTAGCACTTCATATCATGGATGCTACTCTGTATCTCATTAAGTTTGTCAATCTGTGGAGTCTTAGCAGACAGAGTGTTCCTATGGCAACTCTGTGGGGTGTCTTGGTGTCTTAAAGTGAATGAAGCCTCTGGTTCCCTCCTGCATTTCTTTGGCCTGCGTAACACTCCTGGGTAAGTTACTTTTTTTCTTTTAAGATTTTTGCTATGGGGCACAAGTACTTGCCTCAGAGATACAGAGCTGGGCAGGGTAGGTGAGGAGGAATGAAAACTCACCCCTCCAGGGTGATGGGCATGCCAAAATCCCTTCTTCTTCATTTTCCCCTTGGGATTTTGAGTACATGAGAACATGCTCTGGATGTAATTTTTAAGCCACTGGACCTGGTAATCAAACTACAAAGTTGCATGTGCATCCAGCAGCCTTTGCTCAGTGCCACTGGCTGGCCCACTCCTGGGTAAATTTAAAAACTTTTAGGGCCATCAGGTGCTATAGTGGTTATGGTTTTGAACTCCCACTTGACTAAAGGAAGCAGCAGGCTTTCCTTCAGTCCAAGACCTGGCAGCTTGAAAGTCACACTAGATGCATGTGTCTTTGTGTACAAACTTCCTGGAGAAGAATGGAGAGAAGGGATTGTGGTGTGGCCATCATCCTTGCTGGGTGATTTCTTATCCTCCTCCCTCTTTCTGTCACTCTTCAGCAAGCGCATTCATTCTATGTCAAAAACCTAAGAGGGAAAAAAGAATCTTAAACAAGTTCAAATTCAGAATCGAGTGACAGTGATTTCCCTTAGGCAGTTTGAAGTACTGGTGAATGGTAACATTTTATTTGGAATAAAGTAAGTATTATGAAGTTAGAAAATTATACTGTACAGATAGGAATCTCACCTGAAAGAACACTCCTGTGGCCTGAGTGCTGTATTAGTACTTCAGAGCAGTGGGAGAAGAGCTTAGAAAAGGAAAAAAAAAATAGTTTACCTAAAGTAATTATTAATCTTTCTTCTTAGAGTGGACAAAATTTGGATAATCCTACCTTCTTCTGAAGCACTGGATGTTGCTCAGAGGTTTGGACCAACTTTCAGAAGGGATAGAGAGTTTGAGATGGGTAGGTAAAGCCCTAACGATGTTACTTATTGGAGAGCGCTTAGAGTGTAGCCTGGCATGAAGTTATAACCTGTCATCCTGAGATTGTCTGTCTAAAGTGCTGTGTAAACAGACTCCATTCTTTCAATCTGTAGTTATTGTTTCCTGTGTTTGAATTCACTTAAACTTGATCTGTCACCAAATTTGGCAAGTAGAGAAAAGCGGATGCACCCTCTATCTTGATAGGTTTTCCTAGTAGTTCAGGAAGTGTTTGCCAAAGTATTTCTGCTTATAAGAAAAATGGAAATAAATTAGATTTGAGATGTGTCTTTCCTAGAGTGTGTTTGTTTGTAAGTACTAGACATTCTGATGTTTGGCTAGTGTTATCTGTTTTTTTACCAGATTTCAATCAAATGGACCATTTTTTTGTGTGACATTGAGATAGATTAACACAAACATGACCTGCAATACCTTTCCTATCCGTCAACAAATTTTATGACTTATGTGGTTTCACAGACTTTTCCATTTAATAACAGCAATGTCTTATTAAGATGATAAATTCTGCAGAAAGTTTATAAGAGCTTTATTTCTTCTGTGTTTTAAAGGTATTTTTGCTGTAGGACACACACACTCAGCAGAATGAATTCCCCCCACCCCCCCAACTTTGGGGGATGGCCAATTCTGTAATCCTTTCTCCTTTTCTATGATTTTGGGTGTACACATACCTTCAATCACTTACTCATGTGCCTGGCATGGTTTTCATGCCACTGGGTCTGGAACTTGAATCACATACTCAGCCATATGTGGACTCTACTACCTTAACCACAGTGCATCTCACTGACCCATAAGAGCCTATTTTACATTATGTAAAATAGGAAAATTAGACTATATGACACTTTTAGTTTAAACCAATTTTAAAAATGTAAATAAAATGTAATGCAGTACTCTTGTATGAGAAACAAATCCTTATGTTTTGTTCATTTATTAGAAATTTTGTGTGTGTGTGTAGGAGTTTTTCCCTTAGTACACATATGCACATCAGAGAGAGACCATGACAGTGAGAGGGAAAGTAAGAAATCTCTCCCTAGGGGGTATGTTCACACCACAGTCCCTTCTCCTTTCTTCTTCTGAGATCTTGGGCATGCATGCACATATACATAGTGTGAGTTTTAAGACACCTTGCCTGGTACTCGAACTGTGATCAGCCATGGGATAGTCCACTGACATAACTGCTAGGCCATCTGCAACCTTTTTTTTTTTTTTTTAAGTACAAAGACTTACAGGATGTAAAAATCTTAAAAGTTTATCTACTAATGTACACAATTGCTCTGTAGGTTTTTCAAAGGTTTTACACATGGCTGTAACGTTCTATTGATTGTATCTGATATGTATTTAAGACTTTCTGCCTCACATAATATTGTTAAAAACATTGCTGGGGCTTAAATGTATTGTTTAGCATTTTCTGTGTAAGGAAAATACTAAGTATTCAAACTAGCCAATTTATTTGCTCAAGGGTCCTTGGATGTACATTTTGAGGTTGGTTCAGCTGGGTAGTTTCTATTCTGGTTGACTGGATGGCAAGTGAGGCTTTAGCCATGTGGTACCTCAAGAGTCTGATTCATTTCAGATGACTTCACTCTTCTGTCTAGTGGTTTGCGCTGACTCTTGGTGAGGCCCTTTTATCCACCAATTTAGCCTCAGGGTTTTTCAATAATGACTCTGCTAAGAAGTGAAGCACTGTTGTGAGCTGGTGGTGTGATGGTTAAGGCACTGGATTCTCACATGGGCTAACTCTGGTATGAGTCCTCAACCTGGCAGCTTGAAAATCATACTGGGCACGTGAGTGTGCACGTACCCAAAATCCTGAGAGCATACTAGAAGAGAAGGTCTTTGGTGTGGCTATTCACCATTTCTCCCTTTCCTTCTCTCTGTCTCTCTCCAGTGAGCATATGCACCCTATGATAAAAACAATAAAGAAAGAATGGAAGCACTAGTGGGCAAAAACTTTCCAGACTTAGATTTCTATCACATTTTCTTTTTTTTCAGTTTATTTTATTCAGGATAGAGCATGTATGTCCACTCAAGATTGAGAGAAAGAGACAAGCACAAACGGGGATTTATTATGATGTTTCTGCAACTCTCCAACTCATCAGGATCTTAGGCGTGTGCACCTATTCACAGGCTTGATTTTATTCTGACCAGGGGATCCAAAATCATGGTTAACCATATGTCTTCTGAGACTGAAGTTATATTTGTTATTGACTCCAAGCTGGACATGTGTTATGATTTTTTTTTCCTCATCAATTTTTGCTATAGGGCATGTGTGTTTGCTAGAGAACGCGAAAGGAAGAAAGAAGAAATGGAGGAAGGAAGGAAGGAAGGTAGGAGGAAAGGAAGGAGAGATCTCAGAGGAGGAAAGAAAGGAGAGATCTCAGACCAGAAATGTGGCCATGCCTCAGTTTCTTCATTCTCGCCTCAGAATTTTGGGCACACCTGAATGTGTGTCTGGCCTGCCTTTCAAGTTGTTGGGTCTGTCTGTGACTTGAACCATGTTTGGCCATGTGGGATCCAGCTATATTAACCCTTATGTCATGGGGTAGCCTAATAATTTCCATTTCAATATGACTTAATTTATGGATTTTGATTACATTATTGTTTCTTGATCTTTGTCTTTAATGGCTGTTTTGTAGTTTTATAATATTTGTTATTGTCAGTTACTCCAGTGTTTAATTCAGAAATTGTCTAATTATATACGTATTTATATTTCTCATTCTAGATAAATTTTAGAAGTTTTGGTCCCTTTTTCCATGAGAAGAAAACACTGAAATTTTGATGGAGTATTTGTATCAGTGACAGAGATAGCACTTCATTTTGATGAATTTTGAAAAAGTGATCATCTTTGTAAAGGTGAGTTTTTCTTCATGTACATATGTA
>NW_006204691.1:57597-61513 GCF_000334495.1 Tupaia belangeri chinensis | reverse complement strand
TTTATTTTAGAGAACTAACATTTGGCATTGCTGATTCTCTCTCTGATTTATTTATTTTATTTTTTTTGACTGCTTCTTATAACTTTCTATTTTCCAATTATCTTTTAGTAAATTTCCCATATCTAAACTATCAAGATTGATTAGCTAATGAATTCTTAGTCTTCATTCTTAGTATTTTGCTTTATTTATTTATTTATTTATTAAGTTTTGCTAAGGAGCACATCTGTTCACTAGAGACAACAAGAAAGAAAAGAGTGGAGCCAGCAGATGGCATGATAATTAAGGCACTGGTTGTTACTTTAAGCTGGTTTTAATTTTTCACTTCTTTAATTACTATTGAATTTGTAAATGTATTTGTGTATTTATTTGTAATTCAATGGCCTGTTTTATATGTGTGTTGAAATATTTTATTTAATTATTTTATATTTAAATACTGCAGATCTTTACAGCACACAAAATGAATTTCCCAAGCTTGAATACAATGTATATTAGTTCAGTCCAACATACTGCCGTAAACATTATCAACAGATAATTTTTTATTTTTGTTCTTAAAATGTATTGCTTTTTAAATTTTGATTACTACCTTCATGTGCCCCATTTTCCATCTTCTTCCCACACTATCCCTAGTATCCACAGTTGCTCTCCATGCCTTTATACATTTCAATCTGTCAGGTTCTGCAATAGAGCACAAACATTCAGTATCTAGAAAATGGGGTATCTAATGCCTCACTTTCATAGTCTGACTTGATTTGCTTAACATTAAATCTTCACGTCTGTCAATTTTCTATCAAATGCCAGGGTCTCATTTTTTTTTATGGCTGAGTAGTATTTCATGTGTATATGTGCCACCCTTTTTCAACCCATTTATCTGTTCTTAGACATTTAGGTTGATGCCATATCTTAATAATTGTAAATCAGGCTGCCAAAACCAAAGATGTGCAAATGTTTTTCCAACTGAGTGTATTTCTGTCCTTTTGGACAGATACTCAGGACTAGAATTGCAAAATGATGTGATATGGTAGTTCTATTGTAGTATTTGAGGAACCTCCATATTGTTCTGCACAGTACCCGAACTAATTTACTTTTTCACCAACAGTTTTGGAGAGTTCCCTTTCCACTGCAGCCTCACCAGCACTTATCATTTTTTAATTTTCTTAGCTGTTCTGACTGGGGTTAGGTAGTATCTCATTGTGGTTTTGACTTGCATGTCCCTTATGAGAAGAGATGTTGAACATTTTTTCATATGCTTTTTAACTGTTTGTGTCTCTGCCTTGGAGAGTTTGTTTGCTCAGCTCATTTGCTTATCTTTTAATTGGATTTTTTTAACCTTTTTTTTGAAGGAGTAAACTGCTTACATTCCCTATACCGGTTATCAGTCCCTTATCTGAGGCTTAGTTTGTAAATATGTTCTCCATTCTGAAGACTGTCTCTTTCTTTTTATTATTGTGTCTTTTGCTACATAGAAGCTTTTTAACCTGATATGATTCTGCTTGTCTATTTTCAGGCTTATTGCGTGTACTTTGGGGATCTTATTTAAGAAGTTTTTGCCTACTGTGATGTCTCCAAAAAGTTCTCTTGTGTTTTGTACCAGTAGTTTTATAGTTTGAGGCTTTATGTATCGATCTTTGATCCATTTTGAGTTGATATTAGTTAATGGTGAGACATAGGGTTCCAGTTTCATTTTTCTTCAGGTGAATATCCAGCTTTTCCTACACCATTTGCTGAAGAAATTTTCTTTTCCCTACTGACTTGTCTTATGTGCTTTGTCAGAAATAAGTTCTGCATGTTTTGGGATTAATGTCCCATTGGTTTACATTCCTGTTATTGTGCAAGTACCATACTGTTTTGATTATCACAGCTCTGTAATATGTTTTGGGTTCAGAGAGTGAGATGCCTCCTACTTCATTCTTTTTTTACAGTATTGCTTTGACAGTGTGAGGGTTTTTGATGATTCCAGTAAAATTTTATGATTACTAAAAAAAGATTGTTTTTTCTAATTCTGTGAAGAACATCTCTGGTAATTTGATCAAGACTGCATTAAATATATAGATTAATTTTGGTAAAATAGATTTTTTGATTATATTAATCCTTCCAATCCAGGGCATAGGATGTCGTTCCATGCTTTGTATCTTTTCAATTTTTCTTTTAGTTTTCAGTAATTTTTCTCGTAAAGGTCTTTGGTTAGTTCTGTAAACTTCTTTTGATAAATTCATTCCTGGGTATTTTGTTCTTTTGATACTATTATGAATATAATTATTTTCTTGATTTCATTTTTGATATGTTGCTAGTATGTAGAAATGTAATTGATTTTAATATGTTAATCTTCCTGTGACCTTTCTAATCTTGCTTAGTAGGTCTAGTAGCATTTTTTTTTAAGATTTTTCAGAGTTTATGATATATGTGATCATGTTATTTGCAAAGAAAGATATTTTAATTTCTTTTCTTATCTGTATGCTTTTAGTTTTTTTTTTTCTTGCTTTATTGCACCGGATATAACTTAGAATTCAAGAACTGGTGGAAATGATGATTTTTGCTTTGTTTCTAATAGAGGGAACTAGTAATTTTACTATTAATATGCTCTTTGTCAAGTTGTGGAAGTTCCTTTTATTTTTTATTTATTGAGGTTTTTTTTTTTTTTTTGAGGAGTGGATGTTTTGTTTCTACACCTACTGAAGTGCTCATTTGGTGTTTCTGCTTTATTCTGTTCATATGTTTACCACATTCATTTATTTATAAATATCAAGCCACTTTATATTCCTGCTTGAGGTAACCTCATATGGTCATTGTGTATGATGCAACTTTTACGTCTTGTAGAATTTGGTTTATTAATATTTTGTTAAGGATTTTTTTCCACATTTTATTGAATCACTAAAGATCTTAATTAATTAAAAAACTTTCAATAACAAGCACAACTGATATATATTTATGAACACATGTCTGACTTTAGGTGTAAACTTCAGTGAGTAAACTGAACATAATATAAAGTAGCACCCTGCTGGGGCTGTCTAGCTTACTGCTGTCATTAAATAGGCATTTTTAATGCATTTTTTTTTATTTCAAGGAAAACAGTTTTAGTTTTAATAGATCGAAATAAAAAAATATTAAGAGAAATTTGCTTAAGACTGGAAGCCAGAAAAAGGTTAGGATTCAGTTCAAATAGTAAGTAGATGAACCTATCAACCGTTTAAGAGAAGGCAAAAAGCCTTAGATGTGGAAATCAAAGTATAGAAGATCAGTAGTGTTTTAGTCTATAGTCAAAAAATTCTATTTCCACCAGTTTTGTTAAGGATTTTTACATTCCTGTCCTGACATGGCATATTATCTGGAAATGTTATGGTGTTTTGTTTTTTTTGACTTTGGTATCAAGGTAATGCTGGCCTTGTAATATTTGCTTAAAAGTATTTCTTTCTTCACTGTGTTCTAAACAAGTTTGTATAGGATTGGTAATTTTTTCCTTAGTGAAGCCATCTGAGTATGGAGTTTATTTCATTTGTTTTTATGGAATGTTTTAAGTACAAAAAAAGTTTAGCTTTTTTAATTTTTTAATGAAGTTTTCTTTTTTATTCTTTTTTTTTTTTTTTACTTTATTCACGATAGAGCTTATTCATACACATGTGAGATTCAGAGAAGGGGAGAGAGAGGAAGGGAAGCACCCTCCACAATACACAAGTCAGATCACACCCCAGTCCTTCAGTCCATAGGATCTCGGGCCCTTGCAGGCATCCCCAGCACATTTCAAGCTGACTGGGCCGGCACTTGAACTGTGGTCACTGTGTAGGAAACAGCTTCTCATGAGCAGTGCGTTACCATTCCTTCACAGAGTCAGCTTGGTCTGGTTTCTCCTGAGTAGCGCATTGTTTCTGTGTCACATATCTGACCCCAATTTTAAGATTTTTAAAGAAAAAAAAAATGCTTC
>NW_006204691.1:50277-56750 GCF_000334495.1 Tupaia belangeri chinensis | reverse complement strand
ACACAGCCATTACGCCTACTGCTAGTTCCCATCTGTGTCTTTTAATTAGAGTATTTAATCCACTAACATTCTACACAATTATTGATATTTACTGACTTATCACTGCCATTTTGTTAGACATTTTCCAGTTTGTTTTGTTCTCTTATTTGTTTATGTCTTTTTAGTTTTCCTGATATAGTACACCATTCAATACTTTGTGAACTTCTGGTCTAGTGTTGATAAATTTTTTCAGGTATTTTTTTTTTTTAAATCTGGGAATGATATTTTTGTGTTCTTCTAATTTGAAGGATAATCTCACAGGGTTTAGTATTGGTTGAAATTGTCTTTCTTTCAGTGTTTTGAATATATCTTCTCACTCTTTTCTTGATTGCATTGTTTCAGTCGAGAGGTCTGATGTTAACCTAGAAGGATAACAATTTGTAAATAACTAAACATTTCTCTCTTGCCATATTTAGAGCATTGTTTTTAATTTTGATCATTCTGGCTGTGATGTACCCTTGTGAGAATCTTCTTAGGTTTATTCCATTTGGGGTCCTTGTATTTTTTGGGTCTAATGCCTGAATATTTCTCTAGGTTTGGAAAGCTTTCTTCAAATATTTCATGGGATAGGTTTTCAATGCTATAGTCATATTCTTCACTTTCTGGAATACCAATTATTCAGCTATTTGGGTGTTTAATGGTGTCTAGTATTTCTGGTATGTCATCATTTTGAGGGGTTATTTGTGAGAAACTCAGGACTTGAAGGTAGGCTGTCACAAAGAATTGAGGATAGAGATGAGGAAAAGTTAAAAGAGGAACTAAAGCTCTCTTGGAGCAGAAGCAATACTGTGCCAAAGCAGAACATATTTATTCTAAATTAAATCAAATAAGTAGTGAGTTTAGCTACAGAGAACAGTATACAATATACATGACATTCTTTGTAGGCTGTGTTTTTGGTACAAGATCAATAGCTATCATTAACTTAGTAGTTAGTATTTTGGCTGTGGAATATCTCCAATCAATCTTGAGACTCAGCCCATGCCAGGAGCTATCTGGTTGGACTTGGAGTCCCTTTGACTTTCTGTCTAGGAATGGGTTTTCTTTCAACTTCATTCTGCATTCTCTCCTTCTTGTTTAATTTTCAGGCATGGGCTGGTTTTTGTCACCAACAGTTATTTTTTTATTCTTTTTGATAGTTTTGTTTAAGTCAATGGCTTTGTCTTCCAGATCAGAGATTCTGTCTTCTGCATGGTCTAATCCGCTATTAATACTTTCAAGGGAGATTTTATTTTATTTTTTTATATTACACTCTTTATCTCTAGGAGTTCTGTTTCTTTTTTATGGTGTTTGTCTCTTTATGGAATTCTTTTTCAGGTCTTGGAATGATTTCCTTATCTGAAGATAGTTGTCTGTTTTCTCTTTCATCTCATTCAGTTTTGTCACTTTGAACATTCTGTATTCTTTTTCTGATATTTCTGTGAGTTCTCTTGTACTCTTTTATTGAGGAAGACTTTTTCTGTTCCCTTGAGGGAGAGATATTTTATTTTTTCTTCATATTGATTCTGTAGTGTTAGTGGGGAAGATGAGTTCTACTTTTCAGTTGTACTTTTGGGATATGGCTTTTTCTATCAAACCAAGAAGGGTAAATGTAGCCAGCTTTAGATGCCTTCCTCCTGCAAGGGGGTTGGCTTATGGTTGAGGGACTAGGGGTGGTGGTGAGGGAGGTCCCAAAGCACTCCTTCAGGGAGACAAAAGGCAGCAACAAGAAGTCTGAGATACAAAGTCCTTATGCCATTGGCTCCTTCACCTTGTGGGCTAATGGCAGAGAGCTGCCAGGGAGGGTAGGGAGAGGAGGATGCAAAGTGCAACTTCACAGGCAAATGCAGCAGCAAGATTTCTGAGATGTACTGTCCTGTGTGTGTTCTCTCTTTCTCTCTCTCTTTCTCAATGCAACTGTCTTCTGCACTGGGAGCTAGGAAGGATAAAGCAGAGGGACTCAGAGCCTGGAAAGGGTTTAGAGGACACTTTGGGCAGGTAAAAGGAAGCAGCAGGAAATCAGAGATGAAGAGGCATTGTATGTCCCCACTTAATATACACTGAGTATCCACACTCTATGACTGAAACTAATTGACTAAAGGTTATAGAAACACAGTATATAGCTTTAAATACCAGATATAGTGTGTGTGAAAGAGGAGGATATGAGGAAGGACATTTGGGTGAGGCATAGGGAGGCAAAGCATTAATGGCACAAAGAGGCGTGGTATTATCTGTTGAAGATTTTTGTAGTTTTATCAACTGTACTAGGGAGAAATGTTCACCTGTTGAAATAATCCACTTTGTAAGACAAATAATAATGTGATTAAATGTATAAAAGAAAATGAAATGAGAAAAAATAAATAATTTATTAATAAAAAAAAGGAAAAGATATCAGAGATGGATATACAAGATCCTTTTGTGCCCTTTTTCGCCCCCCCTCCCTTGCTGTCACTGACACCTACACTATGGGAGTGTATGGTGTAGGGATATGTGGGGGAAGAATTCAAAGCTCACCTGCACAGGGAAGAGGCAGCAGCTACAACTTTGTCTCCCTGCCACTGACTCTTTTTTTCTTGCATCATAGAGGCTTATGGTAGAGAGCCTGGGTGGTGGGGGAGGTTCCAAAACAGATCTGGGCTTTCAAAAGGCAGATGCAAGAAGTCCGAGACAAATTCTTCTGCACTTTCTCTTTCTGTCTCTCTCATTGCCCCTGGGTTTTGCACCTTGGAGATTTATGGCAGAGGGGTGCAGGTTGTGGAGAGTCCAAAGTACACGTGCATGGACAAAAGGCAGTGTCAAGAAGTCTGAGATATGTTGTCCTTCTGCGATTACTCTTATCTCTGTTTCGCTGCTGCTGGCTTCTGCAATGTGAGAATTTATGGCAGAGGGGTGAAGTGTGGGGGAAAGGTCCAAAGCACTCCTGTGCAGGTAAAATGCAACAGCAAGAAGTCTGAGACATGTTGTTCCTCTCTCCTTCATTGCTCCTGGCTCCTACACCTTAGAGGCTGAAAATGGAGTGGCAGAGAAGGGAAGGTTCTAATACAAATGTGTGGACAAAAAGAAATAGGCAGAAGTCAGACATGTGCTCCTTCTGGGCTCACTCATTCTCACTGTCTCTGGCTTCTGCACAGTGAAGGATTAAGGTGGCAGAGCATGGCGAAGGGATGTGGGTCCAAAGCACACCAGTGTAATAGGCAGCAGCAAGAAATCAGAGATGTACTGTCCTTCTGTGCTCACTCTCTCTGTCTCTTTGCTGCCATTGGCTTCTGCACCATGAGGATTTAAGGCAAAAAGGTTGAAGGGTTGGAAAGGTCCAAAGCACACCAGTGCAAAAGACAGTAGCTGAAAGTCTGAGAAGTGTGGTATTTCTGTTCTTTCAATCTCTCACTCTCTCTCTCTCTCTGTCTGTACCATGGGCTTCTATGCCATGGGTGGCTTGTGGGGTAGGGGGACCCAAAAAGCACACCTGTGCAGGCAAAAAGGCAGCAGCAGAAAATCTGAGATCTGTGAATTTGCACATTCATTCTCTGTTTCTCTATCTCTCTTGCTGCTGACTCCTATGCTTATGGCAGAGGGGTGCATGGGAAGGCAGGCACAAGGTCTGAGCAAGACATGTAAGGGGTGTGGTTTTTTTGTGCTCACTCTCTCTGGCTGCTGAGGCACCTGCACCATGTGGCCTGTGGCTGAGGAGCACAGGGGAGGTAACAGTGCACACCTGGGCAGTGGGTGGGAGCTGGGGGAGGAAATGCAGCACACAGAAGTGTGCTTTATACCTCTCCTGCCTCACCAGGAGGTATAAAGCACACTTCTGTGGGCAAAATGCAGGTGTAAGATGTCTGAGACATGTGGTCCTTCTATGCCCACTCTTTTTTATTGCCACTGGGTATTGCACCTTTGGAGTTTATGGTGAGGGATGTGGGGGGGAAGGATCCAAAACACACCTGTACAGGCAAATGTCGTGTTGAAATCTTGTTGTTGTCTGCTTTTTCTATTAAATTTTTACTAATACATATTATTCGACCCTATGACATTGATTGAAAAATAGCTGTGCAAGGCAAGCTTTGTCATTCTTCAGCTAGGCAACATGCATCAGCCTTTTTCTAGCTAATTCTTCTATGCCACTTGTCTCTTGATATCATGAGGTCTGTTCAATATACTCTCATCAAATGCTCTGATATCCTGTAGAGATATCACATCTTGATCAATTTCTTTAGGAAGTGTTTGGAGAGTGGCCCTGAGAGTGTGGGGACATGCTCTGAGCAAACACCACCTGTCCCTCTTGGCTATGGCAGAACCGTGCAGCTTATCCTTTTCTTGACCCTTGCTCAGGTAGAGCAAAGGGTGAAACTTGCTAGGGGCCTTCCAACAAACACATCTGCTGGAATTCAGGAAACATCTTGACCCCAGTTAGCAAAGTCCAATCCCTGCTTTGCCTCTGTAAGATTCTTTAACCTTCTCTGTGCCTGGGGGCACCTACCCTATAACAAGATTCTTTAGCCTTATCAACATCTCTTATGTTTTAAAGATGTATCTTCCCCACACCTGCAGCTAGGCTTCTCTCCACTAGATAAGAAGTTTAATGGGATTACTCTTTGATAAGGTTATCGCCAAGACATACACTCAACCCAGTATTTCTAAGCCCTTATAGATTTGTTACCTGCTTCTTATTGTCTATAACATACCAATTTATCTATGGAATGTCATGAAATACATGTAAGTAGTGTTGCTTTGTCCTGTAAATAAAGGTGCCCAATTTGTCTGGGCAGCCCAAGTTGCTTGGACTCCCTAGGCTCAGGCCACCTGTGTCCACTGATACTCTGTCTCTTTGTCTCTTTCTTTCTGTTTCCTCTTAGATTGAGCCAAGCCTGGGGTATATGCTGACAATTTTCTTTCCTTTTTTCTCTCTTTTTTTTTTTTTCCTCTCTCTCTTTGGCTATATGACATGTATGTTGTGAAGACAGAGAGAAAGAGAAATCACCCCCGATGGGTGGCCACACTGCAGTCCCTTTTTCTACTCCTTCTCCAATCTCCTCTTAAGAATTTGGGAATGCATGCACACACACCCATTGTGATTTTTCAAGGGTCTGGGACTTGAATCACACAGTTGGCCATTCGGGATCCAGGACCCTAACCCATGCCACCTGCTATACCACATCTTATTTGTTATTTACAACAAGTTGGAGATACTGGACTTTTATGAATCAGCTTGTGAATTTACACAAAAAGACCTGAAATGTTTATTGAATTCATAACTTTAAGGTTTTTACCATTGGCTGTGTGTACTCATTAGAGAGAGACAGAAAAACAGTGAACTGGAAAGTGAGAAATCATCCTGCTGAGGGGATGGCCATGCCACAAACCCTTCTCCATTCTCCTTTTGGAATTTTGGGAATGCATGCCCATGTGCCCAACATGATTTTTTTTAAAGAATATTTTATCTTTAATGTATTATTGCTTTCCAATTTGGACTTTTATGAATCAGCTTGTGAATTTACACAAAAAGACCTGAAATGTTTATTGAATTCATAACTTTAAGGTTTTTACCATTGGCTGTGTGTACTCATTAGAGAGAGACAGAAAAACAGTGAACTGGAAAGTTTTAAATCATCCTGCTGAGGGGATGGCCATGCCACAAACCCTTCTCCATTCTCCTTTTGGAATTTTGGGAATGCATGCCCATGTGCCCAACATGATTTTTTTTAAAGAATATTTTATCTTTAATGTATTATTGCTTTCCAATTTGAAATTTGACCAGAGAGGGACTGAGAGAGAGCAAGAGAGAGAGAGAGAGAAAGCAAGAAAGGAAGCCAGGACTTGAACCATGGTTGGCCACGTGGGAGTCCAGCATGCTTAACCACCATGCAATCTACCAGCCCCTGTCTAGCATGATTTTTTAGCCCACCAGGTCTGGGACTTGAACGATACTTGGCCATGTGGGGTCTAGCATCATAACCACCACAGTATCTGCTTGAGTCCTGGTCCTAGTGTCTTGTAAATTACACCAGTTGCATGGTGTGTGTGCCCCAAATCCAAAGAGGATAATAGAAGAGAATGGACTGTGGCATTGCTGGCTCCTCTTGGAGTGATTTCTCACTTTTCTTCTCACCATGTCTCTCTGGCAAGCACATGCACCCTATGACAAAAACCTAAAAAAAGAAAAAGAAAAAGAAAAAAGAAAAACATGTACCTGTATCCAGACAGATTTGTCACTGGAAAACATTACTGGAAAATTGTACTCCCATCAATATTCATGATGTACATGTTTTCCTTTATGGTCATGTGCCAAAAATAGTAGGTTGCAGGATGCATACTTTCTCTGGGGCTTAGTCATATAGATGCAAGAACCATTCTGGAGGAAACAATAATATGGAATGTCTGTATTAATAAGAACATAGTTAATACTGACCAAGAGTTTTTCTATAATGTAAATTTTAGTGAAAGAAAGTTTCTTTCTTTGG
>NW_006204691.1:48822-49912 GCF_000334495.1 Tupaia belangeri chinensis | reverse complement strand
CTTCTCCATTTTTCTCTCAGGATTTTGGGCACATATGTGCTTGGCATAAGTTTTAAGCCATTGAATATGGGCCTTGAACTATGGTTGACTATGTGGGAGTCCAGTAATGTAACCATTATGTCATCTGCTGGGATATTTTTTAGAAATTTTTGCTATAAAGTACATGTACTCACCAGAGAGAAAGAAACAGAAAGTGTGAAATCACCCCCCAGGGTGAATTGCCATGTCTCAATTTCTTCTCCATTCTCTTTGGATTTTGGGTATTCATAAACAGGTTCCCATCGTGAGTTTAAACCACTGGGTTTGAGACTCGAACCTTGGTCGACTATATGAGAGTTGAGCAAACTAACCATTAATCATCTGCTGGTCCCCACAGTAATATTTTTACTAAGTCAATAGGGAATGCATATTTTTATTAACCTAAGTTTAATATGTGTCTTTCATTTCTATCAGTGAGTAAATTTGTGATTGTTCACTCAGTAAGGTCTTTTTAGCCCATCCTGTGTAAGTGACTGTTCTCCCACAGGGGAATCTTGGAATAAGCAACACCATTTTTCTGACCTACTGCATTCACCTTCTCTTCTAGCTATAATTTTAGAAACCTCTGTATTTATCCAGGATTAAGGAAATGAATTCATTTTCGGTAAGTTGTTTACTGATCTCTCCACTTGTTTTACATTGTATTTAGGAACTTTATGAGGGTTCATAAATTAAAATGGGAGAATAAAAATAAATAAAATTCAGCATGAGAAATGCATTAAAAAGCAAGATAAAATTGACAGAGTGAAATAGGCAGGTTACAAGGCCTTTAGAGCCCTGTGAGATGAGTATAAATTGGTCTCTATTTTTTCTGATACCATGGGAAAAACACATTTATTACATGGTTTGAATTGACTCTAAGAGGGGAGCATGCTAAATTCTCAGGAAATATGAATCATGAGATTGTCTTTATTGGTCACATAGATAACAAGTTTCATATAGATAATAGTGTTTTACAACTAACTTGAAAATGAACACTCAGTGTTCTACAGTGGTAACTGTTACTTACTGCTAAAACACAAACCAGTCAGTAACTTTTTCTAGAGTTGCT
>NW_006204691.1:47118-48694 GCF_000334495.1 Tupaia belangeri chinensis | reverse complement strand
AGCTAATGTGTATGGGCTGATTATGCCACAGACTATCCAAAATTATATTTCTTGACCAATATAGTAATGCACTGTATAACAACATTTCAGTGATGTACTATATGTATTAATGTGGTTCAAGAAGATTATAATGAAGCCACAAAATTTCTGTAACTTAGTGTCATATAGAGTAACCCATCCCACATGTTCGTGGTAATACTAGTGTAAATAAACCTACTGTGCTGCCAGTTGCATGTAAGTATGCATACAATTATGATCAATAAGCTTTTTTATATTACAGTGTCATTGTCTCTCTATTCTGTTTTTTATTTTCTTTGCTGTTTAGAAAATTTTTTATCTTATATAATAAAATTTCTCTATTTTTGGTGGATTTGTCCATACCTCATGGGTCTTATTTAAGTAGTCTTTGCCTACTCCAACATGTTTTTCTCCTGCATGTTCCTTAATAGGTTTATAAATTTGGCCATTATATTAAAGGCTTTAATCCATTTTGAGATGATCTACCTTTACTGAAATGTTGGTGAACATTGAGTTCTCCCAGAACCATTTATTGAAAACTTTTTTCCCCCCACAGGCTTGATCTGTGGCCTTTGTCAAAAATCAGTTGGCTGTATATTGAGTTTTTTTCTGTTTATTTTATTCAGTTGGCCTTTATGTCTGTGCTTGTGCCAGTGCCATGCTGTTTTGGTGATTATGGGTTTACAATACATTTTGGAGTCAGAAAGTAAGATGCCTCCAACTTTATTCCTTTTTTACAGTATTGATCAGATTATATGGGTCTTTTGTGATTCTGCATAAATTTTATGATTATTTCTGTGTAGAACATTGCTGAGTTTTTTTGTAGGAATTTCAATGAATTTATAGATTACTGTGATGTAGTATTAGCATAGCACCTGTATTGATTCTTCAAATTTATGAAAAGGACTGTCTTCCTGGTTTTTGCATATTTTAAAAGTAACTTGTTCAGCTTTTATAATTTTTTCTTTCTCTGAGGTCTTTCATTTTCTTGGTGAGATTTCTTCCAAATAGTTTTTGTGGTTATTGTGAATGAGATTGCCTTCTTCACTTTTCTCTGAATTTATTCATGGTTAGTGCAGAAAAATGCTACAAATATTTTTTAATTACCCAAGGGCTTATGTACTTGCTAGAGAGAGTGATAGAGAGATGGAGATTCAGGAAGGGAGAGAAAGCACCCCAAAATGAAGCATAAAATGCCATTATGGGCTATAAACCTACCTGGGCACTGTCTTCTGGACTAAACTGACGTAGACAGGGTGCTCAGGGGACGCCACAATCCCTTTCCTCCAATTCTTCTTCCCATCAGGATTCTGGACACATGCTTACATACACACAATGTGTTTCCCAAGCTCACAGGGTCTTGGACTGAAACCATAGATGATTATGTGGGATCTGGCTCCCCATACATAGTGCTTAAGCACTGTGCTCTGGGGATAACCCACAGCAGATTTTTAAATGCTGGATTTGTGTCCTGCAACCTTACTATATTTATTTCATCTAAAGTTATTTGGTGGATTCTATAGAAAAAACAAACAGAAAAATGTATCATGACTTTTTT
>NW_006204691.1:40241-47081 GCF_000334495.1 Tupaia belangeri chinensis | reverse complement strand
AGAGAGAGAGGGGAAGGTGAGAAAGCAAGCCACCAGGTCCGGGACTCAAACCATGGTCGGCCATGTGGGAGTGTCCAGTGCCTTAACCACTATGCCACCTGCTGGTCCCCTGTATCATGACTTTTCTGGTGAACCATTATATAATCAAATAGGGACAATTTAATTTTTATTTTTTCTTCTCCAATTTATATATCTTTATTTTCTTCTTTCCTTTGACTATTTAGCTAGTACTTCCTGTATCTATGTTAAATGAGAGAGAAGAAAGTGGACGTCTCTATCTTGTTCTAGTTTGGAGTTGAAAAAGTTTCCACTTTTTTCTCATTCATTATTATGTTATATTCAGTACCTAAAAATAAATGGCTGACAGAGATAGAGGTCTCTGGACTTGGTGGTGCCGGGGCTCGACCTGGGGCAGGGGACCCTGCCTCAGTGTCCCTTAGGCCAGGGGTCTGAAGATGGAAGTCTACTATTGATACTGTTGGGGATATCTTGTTTCCATTTTGTCAGTTTGCTGGTTTTTTTGTCAGTCAATAGGTTATTTATCATCTTTTTTTAAATGTGTGTGTGTGAGTGCTAACTGCTGTAGACTCATTTCTTAGGAGTGCTTTTAATGTGTTTGAAAACATCTGGAGAGTTGTTATTGATTATATTATTATTTGTTTCAAGAAATTTTAATTTTTATTCTTAATTTATTCAGTAGTTTTGAAGCTGGTAGGGGTAAATTATGCAGTTTTCATGTATTTGTGAATTTTTTAAAGCACTTTCTGTTGGAGTTTAATTTTATCATACATAGTAACAAAAACGTTGCTATATATTACTCCTGTTTACTTTTCAATTTTAAAGACTTTTTTGTGCTCTATTATGTGGTCAGTCTTCAGAAATATTCTATGTGTGGCTGAGAAAATCGTGTATTTTGATGTTTTTGGCAAAATCTTCTATAAATGTTGGTTAGTTCATTTAGTTTATTGTATCATTTATATTCTGTGTCTTTTTTTTTATCAAAATGATCTGTCCAGGGGTGACAGTACACTGTCGAAGTCCACATGAATTAGCATGTCATAATCAGTCTTTCTGTTCATATCTAGCAGCCCTTCTTTCTGATGTTGAATGCATAATGATTTATGATTTTTATATCTTGGTGACTTAATCCAAAAAGCTTTTACAATAGGGTGCATGCATTATCACTAGAAGGAGATAGAAAAAAAGTGAAAAATTACTCCCCAGGAGAGATGGCTAAACTGCAGTCCCTTCTCCATTCTCTTCTCAGGATTTTTGGTATGCATGCACATGAACTTGGAGTGATTTTCAAGCCTCTAAGTCTGGGACTAAAACTGCACAATCAGACATTTGGGACCCAGCTGCCTTAACTTACATGCACACACTTGTGTAGACTTTCTTTCTCTCTATCTCTCAGATATATATAATTTTTTTAAAATTTTAGTTATTAAGATTATTTAATTTACTATATGACACACACACTCACTGAGCATTGGGGGATGGGTTCCAGAAAGCAAGCCACCAGGTCCTGTTCTAGAACTTGAACCATGGTCAGATATGTAATATTCCAACACCTTAACCTGCCTGCCAGCTCCCCCTGCCCCATACATATTTTTTAATGTCTCTCTTTAATTTCATTTGACTAGTACCTTACATATATTGCTTAGTTATTGTGATAAAATATCCTTCAGTGTTTTTCTCTTAACTATGATACTGCCATTCGCACCATGATATATACGTATAGGTTAAAGAGCAACATCCTAAATCTTCTTTTATTGAAGGCATTTAATTTCAGATCACTGTTTCTAAATATACACTCTGTGGGTGAAGCATGGAATTCTTTTGATAGAGCTGTGAATATTATAAAATATATTAGCACTAAGTCATTTTTAAAAATTTCTAGAATAGTAAAAATTTAGACCAGCCTATGGGATGAACGTTAAGGCAGCAGGATCCCACATGCCAATTGCATGATTTGATTTCTGACCCTAGTATCTTGAGAATCACAGTAGGCACATGTACTTGTACAACCTAAATGCTGAAAGAAGGGAGAAATGGAGGAACATGAATTGTGTTATGAACGTTCGTCCTTGGGGATGATTTTTTACTTTCCATCTTTATTCCCTAGGAACACATGAACCCTTTATAAACTTTTTAAACAAACTTTTTCTTGTTTTAAGTGGTATGATTATTTTTTTACATTTAATTTTATTTTAATTTCTTTTATACATTAAATCACATATGTTGCTTACCTTGTAAAGTGAATGTTCCAACAGGAATACATTTCTCACCTGTTCAGTTGAGATTTTGTACGTTTTTTCCAATCTTGAATTCTCTTAAACTTACCAGTTGACCCCCGGGTCACTTTCATTGATTAGAGTAGCTTTAGCTATCACTTGAATTTTGGCTGCTTCCCAAATATTTGGCTTTTGAAACTTCAAAAATGATGTGCATAAGATTCATCTGTCCACTGCTCAGTTTTTTCCCAATTTTGATTTTTAGCTCCCATATGTATATGCCTGCTTCAACAGAAACATTAAGTTAAATTTCTGTTTTAATTCATTGCCAAAAAAAGTAGTACCAATTTTTTCTGACTTTTTTTTTTTTTGGATGAGTTCCATATTCAGTATTATGAAACATTAAGTTAAATTTCTGTTTTAATTCAGCGCCAAAAAAAGTAGTACCAATTTTTTCTGACCTTTTTTTTTTTTTGTATCAGTTCTATATTCAGTATTATTGTTTCTCTATGGTCTGATATAGGTGGCCATGTTACAACTTGGTTTTAACCCTGTTATATCTTGGTTTTAACCTTATTATATCTTTCAGAGTTTCCTTGGTCTGCAACCTGTGGATGGCTATTAAACTGCAAATCTGGTTATATAATGTATCACTTCTTTTTGGCCTTATATTATTTATGCTCTGTGTTTTAGAAAATGATAAAGTAATATTCATCTTTATTTGGACTCTCACTATTTTTAGATGCTCAACTGTAGTATAAAGATGATTGTAAATATACTTCAACTTAGGAGTAATTAACAGTATGCACATAAAATATTTTATTGGAATGAGGTTAAGTATTTAACTACAAAATCAATTTGTAATCTGTTCCTTGAACATCTTCACTGCCCTTGTCTTTTATCACAGACCAGGAATACTTAGCTACATGTACTGTTTCTACTTCCATTAATATTAGGAATATACTTTCTGCTTTCATGGGAAGACTGCTATATTTCCATTTTCATAAGAACTTTTACATACATATTCTTACCATCATTGACATGAAGCACAAGTTCATAATACAGAAAAAAAATCTTTCTACTTTTTTTAGACTGGTTATCATAAACTTGTGTCTAACTTACTTAATCTAACACATTACTCCACATATGTATTTATACTTATGTGTTTGTATGAGATAATAAGCACCTTGACATAGCAGAGTATTTATTATGCTTTTATCCCTCACATAAAAAACATTTGGAGAGCTATGAGAAAATACTTGTAATAAATTTAGCAATTAATAAGTTAACATAGAGATAGGATGTTTTTACTTTTTTTTTCTCCCTTTACAAAGAGTTCAGAAACATACAGAGGAACAAGCACATACAAACATACATAGAAAGTAAATTTCCCATATTATGCTCTGTTTCTCAGGGCTGATGAAGGGAAATGTATTTTTACAGGAGTTCATGTCATTTGAGGATGTTACTATGGACTTTACCTGGGAGGAGTGGTGGGGCCTGGAAAATGCTCAGAAGTTTCTATAAAAGGATGTGATGCTGGAGGCCTACAGCAACCTGATATTTTTGGGTTAGTGGAACTCCCGTGCAGCTCTCTGAAGTAATGACTGTCCACTTTCATAGTAAATGTAAAAGAGTTTCATAATGTTTAATCCTGGTTTAGGAGCGATATTTAATTCTGTGGTTAATGTGAGTGGCACTCCGCGTTAATGAAATGCCCAAATCAGCCCTTTTATGGCACAGCTGATAAAACTGAACTGTTGTTACTGTTTAAATAGCTTACATGTACATTTTGGGAAAATTCCACACTGATTTTTATTAACAGGTCTATACATTGCCAAACCTGCAGTGATCTTCAAGTTGGAGCAAGGGGTAGATCCATGGACATTAGCACTTCCCAGCCTGAGTCTCCCAGGTTAGTCAGTACATATTGGAATGCATCTTTTAAAAAAGAGTTTATATTTTATTGAGAAAGGAAAGCAAAATGTTAGTACTGGTAAGGTTATAAAAATGTAGAAATGTTTTCCTGGGATAAAAGTGTGAAAAAATGGTGTATGTACATTTATAAAGGGCCCTAAGGGATGATATGTTTAGGGTAATTAGTATGTATTTTTATTGGCTACAAGTCTTTCTTAAGTAACATTTCTTCTTAAGTGACAAGGGTTCTTTTATCTTCTGCAAATAGATAATCTAGAAAACTGTTCACATTAGCAAAGAAACAGTACACAATACCCACCATTATAAGAAAAAAGAGAAAAAGTACAGGGAAAACAAATGACACATGAAAATCTTTTAGTGTAAAATTGCAGAAAGACAGAAGGTAGATATTTTTAATATTGTTATAGGTATTAAAGAAAAAGGAAACATAAAGGAACAAAATAAATCCACTCTGCTTTCAAAAAAAATAATGTAAGTTGCTGCAATAACATATTAAGGAGAAAACTGTATTTCTTACTATAGATCACATAAAGGAACAAAATAAATCCACTCTGCTTTCAAAAAAATAATGTAAATTGCTGTAATAACATATTGAGGAGAAAACTGTATTTCTTACTATAGATCACTACCAATATTTGAAATATACATGAGCAGTGTAAAATAAATTCTCAAATATAATTTATGGAAATGGTTGTCTTTTTTCTGACCAAAGAGGACTGATGTGGGAGATTCTGCTTGTAAATAGATTAAGTATTGGAATGCATGTGGTAAGACAGTTCTAATTGTCCATTTTGTAATTCAGGTGTGGAAGAAACCATTTTACAAATAACCTAACTGTTTCATTCAGCAGAAGAAACACACATGAGATGCACAGTATAAATGTGGAGAATGTGAAAAATTATTTTTTAAATAATTTTTACAATAGATTTTAAACAGGGTGGAAGATTCCTATTCATATAAAGAGTAAGAGGAATCTTTATTCTAGAATTAAAATCTAGCTTTTCATCAGTAAATGCACACAAAGGAAACACCCTATAAATATAATAAACATCAAAAACTCTTTTTCCAGAGGTCAAAAATTATGGTAACCAGCGAAATTACGGAGATGTAAAACCTTATGATGTGTATAAATTACAAAATCTTTCAACTGTTGTTATACATGAGACAACACTTACTGGAGAGAAAATTCATGGATAAAACAATATAGGAATTTATTTTGTCTGAACACACCCCTTACTGACTGTCTGAATACTTATACAGAAGAGAAGCTGTATGAGTGTAAACAATATAAGAAAACGTTTTCCCAGAATTCAGACCTCACTGCACATCAGACGAGTCACATAGGAGAAAAATACTATGAAAATAAAATGTGGAAAAATGTTCTACAAGAAGTCACACATCACTGTGCATCAGACAACTCACACTGGAAAGAAATCCTATGAACGTGGAGAATGTGGAAAATCTTTCAGTCCCAAGTCAGTCTTGAGTAGATATTGGAAAATTCACACAGAAAAGAAACCCTATGAATGTGAACAATGTAGGAAAATATTCTCCTGGAAATCACACCTCACTTTGCATTGGAGAACTCACACAGAAGAGAAACCCTATGAATGTGAACAGTGTAGGAAAATGTTCTCCTGGAAGTCAAACCTCATTGCTCATCAGAGAACTCACATGGGAGAGAAACCCTATGAATGTGAACAATGTAGGAGAATGTTCTCCCAGAAGTCACATCTCACTGCTCATCAGAGAACTCACACAGGGGAGAAACCCTATGAATGTGAACAATATAGGAAAATGTTCTCCCAGAAGTCACATCTCACTAAGCATCAGAGAACTCACACAGGAGAAAAACCCTATGAATGTGAACAATTTGGGGAAACATTCTCCAGCAAGTGTTACCTCACTGTACATAATAGAAATCACACAGGAGAGAAGCCCTATGAATGTGAACATTGAAGGAAAACATTCTCCTGGAAGTCAGCACTCACTGTTCATCAGAGAACTCAACACAGGAGAGAAACCCTCTGGTTGTGAACCAGGTAATAAAACTTTTTTCCCAAAAGTCACATCTTACTGTACATCTGAGTACTCACACTGGAAAGACACAATGTAGGCTGCATTTTACAACTGGAAGGCAGGGCTCATTGTACATCAGGAGACTCCCATAGAGGTGAAACCTTATGAATGTGAAGAATATAGGAACTTTTTTTTTACAACCTATATTTAGTAAGCATCTGAAAAGTCACACTGGGGAGAAACCCCATGAATGGATGGAGTATAGAAAGTCTTTCATTTATAAGTCAGCCCTCAATGTACATCAAAGAATTCACAAAAAGAAAAAGCCTGTAATATCAGTGACCCAATAGAAAATTTTCCATTTAATAGAAGGCAGTCCTTACTGTATATCAGAGAACCCAGGAGTAAGTTCTATAAATGGTAATAGTGTAAAAAAAAAAAAAAAAAAATTCACAAAAAAAAAAAGCCTGTAATATCAGTGACCCAATAGAAAATTTTCCATTTAATAGAAGGCAGTCCTTACTGTATATCAGAGAACCCAGGAGTAAGTTCTATAAATGGTAATAGTGTAAAAAAAAAGTCTTCAGAGAAATCATGTTTTACATTAGAGAAGGAAGAGAAACCCTGTATGTGTGAGAACTGTAGTAAA
>NW_006204691.1:39720-39946 GCF_000334495.1 Tupaia belangeri chinensis | reverse complement strand
TTTTTTTTTATTAATTCACTTTACACCATCACAACACACAAATGAATTTTCCATCCAAAATACACTGTGCATTGGCTCAATCAAGCACATCCACATACATGTTCTCAGCAAATAATTTTCCAATTCTTACGTCCTGCATACCTTGCCCTTTGTCTTGCCATCCCTGATTCCCCATCCCCCACCCTCTGCTATGTCCCATCTTCCTCCCCCATTGTCCCTGGCATCC
>NW_006204691.1:30849-38558 GCF_000334495.1 Tupaia belangeri chinensis | reverse complement strand
CCAACAAATCCCTGGCTTTTGACAGAAAGGGGAAAAATATGGAAGATTTACTGCTGAGCGCGGCAAGCCAGGCTATGAAGGAGAGACATTGTATGTCTCTTAACATACACCACTTAACATATACCAAATGTCTGCACTCTATGACTGAAACTGATTGACTAGTAGTTGTACAAACACAAGAGATGGGTCTGAATGTCAGATGAGGTGTACGTGGAGGAGGGGGGCCTAACGAACAACATTTGGAGATGGGATACAGAGGTAGAGCATTGACGGGATGGGGAAGTGTGATGTTATTGGCTGAAGATATTTTGATCAACGGAGCTGGGGAGAAATGTTCACATATTGAAATGTTCACATTGTAAGCTAAACAATGTGATTGAATGTATATACAAAAAGAAATAAATTTAATAAAAATAAAAATAAAGCTTACCATACATCAGTAAACTCAAATGGGGTAAAATTTTCAGTACTGTAAGCTGTTTTATAAATCCTTGAATCATTCAAAAATATGAATTGATCTCTGAAGGTAACAATATTGAACTTTTTTTTCAAATTCAGCTTTGATTCAGCAGCCACAGTAGTTAAAATTAAGGATATCAGAAAATTTAGGATAATATCGGTCTACAGAAAGAGAATATTTCGGAAGGCTGATGAATAAGATCTAAGAGTTTCCCAACTACAGAATTAACATGTATTTTGGCAATTTTTTTAGGAGAGATTTTTGCTATAGGGCATATGTGCTCTCTGAAGAGACAGAGAGACAGAGTGACAGAAAGCATGAAACCACACCTAGGGGGGATGTCCACACACAATCCGAGAGACAGAGTGACAGAAAGCATGAAACCACGCCTAGGGGGTATGTCCACACACAATCCTTTCTTCTCCATTCTCCTCTCAGGATCTTGGGCACACAGGTACACACACTGGCTTGAGTTTTAAGTCTCTGAGTCTGGGACTTGAATTGCATTTGAATATGTGGGAGGCCAGTGGCATAACTATTCCACCATCTGCTGGCCCTAGCAAAAATTTATTTCTATAATCCATGTTTAATGTTTAAAGATGCAACAAAATATGACCACTGGTTTTGGCAAAAATAAATATAGAAGTTTTTCTAGCTTTCACTTCTGGTGATGGCAGGCAAGACAACAAAAAAAGTGTTTCAAATCATAGTGGAAATTGAAAGATTAAAGGCCATATAAGCATTAAAAATGATTATAGTGACTAGAGACAATGTGGGAAGAGGATGGGAGAAATGGAGAGTGTAAGGAAAAAAGTTAAGGAGGAAAATAAGCAGACATTTTTGGGATATATAAATGGATTATAATGTGTTGATGATAATGTGTTTTTCATCCTCAACTGCCATGATTGGAAGTATATTCATTTTGAATAAATTCAACTTACAAGTTAAAGGATGTATCATGATTAAATGTGTAAAATAAATTAAAATTAAAAAAATAAAATGTACCATAAAAGCCTAACAAAATAAAACAAAACAAAAAATTCTAAGGCATTTCAGAGCCTGGGAACTACTCATATACTGAGAGGATTCTGCAAGTGTACCTCTGGTGAAATGTCCAAATTTAATGGAACTGATCTAGGTTGGACAGGAGGTATGTGAAGGTTCTGGGTATGTTGAGGAACAACATAGTCCTGGGTGGTTATAAAAGTTCCAAGATCCTCTTTGGATGTCGATCACAGCTTTTGTGGCCAGCATTAGGCACGAGATTCTGAGGCAGGACACCCAGTGGTTCAGAAATGCAACCCAAGGTGATTTGGTATTGGGCTGATTTTGGTTGGTTTGCCCAACATCATGACCCAGGTAGAACAGACCAAACTGGTGGGTGGGATGTAAGGTAGCTGGTCAGTGGTGACAGGAAAACGCTGGTGGAAGTCAATATGAGCTACAACATGAAAAGTGAGATGACCAGACTTACTGTGTGCACTCACATTGCCTAACAAACATTACTGTTATCTGTATGACTTTTCATCTTGTAAAACTGACTTGAGTGGTTGCACAGTAATATGAACATATTGAACAGTACTAAACTGCATATACTTGGACATGGCTAAAATGTTTCAGAGTTTTGCCTTGCTCTAACTTTAGTCAGACCTCTCAATATTTTAGTTGTCTCTGCATACTTGTAAAATCTCTTTTCAGCATATAACCCTGCTAAAGTAGTTTAGCAAAAAGCCCCACACTAAATATCAGATCATTTTAAGTAAGTGATTAGATTTCTTATCATCCATTACCCTCTGGGTGATGTTGGATTACCATGTGTCTTCAGCAAGAATCCTATTATTTCAGTTTATCCAGAATCACTCATATTTCTAATGTTTCCTTGGTCATTTTCCATTTGATAATCACCACATGGCTCCTCAGCTGTTAATTTCCACTGTCCATTCTGTATTTGAAGTTGAACCCAATTTCTCTTCCCCACTGAAACTCCCATTTCATTGGACCATAAACTTACTATGATGGACCAATATAAACTTCTCTCACCCCAATTTAACCAATGTCTTTGAATACATTTCTTTAAATAGGTTTCATACTTTCTGGAAAATTTTCCACTGTTTTAAAGTAAAAACAGTCCTGGGATGTTCAGGGTAGTAATAACAAGTACAGAAATAATGATGGTTTGCCAGAGGCTGGATCAGGAGGGAGGATGGAAAGATTTGACATTATTGTATAATAACAATTGTAGATTGTTTGGTCTTACAAGATGAAAGGAGTCATGAAGATGAATGGTGGTGATGGTCCTAGAACCTTGAGAGGAAAGATGATAAATTCCATGTAGTATATATTTTATGAAAATAAATTTAAAAATACTACAAACACCAGTATATAAAGATATATAGTCTATGGTGCTTGTTGAAGTGATACATATACTGACAAAATAATGATCAGTTTTAGTCCAGTAGCAGGTGAAGACCTGAATCAATTATGGCCCATCTGTGCTAAAGGAGAAGAAAATACTGATGTCTTAGTATTAGCAGAATGTTCCCAGAGTAAATTGAGTGTTCCTAGAAAGAGAGCATGTGTCTCAGACAATGACTATTGTCCTGCCATTTCTACATCTTCACCCCCACCATCTTCTCAGGGTATATGTTGACCAGATAGACTTCCCATCTTCTAAATTTGTTCACTTTTGAAAAAGGATCAGAGTGACCCACAATATTCAGAGGTAGACTTGGGGAGGGTCTTAGGAGGAGCCAGAGGCAAACTAAATTTGGTGGGGTCAATTTGAGCCTGGATATGTAGTCAGTAAGCCTGTGGCTGGTGGGTTCTGCAAAACCTGGATGTAGCCCTGGTAAGGCAACCTCCTGAGGAATAGAATGTTTCTGAGTCTCAGGGGATCAAGTGGGGTCAGCATGGCTGATCTATGGTGCCTGGCATCAGCCAGTGGTTGATAAAATGCAAGCAAACTCATGTTAGCATCTAGGTAACTAGATGATGGTCTCTAGGATTATGGGTGTCCTGGGGCAGCACCCTTTTATCTTCCCTCTAACTGGGATGGCAACCTCTGGTGCCCATTACTCAAGTATCCTCCTCTCTGCTTTTCCTACGCTTAACAATTCAGGGATATTCTGAAGGGCTGCACTGCAGGTGACCTTAGAGGGGGCAAGTAGCCATTCCCTGAGACTTGAGTCTGAAAATAGGAAGGATGTAGGTCTGCCAGCTAGTTGGAGGAAGTATTCGGGTTTCTCAGGCTTTGATAGGGTTGGTACTTTCACATGTACTGGGAGTGGGGATGGGAATGCACAGCACTCTTGGTCTACATTGTGTAAAGGAGCTGGTAGTTTTCAGTCATTGGGGGTGTTCCCCTCATTTCTCCTATTAACAGAGGATCCCTCTTCTCTGTATAGTCTCTTTCGTCCCACAGAACTGTGGAGATGTAAGATTGGTCCTAATCATATTCTGTGCTCTACCACTGGTTCGCTTTCAAGATAGTGCCACACTCTTTGGGCAGGATGGTGAAGAAAATTTAATGTTTATACTGAAGTGCTATAACTTTATACTTTTCTATAATGAGTGTTACCTCCTTGCCAGTTTTATTATGCAGTTGAAGAGTGCTGGGATCTGAGGTTGGTGTATGAAATATGTAGTTTTGGACAATAGTTCCTCTCACCTTCTCATCTGTGATGAACAGGGCTCTGGAGCGTCTCCAGGTTCAGATAATTGTCTCATTCTTTATGTTTCTAAGCTGAGATTCAGTAATCTAGTAGCTTCCAGTCTATTTCTTGCAGTTTGCCAGTCTTGCATCACTCCATTGCTAGAAGTGTGGGTATTTATTTGATGCTGTTTCTTCTTATAGAGATGCCACAGTAGGTGTTTCTCAACAGCTAGATGGATTTTCCTGAATGGGGATGTCTTTTGAGCATTAGTTTACCATCTTTTCAGGTCAGAGTTTTCTGAATTAAACTACCTTTCCTTTCCATCAACACTTGTCTCTCAAGTGTTGGCTCTTCAGCAGCAAGCATCTGAACTTCAGTGTGGTCACTGAGACCTAACTCCAACTGCTTCAATAACAATAAAAGGTACCACTTAGAGCAAGCCCATATTTTTTTATTTATTTCTAAAATTAATTTTATAGTGAGAAAATAAATCATGATGAGTTAAAATGTCAACATGGTACCTTAAAAAATTTATAATAATCTCTTTGAATAAGCTGATATCAGAGAGGATAGGGAGGCATATTGCAGGCCAGCAGGTGGCATAGTAGTTGAGGCACTGGGTTTTTATGCAATTGACCGCTGTTTGAGTCTTAGACCTAGAGGCCTGCTTTGTCACTTTCTGTCTCTTCTCTCTCTTTGTCCCTCTCTGGTGAGCACAGGTGCCCTGTTGCAAATTAAATAATGACAGTATTAAATCAAGTAATTTAAAAATTATTTTTAAATAAATTATTTATTTAGTTAGTTCCAGTCATTGTTATTTTTAATTTACCAGTGAGTGACAGAGAAAGAGAGAAAAGGGGAAAGTGAGAAAGCAAGCCTCCAGGTCCAGGACTCAAAAAGTGGCTGGCCATGTGTGAATCCAGTGCCCTTAATCACCATGCCACCTGCTGGCCCCTAATAATTATTTTTTTAAAAGGCCATATTGCAATTTAACCTAAGCTAGAAACATCTGATTGGGAGTTGGGCAGAAAAAGGAACTATGCAACACAGGACTACCATTCCCGTTTGTCATTTAACTTACATTTATTGAGCATTTTTTTGTGCCTACCTTGTGCCTAGGTAGGCACAAGATCTTAACAGTAATTAACTTAAACAAAGACAAATATAAAAATGTAATGGTTCATACACATGTATTAAGATGTCTGGGAGCTGGCAGTTGGGATGATGGTTAAGGCGTGTTGTACTCCTACATGACTGACTGTGGTTTGAATCCCAGACCTGGTGGCATGCTTTTGCACTTAACATCTATCTTTGGTCAAATTAAAATAATAATGATAATAAAAAGTAAAATTAAATAATTCAATAAAAAAAGTCAGGAGAATGAACTTTATGTTATGGCTTTATTCAAATTATATATAAGAAAACTCAGGATTTGTAGAAACAAATCCTGAGAGAAATATAAACTTGAGATAGAAAGTGTAGAAAATAACATTTGTAATGGTTGGGAGTTTTCAAGTTTTTTTTTTTTTTGAGAGGTTTTTTGCTATAGGGCACGTACACTCACCAGACAGACAGAGACAGAGAGACAGAAAGCGAGAAATCACCCCCTGGGAGGATGGTCATGCCGCAATCCCTTCTCCTCCATTCTCCTCTCGGGATCTTGGGGCATGCACGCACACGTGCCCGGCGTGAGTTTAAGCCACCGGGTCTGGGACGCAAACCGCGGTCGACGACGTGGGAGTCCAGCGACATAGCCATTATGCTAACTGCTGGTTCCCAGGAGTTTTCAAGTTTTCTCAGTGACTTGGGCACATAGACAACAGCTGGAACAGGCCAGAATCCCTAAGTGGGCATTTCTGCCAAGGAAAACTTTAGTGGAAATGCAGCAGACAGCTCATCACACCTAGATGCATGAACATCCAGCTATGAGATTCCAGCATGGGTAGGTCCAGGAGAAGTTGGCCTTTCTTAGGTCCAGGGGGGGTCGTAGCACCATATGTGGAGAAAAACCTGGAACTCTGCAGGGGTCTGGGGAGAATCCAGGACAATGTTAGTGCCCTGTACAGTGGCTATAACTTCTTCCCTGTCCCAGCCCAGGCTGATACCTACCCCTCCTGGCAGCCTCTTCCCACAAATTAATTAGGATGGTGAACCCAATCCAGGCCCCAGAGTAAGAGGGTCTAGGGGAATAGAATTAAGTAACTTATTACTAACTGGTTAATAGATTAGGGCAAAATGTTTTCCTGTGTTCCCAGGGATGGCATCATGGGAAGGGACCTGGTTGGCATATACCTGGAACTGTGAATAAAATGGGGCTGGACAGCTCACTTGGAGTTCAGTGGACCTTGACCCCAGCCAATCTGGGGGATATGGGACCAAGTCCATACCCTGGCCAAAGCAAATAGTGATGGTGAATGACTGGGCTTGAGGGTCCCCTGGAGTTGGGACACTCCAAGGACCTTGATGTCAGCTTGTACAAACCACAGTTTCTAGAAGCATAGGCTGCACCTGGATCTTTATGGTGGGCAATGGGCTGTGGGAAGGCAATGGGAAGGGTGGAGTGAGCACCAGTTACTGACTTCCCAGTCAGTGGCCATTTTCCAGTTTGTAAATCTAGTCCCCAAAACCACAAGTCATGGAGGACAGAGGCTATTGACATTAATCACATTTTTTAATGGGTTTTGACAGTGAGTGAAAGTGAGAAATCACCCCCCAGAGGTTATGGCCATACTACAATCCCTTCTCCTCCTTTCTTCTGAGATTTGGGGCATGCACACATATATGGCTGGCATGATTTTCAGTCTGCCAAGTCTGGGACTCGAACTGTTGTAGGCCATGCTGGAATCCAGCATCTTAACCACCACACCACCTGCTAGCCCAGTTGTGCCAGTAAGTTTTTGTAAACTTATTTTTCCCCCTTGGTTAACATAACTATGTCATTGCCAACACTTTTTTCCTTAGCCATTCTGGTGGGTCTCATGGTTATCCAATGTACTATTCTAGACCTTGAAGGACCTTACTGAATAGTTTATGTGGAATTTATTACTATGTGAATAAGGTGACATAGAGAAATAGTCTTTTTCCACACAACACATTTATTCAATTTGTTCAAAAAATGTTGAGCCAAATTTCCCTCAAGGACATAAAAATGCTATGGACCCTACACCTTTTAATGCACATATTGGAGCACATAACATATGTTCTATCAGGTCTTTAGTAGACACCATTTGTTTCTTACCTTATCTCATTAGTCTTCAATGAACCCCAGTGTTAGAATTAGTGTTTTGGGCCATGAATAAAAAAATAACAACTGAAGGAAAGGGTCAGTTACTCTCACAGCATCTTTGCCCAGCCAGTTCCCTTGTTTACTTAACCTCCAAGATGGGTGTTCTTCCACGTAGTTCTTTCTTCCTGGTTTTTATCATTTCATTCAAAGTAGAATAGAAATTTGGAGGGAAGAGCTACAAAAACATTTCTAAAAATTATGTATCATTGCACAAACTAAAATATACACAACTGCACTTTCCCACCTCTTCAATGATCTTTGCTCTCATTTCCTACTATCTCTCTCTTCATGGAGGAGAAAAAAATATATA
>NW_006204691.1:28302-30290 GCF_000334495.1 Tupaia belangeri chinensis | reverse complement strand
GTATAATTTATGCAAGATGAAGCCCAACACTTCACAGGAGAAATGAGAAACAGTCCTGGAGAGAGATAGATTGTTTCTGCACACAAGGTGAGTAGAGTTCAAAGAAGGAAATAAGTTTTCAGCCTCCTTGGCGCCAGTTCAACTGCCTCCATGTGATGGGATTTAGGAATAAAAACCCATAAGATGCTAGGAGAATGCTGTCCATCCCACTCTAGAAGAGGTCATTGTCTTTTGGCATTCCCACTTGTGCACAGGTACACACATGCTGAATTTACAGGTGGCCTTAGGATAAAAGATAATACTGGGAAGGAACAAGGGGGAAAGAATAGAGGTGGAGGCAGGATATCCAGTCTCACAGCAACATGCCTGGACCTCAGCATGGGGAAGTGTGAAAATCCCAAGCTGATGGTGATGGATTTCCAAGGTCCTCAGTTCTTCTTGAGTCAGAATTCCCTGGGAAAACCTCACAGCTTAGACCTGCATCACCACTTTGGGCACTAGAGAATAGAATGAGCTCCTTTCCCCAGTGCAAATGAGTCACAAAAGAGGAGAATTCAGATTCCTCCTCCAAAGTAATATTGCTATAGTTTAAATGTATGTCTTAGGTTTTATGTGTGAAAAATTTAACCCCAAGTTCAAATGTTTACAGTATTGGGAGGTGTTAGGATTAGACACAGTTTTCTGGGTGAGGATCTCATTGTGGGACTCTCAACTTTGTAGGAAGGAGAGAACCTGAGCTGACACATGCTTACCCTTTTGCCATGAGATGCCTCCCACCATGTCATGACAGCAGGAAGGCCATCACCTGATGCAGACTCATTGGTGTTGGACTTCTCAGTGTCCAGAAATAAACCCCTATTTTAAACTAAATTGTCCAGTGGGAATTCAGATATAAAAACAGAAAATGGATCAAGACAGGGATGCATTGAATGAGTTACCTGAAGAACTGCACAGGCTCAGAGAAGTGACTGTTGGACTTGGTTATCTACTGATGACCCACTGTGCACCAGGATCCTTGGAAATGCTTTCTACTCTCGAGTTCCTTGGAGCAGAGAGCAGCTTGGGACTTGGGATACTGAGGAGGGTAGTTCAGAATGTGGCCTAACATGGGACCGTTCATCCAGGGTCTGGCTGGAATGAGGCCTTGTGTCAACTGGACTGTCCAAGACAGTAGTGTCAATGAGAAAGGCAGAGGATGCACCTGAGTTCTAGGTTTCCCTGAAACCTTCTAATTCTCCTTTTACCTACTTTAGCCCTTGGAGAGCCATTGCCTTGAGGACTGAAAAACAAATGTGTGTCTTGCTTTGGGTTTTCATGCCTGGGGCTGTATTATTGTCTGTGACCCCAGAGGGCAAATTGTGCCTACCATGTTCTGCTGAAGCAGTGAACTGGGAAGATCTACTTGGAGTTCATTTTGGCTGCTCCCTGCCCTTGACCCATTCTGCAGTTTCTGTGATGATTATCTATCTCCATAATATGAACTACTCAAAGGTAGTGACAGAGCTCTAAGATAATTTCACTTACTTATTCAGTCGCTGCCCTGAACATTCACCTTGTACAGGCATAGCATTAAGCCTGGGTGTTGCACTAAAGACCATAATCTCTGCCTGCAGGAGCTTACTGTCTGTCTGAAGTGAGTTGAACAAAAACATAAAGTGTCAAGTCAAACTAAGCAGATGTTGTGAGGGAGAGCTTGGGGCCACTTGGGCAGGTGGGAAAGGCCTCAATGAGGTTACAGTTTTGCTCTGACCAGTGAAGCGAATCATACACATGTCCATGAGCTATATTCCAGGGTAAAGGTTTAGCTGTCCGGAGACTAGGATGAAGATGTAAATTAGACTAGAGAAGTAGTTATAACACAGCCAGTGTAGGCAGAGGAATTCTAGGAGAAAGAGGGAGGGAGCAAGGTAGAGCCAGGCCTCTGGGCCTGGAAGTCACTACTGGTCTCAGTTTCTGTGAGACAACATTACCCCCCGGTTTTTTTTTTT
>NW_006204691.1:27260-28063 GCF_000334495.1 Tupaia belangeri chinensis | reverse complement strand
GGTCCTGGACACGAACCACGGTCGACTACATGGGAGTCCAGTGACATAGCCATTATGCTAACTGCTGGTCCCAATATTACCCTAAATTTTGAATCTTACAAAAATATTGTAGTATCTCACAGCATGGACCAGAACCCAGGCCCAACTGATCTAGTTGCTTTTGCCTCCAGGTTTCTCGAGAGAATGATGCTGTGGACTCAACTAAGGCCCTCCTAAAGCAGGATCAGTTTCTGAGATCATGAGTTATTGGGAGGTTTCAGTTTGAAATGGAGTCCAAATTTTTGTTTATTGGCTTGAGCTTTCTGTTAATTCTTTGCCACTGGAGCCTTACCATAAAGGAACTGAAATTTCTGAACTTCATTCCTAAGATTTAGGGCTGAGATAGACCAAATAAACACAGGAGGGAGGGAACCAGACAGAAATCCCAAACAACACATTCTAGGTAGGGGAGGTATGGAGAGGGAGAGCTTGGGGCCACTTGGTGGGCAGGTGGGAAAGGCCTCAATGAGGTTACAGTTTTGCTCTGACCAGTGAAGCGAACCATACACATGTCCATGAGCTATATTCCAGGGTAAAGGCTTAGCTGTCTGGAGACTAGGATCAAGAGGTAAATTAGACTAGAGAAGTAGTTATAACACAGCCAGTGTGGGCAGAGGAATTCTAGAAGGAGAAAGAGGGAGGGAGCAAGGTAGAGCCAGGCCTCTGGGCCTGGAAGTCACTACTGGTCTCAGTTTCTGTGAGACAACATTACCCCCAGTTTTTTTTTTTTTTTTTTTTTACAAAATTTTTTTTTTTAGGGGGCG
>NW_006204691.1:26872-27243 GCF_000334495.1 Tupaia belangeri chinensis | reverse complement strand
CAGAAAGCGAGAAATCCCCCCCCAGGGGGATGGCCACTCTGCAATCCCTTCTCCTCCGTACTCCTCTGGGGATCTTGGGCATGCACGCACATGCACCTGGTGTGAATTTTAAGCCACCGGGTCCTGGACACGAACCACGGTCAACTACGTGGGAGTCCAGCGACGTAGCCATTATGCTAACTGTTGGTCCCAACATTACCCTAAATTTTGAATCTTACAAAAATATTGTAGTATCTCACAGCATGGACCAGAACCCAGGCCCAACTGATCTAGTTGCTTTTGCCTCCAGGTTTCTCGAGAGAATGATGCTGTGGACTCAACTAAGGCCCTCCTAAAGCAGGATCAGTTTCTGAGATCATGAGTTGTTGGGA
>NW_006204691.1:7780-26474 GCF_000334495.1 Tupaia belangeri chinensis | reverse complement strand
TTTTTTTTTTTTGAGAGAGGTTTTTTTGCTATAAGGCGTGTGCGCTCACCAGACAGACAGAGACATAGAGACAGAAAGCAAGAAATCACCCCCCCAGGGGGGATGGTCACACTACAATCACTTCTCCTCCATTCTCCTCTCAGGATCTTGAGCACACACACACGTGCCCGGCATGAGTTTTAAGCCCCCAGGTCCAGGACGTGAACCACAGTGGACTACATGGGAGTCCAGCGACATAGCCATGATGCTAACTGCTGGTTCCTAATTTTTTATTTTGTATTTTTGGAGAGGTTTTTTTCTATAGGGCGTGTGCATTCGCCAGACAGACAAACAGAGATAGAGAGACAGAAAGTGAGAAATCACCCCCCAGGGAGGATGGCCACGCCGCAATCCCTTCTCCTCCATTCTCCTCTCGTGATCTTGGGCATGCATGCACACATGCCCAACGTGAGTTTTAAGCCACCGGGTTCGGGACTTGAACCACAGTCGCCTACTTGGGAGTGAAGTGACATAGCCATTACGCTAACTGCTGGTCCCTAACACTAGGTTGTAATTCTAAAGAATCAAATTATTTAATTTGACCAGGAAGACAAGGGGAAGAGAGTAGAGTGAGAAAATAAGCTTCTGGTTCCAGGACTTGAACTGCAATTGGCCATCTGTGAGACTAGCATCTGAACCATCATGCTACCTGTTGGACTCTCTAAGTCTAAATATAATGGAAAAATACTGATAAATTTTATGTCAGAGAGTCAGTATCTGAATTTCAGTGAATTCCAACCTTCCTATTGTGCAGACTGGGAAGTAAAATCAGGAGGAAAAAAAGAAAAATGACTTTCCATATATTACAGACCAGAATTCAGGCTGTTTGAAGTAAAATTTCATGCTCTCTCCTACCCTTTTGCGTAATACTCCAATTTGTATGTTTGTGTATTTGCTACATGTGTTACCAGCCCATGGACTATATAGCTATTAGAGGTACATATACCTGGTGACCTCCCTAAAAGCAGAAGCTCGAAAAATCTCCATTGTGCAAGTGGGTAGATAGGGGAGGCCCAGAGAAGCAAAATGGCTTGTCCAGGTCACAGCCCTAAAAATAAGGAAGATCCAGCAGTGATCCCAATTCTTTCTCAGAGTGCAGAGACTTCCCCATTTCTGTGTGTGGGCTATTTGATATAGCTGTGTTCATCTCAGCATGAGATGAGTGTGAGTAGTTAATGGCCCAGAGGAGACCTTGGGGAAATAAAATCTGAGTAGCCCAGGAAAAAGGGACCTCAGAAAGTGGCCTCAGTTCATTGACAATAGACCCCAGCAGAACTTGGAACCCTGATAAGTAGTCACCCATATTTCAGAAATAGCTTCTACTCACCTCCCTTAGCTGGAGTCCTTTGAGAGAGACAGATGTTTTGCTCCATCTTAACTTCCAAGGATTTGGGTTCAGAAAACTCCAGAGTGAGAACCTTTCCTAATTCTGCAGATACTTGCTATTCCCTCCCCACTGAATCTCTTGACCAGCCATAACAAAGAATGCAGAGGTCACATGAGGCACTTTAGGGTTGGCCACCTCCCAGTCCCTCCTACAATATTACTCACTCCTCTCTTTGGTTGGGGACAATGTGAGGACATGTGGGGGTGAACATGCTCTGGTCAAGAGTAGGTTGTTGGGACCACCAGTTGGTGTAATGGTTATGTTGCTGGACTCCCATGTAGTCGACCCCAGTTCAAGTCCTGGACCCCATGGCTTAAACTCATGCCAGGCGCAAATGCATACATGCCCAAGATCCTGAGAGGAAACTGAAGGAGAAGAGATTGTGGTGTGGTCATCCCCTCTGGGGGGTGATTTCTCGCTTTCTGTCTCTCTGTCTCTCTCTGTCTTTCTGGCGAGTGCATGCACCCTATAGTAAAAACCTCTCCCCCACCCCCAAAAAAAATTGTTAAGCAGGTAGAGGTCTGGTGGATTCATTGGGTGTGCATCTCAGGTCATGGCTGGCAGAGCAGTAAGGGGAGTGCTCCAGCAGGGTCCATATGTCTATTTCACATTAACCCTGAACTCTGAGCTGTCATCTGTTTTTATTCCAGGACTGTGATCTGTGAGGACACTGCTATTTGCCTGATTCAGGATCAGAAGGTCACATAGGCAGAAAGAATGACAAGGGCAGGCAGGGCTCCGGTGCTTCTTGGACTAACTGCCATTCGCTGATGTCTCAAGGAGACTTCCATGGTCAGTGGGGACCCCTCTTCCCTCTGGGTGAGGGACAGTTACCAATACAGCTGACAGAGGGGTCAAATTGGCTTAAGTAAGTGCAGAGTAGAGGAGTCTCCACAACCTGGGCCTGGAGATGTCTGGAAAGACTTCTGCCCAATGCTGCCCTGAATATTCTCAGGGCTCCTCCTAAGGCTCTCCTTCTTCAATGACTCATGGGACTTACCCCAAGGAGTCTGAGCCTCCTCCCCTCCTTCACCACATCATACAGCTTACCCTTGATCAGATGCAAAATCAATTTTCATGTTTTTGGAGGAATATGTGAGAAAAATAGCTTGTATTTTGTTTTCGCTTAATGTTATGAATACCAGTGTTTGCATGTGGCTAGGGATCATTTTGAGTTAAACTTCCCTCCATTATTCCATCCCAGTGGGGAAGTGCATCAGCCCATATTCTGGATGATGTGCAGGTGGGGACTTTTAGGGTAGACACATGAGAGAACCTGGAAGAGCACCTGGAACCTTCTAGATGGCCAGCCCCTTCTACATTACCTACTTCCTGTGCACTTACCCAATGTTCCCCACCTCCCAACAAACCCTGGGCCTGCTGTTCAAAAGGTAAGTGTTCCCTCCCCTAAATCACAGTGCCACCTTGGCCACTTGCTAGCTATGTGTTAGGAAGGTCACTTCACCTTTATGAGCCTCAGTTTTCTCCTGTGAAAACTGAGGTAAAAGACCACCAAACACACAGGGTTAATTCAATGTCTCAGACAAGCCAGGGGAAATGCAGTCCCAGAGCTGGCCTTCTGGGAAGGGCTGTCAAAGAGCTGTGCTTCCTTTTATTTATATCTTTATAAAAGCACAAATACATGAAAATATCATAACTGCATGGTTGACAAGAACACAGTTAATCTACCCACTTACATGCATCTCACCAGTTTTATTAGTACTTACTTATTAGCATGTTTCAGTGTATGTGCATGTTTATTTTTTGGTATTTTGTTTTATATGTAGGTTTATTTCCATATTGACTTAGTAAAAATACAAATGCTTTTATTTTTTATTTTTTGAGAGGTTTTTGCTATTGGGCATGTGTGCTGACCAGACAGAGAGACAGAAAGCGAGAAATCACCCCCCAAGGGGGATAGTCACACCACAATCCCTTTTCCTCCATTCTCCTCTTGGGATCTTGGGCATGCCACACACACCTGGCATGAGTTTTAAGCCACCGGGTCCAGGACTTGAAGCGCAGTTGACTACATGGGAGTCCAGCAACATAGCCATTCCACTAACTGCTGGTCTTGAAAAATACAAATGCTTTTAATCACACAATTTATCTTCTGTTATCCTGTAACAACATCCCATTTTTCTTCTGGTCCCCATTATGGCCATCCTTATTTGCAACCACAAGTTTCTTTCCCACTTCCATGTATTTTTCATTCCAAGGATGTTAAATAGATGGGATCACAAATTACCTAGTATTTTGTGATTGGATTTTCTAACTCACATCATTTTCTGGAGAGTCATTTAAATAGGCATGTAATTTGTTAACTTAATTTCTATTGAGTAATTTTGCACGGTGTGGGTACACTACACTGAGTATTCACAGAGTTGAGGCATATCAATGATTTTATTTTGGACTGTTATGAATAAGCCACAGTGACCAGGTATGTATACTGTTTATGTCTATGTGTAATGGTAATGCTTCTCATTACTCTGGAGACTTTGTAACAAACAGGGTAACAGAGTGGGTGTAAGTTTAGTTATATTAGAAACTGCCTAGCTGGTGGCAGCTGGTGCCATTGTGGTTAAAGCTGCTGGATTTCACATGACTGGCTGTATGGTTCAAATCTCAGTCTCAGCATCTTGGAAGCTATGCCAAGCACAGGTTTGTGTATGCCCATAACACCAAAATGGAGAAATGGAGAAGGGATTGTGCTGTGACATGCCTATGAAGGTACTTTCTTGCTTTCCATCTCAGTATGTCTGGTGAGTGTATGCACCTTCTTGCAAATTAAAAAAATGAAAGGAACTCCCTGGCTGTTCTCCAAAAGGGCTATATCATCATCAATGGATAAGTGGTTATTTCTTCAGTGTCTTTCCTGAATTGACTTTATATCATTTTTTATACTTTATGCACTCTGATAGGTGTTTGTTTATAACTCATTGCCTTAAAGTACATTTAATAAATGGCTGATAATAAAGCATATTAAATAAATATGCTTATATGACATTTGTATTTTTTTTCTAGTAAAATGTCTACTCATGGTTTTATCCCCTTAAGTCTATTTTTGTTTTCTTCTGGAGAATATGGGAGTTATGTTTATATTCTTAACTACATGAAAGTTTTCTTTTGGTGAATTTGGGAATTCTGTTTATATTCTAGATGCTAACCTTTATGAGGTAGAAGACTTTTCCTTCAGAAAGAATGGACTTGAGGGACCAGCAGGTGGCGTGTGAATAATGGGACCAGCAGTTGGCGTAATGGCTATGTCACTGGACTCCCATAAAGTCGACTGCGGTTTGAGTCCCAGACCTGGTGGCTCAAATTCATGCTGGGCGTGTGTGTGTGTGTGTGTGTGTGTGTGCCCATAATCCTGAGAGGAGAATGGAGGAGAAGGGATTGAGGCTTGGCCATCTCCCCTAGTGAGTGATTTCTAACTCCTCAACCTCCTCATAACATGAGTGAACATGTTATGTTCTATGGAAAAACCTTAAAAAAAAAAAAAAAAGAACTTGCAAGCATTTCTTTTCATTCTATTGTTTGCCTTTACATTTATTCAATTTATATGTTAACAAGAAAAATAAATTTTATCTTAAAAGCGTCAAACTAAATTCAAGCTGCATGTGTTACTGTAAATGGTAAGAACGTGTAGAATCCTATGTGTTTTATTGGCCTTTTGACACAAGAGTGGGCTCCTCTAGGGTACAAATTGAGAAGGAGCTAAATCCAGACCTAAGCCAGAAAATGATGGATACCAAAGTGGCCTCCTGAGTTCTCTTCTGTCTCATCTCAAAATCTGGTGAGCTTGATGTGTGAAGTACTGTCTTCACATCAAACATTTCTTGTATATTTAAAATTTGTGTTAGACCGGAAGAGTATTTTGCCTATTTCTGTTATTTTCTACTAATGTATTAATACAAATCTAAGTAGTTAACATTTTGCCTCCTGAGAGGATGCTGGGAAATATGTGTGTAACATGTATAATAATTACCAATCAAACAAGTACACGTAGTGGGCAATTTCTATGTGTTTGCATGAAATGAGAGCCAGAAAGAGAGTAAAATGTAACATTTATCTTCAAAGAGCAAACATACTATTTGGAGATTTGTTGACACCTATTCTGTACATGTAAGTGCCTAGAACCAAGCAAATAATGAAGGGATACCCCTTAATTATTATTTGATAAATAATTGTTATTTCTTGAATGGTGGAGATAGGCATAGTAGAGAGAGAATTCAGCCCATGAAGTGGAAAGAAGGTGAGTTTTCTAAAGGAAAGATGATTGAATGTGTAGATGGTGGATGTTCCTGGTGTGCAGGGCAGATCTTCAGAGACTTGAAACTGAGAATGTGGCAGGAGAAATTGTAGTAAGACATTTCAGCATTGAGCATGAGCTGTTTTGTGAGAACAGTCCTCCTGTCTCCAGGAATGATGAAGGGAGGCAATAAGTTCCTGGCCATGGGTAGCCAACAAGGTAACAGGACATGTTACCCACTGTAGTTGGTTGTCCGGAATATAGACCCTAATTAAAATTTCAGCAGTGATTATTTTGAAGTTCTGTACAGTACAAGATAGTTAGGATGTTAATAAGTGACAGTTAATACATAGATACTGAGCTAAAATAGCTTCTGGAAATAAAAATCCCCATTGAGAATCCCAAGGAGTGAAATTATGGAAACGTTTGAAATTCCAACACATTTAGAATTTACTTTTTTTTGAGAGGTTTTTGTTATAGGGTGCATGTGTTCGCCAGACGGACAATAGACCCTAATTAAAATTTCAGCAGTGATTATTTTGAAGATGTTCTGTATAGTACAAGATACTTAGGATGTTAATAAATGACAGGTAATATATAGATGCTGAGCTAAAATAGCTTCTGGAAATAAAAATAGATCCGGGACTCGAACCACAGTTGACTACGTGGGAGTCCAAGGACATAGCCATTATGCTAACTGCTGGTTCCTAGAATTTACTTTTAAATTATAGGGTCGTATTCACATTCATCTCCAAATCATTTTAATTTATAAATCATCTCAAGAGCATGAAACAAAACAAGTGTGAAGAAGAGAAAGAAACTTATACCTAGTACTCTACAAGTAGAAATCTGTTCTTAGAGAGGCAGAGCCTCAGCTTTCTGCCCTTAGGTCCAGGTCCTGCCTGGAAATTCCCAGCCCTGAACCCAGGGCTGCATCCTCACCTTCTAATACAATGGGGGCTGAAATGGAAATAAGAGTTTGAAGGGCCTTGTTTAGTGGCAAAATTTGCAGGAACTGTCAGGTCACATTTTGGTGTCCATTCCCACCACAGACAACTGCAGACTTGAATTATTATAGATACACAACCTGCTCTCAGAACCAGAGTGTGGACTTTTGCATCTCAAACCACATTGATCCCAAAGTCCCCACCAAGCCAATTCATACCTCCAGGCACTGGCTGTAAAAGGGCTTTGGAGACACCATTTTCTCTTATACAAAAACCTCAGCACTCAGCATCAGCTCCTCACAACTGTAGGTTTTTCCCTTGAATCATGTGAAATATTTAACTTGAGTAAGAGGAAACATCCCAGCCTGCTGGACCCCAAACTCTCCAGGTGAACCCAGCTTAGAAATTTCAGGAGAGAAAATGAGCCAGAGTGGCAAGGGGAGGTTATGGGCTTAGACTCTTCCAACATGAAACCCTGACTCATAGTCCTACCCACAAGACCCCATTCCTTCAGTGTTCTGTCCACACAGGGAAGAAGTAATAAGTTCCTGGCCATTGGAGACCAACAACATAACAGCACATGTTACCCACTTTAGTTGATTGTCTTATTGCCTCTCACCCCTTCTATAGGTCACACTCACATGACAATGCCCATACCCTAGAAGTTCTCCCCTTTGTCTCCTACTTTCCTGCCCACTCAGATGCAGGTCCCGAAGAGCTTCTCCTCAGAAATGAAATACATTTTAAAGTCATTCCTGGTGGTCTCTCACATTGCTATGTCCAGTGCATCTGGGGCCCAGGGGTCTCTGTGAACATCATGTCTCCTAACTCACACCTCTGCTCTGCAGAAATTTCCACATTGCCCTGAGATCCTCTTAGGATGCTGGACTGCTGCAATCATGGTTCTAGTATGTTTCTTCTTAAAATCATTCAGTTTGGTTCTGTATTGCCTGTGGTCCACATGGATGTTGCAAGTATTTGTTTTCTACTTAAAACCCTAATAATTATCCATACCCACCCTATGCCAGGTCAACTCATCAGTTGATAAATAATTTCTGCAACCCTGACCTCACTTCTCAAGGAAACCTCTGGGACCCAGCCCTGAGTCTCAGTGTTAGCACTCCCCAGCCTCCACTCCTGAGAGTTCATCATTCTCTGTCCCAGGTGGAGCCTCTTATCTAGAGGCCACCCTTTGCCAGTAACTGCCCAGAGAGGCCCAGAAGACTAATTCTGGGGAAGGGATTGGCCTTATCCTGCAACACGCAGTGTCCTGTCTCAACTCCATCCCACAACCTGTACTGCAAGGACAAGTTCATATTCCCTGGGTGTGATATGTGCTTGTCCTGGACAAGGCATCTTTATTTCATCCCTGGGAATGTCAGGGTAGGAAGAGGGCGAGAAAAGAAAAGAGGGGAAATGGGTAAAAAAACAAAGACACCAACAGAGGAAAGAGTTGGGGACAAACAGAAAAGGTGATATAGACAATTTGCTGGATGAGAAAAATGGACTTGGAAGACACAAAAGGAATGAAAGTTAACTAGGAGAGAAGGAAAGAGAAGAATAAAAACAGACACAAAGGAATTAGCAGAAGGAGGAGGTAGACAGGAGGAATGGCCTTGACCCTCAGGGACAGTTGAGGTAACAGGGCAGATCACAAGTTCAATAAAAGTTGCTTTAATTTTTTTTTTTTTTTTTAGGCTTTTGCTATAGGGCGCATGTGCTCACCAGACAGAAAAGGCAGAGAGACAGAAAGCAAGAAATCACCTCCTAGATGGGATGGCCACACCGCTATCCCTTCTCCATTCTCCTCTCGGGATCTTGGGCATACACGCACACACGCCTGGTGTGAGTTTTAAGCCACTGGGTCCAGAACATGAACCGTGGTTGACTATGTGGGAGTCCAGTGACATAGCCATTACGCTAACTGCTGGTCCCAAAGCTGCTTTAATTTTCAAATTACTTTTCCTTTAAAATTTATTGAGTGAGATTCACAAGGGTTTTGGCTCAAACTTGGCAAGTTTAGACTAATTTTGTATTCACTTGTTAAGCATGTATGTGTAACATGTACATTCTAAGTTGTATCTGTTAACATATATACAGTATAATATTAACACAAAAGAGCTTCTCCAGCTAAGAGCAAGTTATCCTCCAGAACCTCTTGCTTTTCTCTGCAGATGCTGAATACAAGACTGGGCTGACATGGCACTTTGTTCCAACACAGACCATCTGTTCATGATTAATAAGACACCCAGAGTTATTTCTATCTACAGCCAATGCTGTTTAACATTATTCATCGTCAATAATTATACCTTCTCTATTTTATATTTCATATATATTTAATATGGTTGTCTGGAAAATAGGTATTAAACATTTGAGAGGGGTCAGTATACAGCATGATGGTTAAGGAACTGGACTTCCAAATGGCTAACCATAGTTTGAATCTTAGACCTGGAAGCTTGCTTTCTCACTTTCTCTCTGTCTCTGTCTCTATTGCCCTATAGCAAATTAAAAAATAATAAAATTATATCATTCTTAAAAAATAAAAAAAAAACAAATCCAAGTGATCATAATCGTGAAAGCGATGTCTCTCCTGCTCAGGGTATGAATTATGGTCTGAAATCTTCCAGTGCTAGTTTTGCTCTGTTGGTCTCCTTCACTCTCTCCCCTGCCAGTCTGAATACATACTAAGTCACAAGCCTAAGGAAGGGAGAACCAGCACTGCTTTAACATAGAACAAAGAATCTCTGTAGCAAGGAAGGCACATGGCTCTGGAAAGCAGATTGGAGAAAAAGATAGAACACAGGGAGGCCAGGAAGCTCAGGGATAAGACAGAGAAGAAGCTTGGAGCTCCCTTTCCTGGTGGCCCTGAGCTCAACTGAGAGTGGTATAGTCTCTGGGGCCTGTGCATGGAAGGGGACTGCACCCAGCCACAGACTCAGGGGTGTGGACCTCATTAGGTTGGAAGATGTTCTGCAGAAAGCATAGAAATGCCTCACCCCCTGGTCTCTGTGTGAAAGTGTGTGGTCCTGAGTCAGGAAAATTAGAAGAGAGTCACAGCAAAGTGAGAAGGAATAAAAATGGGACAGACAAAGGATAAACAGACCTCAAAAACAAAACCAGTTTTACATTCTACCCTTTCGGAGGACAGAAAGAGGACAAAGTAATAAATGGGAGCAAGGCAGATTGACTGTTCTGACCATGGACCCTTAAAATACATGTAAAGTGACTCTCTGCCCCTCCCCATTAGATAGATAGCCGCGTCCCGGAGACATGGTGGTGAAGGTTGGAGTAAACAAATTTGGCCTCATTGGGCACTTATTTACCAGGGCTGCCTTCACCTCTGGAAAAATAGATATCATCGTCATCAATGACCCCTTTATTGACTTGAACTTCATGGTGTACATATTCCAGTATGATTCCGCCCATGGCAAGTTCAATGGCACCATCAAGGCCGAGAATGGGAAGCTTGTCATCAATGAGAAGTCCATCACCATCTTCCAGGAGCAAGATCCCGCCAACATCAAATGGGGTGATGCTGGTGCTGAGTATGTTGTGGAGTCCACTGATGTCTTTACCACCTGGGAGAAGGCTGTGGCTCATTTGAAGGGTGGGACCAAAAGGTTCATCATCTCTGCCCCTTCTGCCCATGCCCCCATGTTTGTGATGGGTGTGAACCACAAAAAGTATGACAACTCCCTGAAGAGTGTCAACAATGCCTCCTGCACCACCAACTGCTTGGCCTCCAGGCCAAGGTCATCCACAACAACTGTGGCATGGTGGCGGGACTCACGACCACAGTCCACACCATCACTGCCACCCAGAAGACTGCAGAAGGCCCCTCAGGGAAGTTGTGGAGTTATGGCTGTGGGGCTGCCCAGAACATGATCCCAGCATCTACCAGGACTGCCAAGGCTGTGGGCAAAGTCATCCCGGAGCTGAACCGGAAGCTCACCGTTATGGTCTTCCATGTCCCCACCTCCAACGTGTCAGTCGTAGACCTGACTTGCCACCTGGTGAAAGCTGCCAAATACAATGACATCAAGAAGGTGGTGAAGCAGGCATCACAGAGCCCCCTGAAGGGCATCCTGGGCTACACCAAGGACCAGGTAATTTCCTGCAACTTCAATAGTGACACCCACTCCTCCACCTTTGATGCTGGGGCTGGCATTACCTTCAATGACCACTTTGTCAAGCTCATTTCCTGGTATGACAATGAATTTGGCTACAGCAACAGAGTGGTGGACCTCATGGTCCGCAAAGCCTCCAAGGAGTAGAGCCCCTAACCACCAGCCCCAGTGTGAGCATAAGGAAGAGAGGCCCTCAGCTGCTGGGGAGGCCCTGCTCCCACTCAGTCCCCACTACACTGAGAAGCTCCCCTCCTTGACAGTTTCCATACCAGACCTGTACAGAAGGGGAGGGGCTGGGGATCTTGTGTGTGTATATATATATATATATATATATATATATATATATATGATGTATATATATGTAAAGCTGCTGCAGACATACACAACTGAGCAACTGGACAAATGAAGAGCACTGGATTCTACCCCCATATACCCTAAAAAATTAGCCAATTTCTAAATGAAGGGTTCTTAAGCTGCATTGGTTAAGCCTGCTCCTAAGCCTACAAATGTGCTATTACCAAATAAATCTGCTTGCTCTTTCACTCTTCTTGTGTGCTGAATTTAGTTATTTGAAACACCAAGAACCTGATTATTCTAAGATTAAGCACCGTCTCCAGCGACATAGCTATTGTGGTGAGCAAGACAGGATGTAAGCCTCTACACTATTCCTTAACCTCTTTGTCATTTTTATATTTATTTCCATTGAATCTTTGCTAAAGTGAGACAACTGAGGCAATATTGATAGCTCTTGGGGTAAATTCTCCTACAGAGCTAGAAACTGCCTCTGGAATGATCTGTTCTGTAACTCCCTAGAAGTGAGAGAGTCTCCTTTTCTTTACATCTCTCCATTCACCTTTAATCCACTGGGTCTTCTAACCAATATGAGTCGGCCTGCATGAAATTCATTGTTCTTGGACAGGGCTCCTGCCATATCAGACTGAAAGTCCCTCTGCCCCAACCATTGAGGCCTTAAGCTCTTAGGAGTGACAGCCTCCTTCTTTTTTTATAGTGCTTTATTTATGATCATCTTGCAGACACAGGTCAGTATTAAAGGCCACTAGGGTGTTCACCACTTAAAGCCACCTGTGTGAGGATAACCTGGTCTTAAAATGAGTGATTTAGGACTTACCTGGGATAATAAGGTAAATCCAAGCACCAGTCAGATTCATGTTTGTTTGGCCCTAATAGAAATTCTTGATGACATGTGGCTCTTTATCTTTCTTGAAACCTTTTTTCTCCCATCTGGCTGATCCTCCTCACTTTCTTCTGCCTGAACCCTACCTTTGTCCTAATGTATCATCTTTTCTGCCTGGGGAAGGAGATACTCTGAGAAAAGGTGCTCCAATATGTCATTCCCTTTCTCATATTCCTGCTTCCTACTTAACATTTGTAGGACCCACTCAGATTATTGTGGGGACTCATGTTGCTTCTATGATCTGTTGGAGGCCAAATTTGGGGGAGAAATGATTAAGGATCCTAGAATTCAGTAGTCAGGATACACAGGATATATGTCAGGGGACAGGTATGTGCCTCCATTTATGTCATTTTCTTAGTCATTCTAGGGAGAAACATTTACAGACTTCCTCACCCCTAATAAAAATACTTTTTTCAATTTTTGAATACTCATCTGAGGCCCAGAGTGAATCACTCACCCTCCATCCAACACCTGCACCTCTGCAGTGTTTTCTAACAAGTTTTTCTGCTTCAAGTTTATAGCACTTCTCTGCTTAGCCACATTTACTCCCAATTATGCACGAGACAATAATTTTGCTTATAACTTTCCTCATATGCTAAGTCAACCACCTTGAAAACGTAAAGAAATGGGATGTTTCTGTAGGCTTTTGTTAGAATTTTAGAGGGATATAATTAATAACCAAGCCTATCAGGAAAAAAAAAACAACTATATAAGACTAGGGAAAATATGTACCTTTTCTATGGTTTCTCTCTTTAAGTCTTCAATGTGTCCTCAGTCATTCCTGGGGAAAAAATATGCCTAATATACCACTATGAAAATTCTGTCTTAATTCAAAACAATGACAGGCAATTTTCCGCCAGTCTTCTCTTCTTTCTCTCTCCCTGCCTTCTTTTTTTTTTTTTTTCCCACCAAAACCATATCCTAGCTATATTAAATGGCCCAAGATGCAGAGTCGATATAAAAACACAAAAAGGCCCATCAGTTTAAAAACAATAAAAAGATCCAAAAATGGAAAACTGAAGGGGCAGGGGAATGAACTCCTAGGCCAGGGGCTCAAGGAGTCTTGCTCATGGCACCAGGCATGGCCACAGGTTCCCCTGGTATTTCTGTTGCTACAAGATCTGGGATCAGTGATTGTCTTGTGAGAGTCACTTATCACTTGGGTCAGGACCCTTACTTCTTCTGGGGTGTGCTCAGCTTCTGCATGCCCCAGATCTTGTCCAGCAGGCCAGAGATGAAGGCCTCAAAGGGTTTGTAACTGTCAATCAGCAGCCTTGGACCCTGAGCCTGGGTATCATCATTCTCCATGTCTAGGAGCTTGTCCACGTTGATCTCCAGCTCTGGGATCTCTTCCAGGCAGTCACACAGGCACGTAAGTTGCTCCAGAATTCACTCCTCCAGGTTCAGGCACTTCTGTTGCTCCTTGTGGTCATACTTGAGGGTGACTTTACATTGCCTCATGGGCCCTCATTGTCTACCACCAGGGCCCTTGCCTGAAGCCCCAAGGGGACTCTGAAAGTAGATGAGAGGGGCCCTGGGCCACCACTGCCTGGCCTGGGGCTTGGGCTGCTAATGCCAGGCCCCTGGGGGGCCACTGTCTGCCATGTTCCTGCTGGGGCCACAGGGCCATGTGTACTGTCAGGCCTCTCCCTGCACTGCTGCCTGTGGAACATCTGCTGGCTGGCTCATAGCTGCTGGCTCAGGTTAGCTTGCTGGCTCAGCTCCGAGCTCCCTATCTTCTTTAGAGATTCCCTTCCTAGACAATTTCTTCTGTCATTCACTAGAATGGCTTTTTCCAGAGGGACGACTCACTCTCCGTCCTTTCTATACCTGAAGTTGCTTTCAGTTTAGAACCAAATGGGAGTCTCAAAGGAGATGCCCATATCAAATAACTATCTCCAAAAAGAATTAAAAGACCTACTGCCTTTTAGGAGCCTCACTTGGGCTCAACTATATATTTTTCTTCTCCAAGGTAAAACCAGATGAAGAATAGGTCATAGCCAACAGAAGAATTCCAAGGATCCTATAGTATCTCAGTCTGAAGACGTTCAGCCAAAATGTTCCTGGGGACCAAAAAGGACAATAGCAACCTGGGGATGCCCAGGCTAGTCCTGCAGCTTAGTTTTCTTTCAAGGGATGCCTTGGGTGGGATCTGTACTTTAGAATGCTATAAAAGCAAGAGATACCCCAAAGATGCCTGGATGCAACAAGGCCAAGGTTGCATGGCCATCTAGCAGTTTCTATAAGGGAACCGATGGGGACAAATTGTCAGAAATGACTAGCTTGTTCACACTGGGTCATTCATTGCTTAGTGGGCACCCCAGGACAGGTCTCTGCCTCTAGGTTGCCTACTCCTCTGTCTGTTATTCTTTTCTTTCCAGGTGTCATGGGAAAGTAACCACTCTACCCCCATCCCCAGGACTCACCTCATGGCTGTATCTTTAATAATTGGAAACAATTTGATTCTGATCATTGGCTGTATCTTTAATAATTGGAAACAATTTTTTTCTGATCATTGTTGTTTGTATATAGAAATGCTACAGATTTTTGTATGTTGATTTCTATCCTGCCACTTTACTGTATTTATTTATTACTTGGAAGTTTTTGTGGATACCTCTGGGTATTCTGTGTATACAATCATGCTGAGCAATTATGCTTCTATGCCGATTTTCTTGAGTCATACTATTAAAGGGATTTGTAATTTTTTAAATGCTTTTTCTGCATCAATTGAAATGGTCATTTAATTTTTATCTTTCTTTCTGTTGATATGGTCTATTTAGCTTATGGTTTTGTGTACGTTGAACCACCCTTACATCTTTGGAATAAATAAAGCCCACGTGGTCATGATGAATAATCTTTTTTAATGTGTTGTTGGATATGATTTGCTAATATCTTGTTGAAAATTTTTGTATCTATATTCATCAGAGACATTGGTCTGTAGTTTTCCTTTTTTGTCATGTCCTTATCTATTTTGGGAATGAGGATGATGAAGGAACTTTAGAAATAATTTAAAAGAAATGGAGGTTACTTCTTTAAAAGTTTTGTAGAATTCAGAAGTAAAGCCATCAGGACCTGGGCTTTTCTTTGTTGGGAGGCTATTTATTACTGATTCAATCTCATGGTTTGTTATGGGTCTATTCAGGCTTTTTATGTTCTCCTGTGTCAATCTTGGTAGATTATATGTGTCCAGGAATTTGTACATCTCATTCAGGTTTTCTGGTTTGTTGGCATGTAGTTGTTCATAGTATCCTCTAATGATGTTTTCTATTACTATTATGTTCATTGTACTATTACCTGTTTCATTGTGATTTTGATTTATCTAATTCCTTTCTGTCTTCATCTTAATTTAGCTAACGGTGTGCCAATCTTGTTTATCTTTTCCAAAACCCAGCTTTTGCTTTCATTTACTTTCCATATAGCTTGTTTATTTTCTGTATCATTTGTGTCTGATTGACTCTTTATTCTTTTTATTTTTCTCCTGGCTTGTTTGATTTTTGTTTGTTTGTATGTTTTACCAGTTCCCAAGGCATGATGTTAAATTGTCCATTTGCCACCTTTTCATCTTTTTCTTATATGCACTAATTGCTATGAACTTCCCTCTTATGACTGCTTTTGGGGTGTCACAAAGATTATAGAAGCTCATGCACTCATTCATTTGTTTCCATAAATTTTGATTTCAGTCTTAATCTCTCTGGTAGTTGTAACTTCATTTAGGATTAGGTTGTTTAGTTTCCATGTATTTGTGCATTTTCAGGGTTTCCCAGAAATTGATACCATGTTTTATTCTATCACAGTTGGAGAAGATACTGTATATAATTTCTATGCCTTTTAATCTGTAAAGCATTGTTTTGTGGCCTATTATCTGGTTAGTCTTTAAGAAGGTACCAAGTGGGGTGAGAAGGTGGTTTTAGGGAGGGAAGTAATATATATATATGTCAAGTCCATCTGATTTATGGTATTATTTTAGGTCTTGAATTTCTTTGCTTATGTTTTATATCAATTTGTCTAAAGGAGATAATGGGGTATTGAGGTCCCCAATAATTAATGTGTTGCAGTCTATCTTTCCTTTTAGATCTAGCAGTCTTTCCTTCACGTATTTGGGTGCTCCTAAATTGGGTGAATAGATATTAATAAGTATTAATGTCTTCATGATGGATTAGTACTTTTACTATTATATAATGCCCTTCTTTTTCACTTCTTATTGTTTTTGCCTTAAAGTGTATTTTGTCCGAGATCAGTATCAAGACTCCTGCTTCTGTTGTTGTTTCTATTTGCATGGAATATATTTTTTGAGTTCTTTACATTTAGTCTGTGTATAGGTTTCTTTTCTTTTTTTTTTTTTTTTGGAGAGGTTTTTGTTATAGGGAGCATGTGCTCACCAGACAGACAGAGAGAGAGAGAGAGACAGAAAGCAAGAAATCACCCCCCAGGGGGGGATGGCCATGCCGCAATTCCTTCTCCTCCATTCTCAGGAGGAGTCCTGGGATCTTGGGCACGCATGCACATGCGCCCGGCGTGAGTTTAAACTCCTGCTTCTTTTTTGTTGTTGTTGTTGTTTCTATTTGCATGGAATATATTTTTTGAGTCCTTTACGTTTAGTCTATGTTTAAGTTTCTTTAGGCAACCCAATGACATGGGTTTTTACTAGGCAACTAGATGGAGGGCTTCTTCTTTTTAAAAATCTATTTAGCCAGTCGGTCTTTTGATTGGAGAATTTGAGCCATTAACATTCAGTCTTTTAATCTATATTTCCAAACTTATCCCTACTGTTAAGTTGGCCATTTTCTTGGTTGATTTTTGTTCTCTTATTTCTGTCTATTTTTTATTTTTCCTGGTACAGCACTCCTTTCAGAATTTCTTGAAGGTATGGTTTTGTGTTGATCATTTCTTTCAGGTATTGCTCATCTGAGAATGTTTTTCTTTTCTTTACATATGAAGAATTATCTTGTTGGTTATAATATTGCTTGTTTAAATTGTATTATTTTTCATTTAGCACTTTGAATATATTTCCCCATTCTTTTCCTGGTTGCAATGTTTCTGACAAGAGGTCCAGTGTTAGCCTGATGGCTAATGTAAGTTACTTGATGTTTCTCTTTTAGAATCTTTTCTTTGTCTGTGGCTTTGGCCATTCTTGGATTGATTCTATTTGGGTCTTTTGTATTTCTTTGTTATGGATGTTTGAATGCTTCTCGAGGCTTAAAATTTTTTCTTACAGAATTTCATAGAATCTCAATGCCCTTATTAATTTCTTCACCTTCTGGGATACAAATTATTTGGATGTTTGAAAATTTAATAGAATCTAGTATTTCTCATATATTATCCTTTTTTTTTTTATCTTGTTGCTGGTGTTTTCCTAGGTCAGACGTCCTGTCTTCTATATCAGAGATTCAATCTTCTGTATGGTATAATCTTCTTTTTCTACTTTCAAGGGAGGCTTTTATTTCCTGTATTGCTGCCTTCATTTCTAACCATTGTGTTAGATTCATTTTAATGATGTCTATTTCTTCTTTTAAATTGTGGAAGAACTTTCTCATTTCCTGTAGTTTCTCTTATATCTTCTGGAGTTCATTGTCCCTTTTCCCTTGCAACTCATTCAAGTTTGCCACTATGAATATTCTGAACTCTTTATCTGACTATTCTATGAGTTCCATTGTGCTGTCTGTGGATAATGAAGAATTATTATTCTCACTTAGGGGAGAGAGATTTTCTTGGTTTCCCATATTTCTTGCACCTCTATTTTGGTTTCTGGTCATCTGATGGATTATACATTTCTTCTCTGTGACCTGCGGTTTTGTTGCTGGGACTACATGTTCCAAATGTCTCCCAGATTCTAGAGAACTGATGCACCTGGGGCTGAGACACAGGATCTGAACTAGAGAGGATAAATAGTGTGTGAAGGTCCAAGGCACTTTATGGCCTCACTTCACACACTTGCTTCTGCCATGCAAGAACCAGGAAGAAAGGTGGGGTGGAAGTTGGGAGCAGGAGGGCACATGGAGCAGTTTAATGGGGTGCACAGGTCCAAGGCAATGGTCTCATTCCCTGCTCTGCACTTCTCATTCCCTGCTTTGTGCACTCATTTCTGCCACACAGGAACTAGGAAGAAAAGTGGAGTTAAAGATGGGAGCGAGAGGGCACCTGGAGCAAATGAATGGGGTGTGCAGGTCCAACGTGGTCTCTTGCCTTGATCTGCACACCTGCTTCTGTGCACAGGAGCTGAGAAAAAAGTCAGGGTGGAAGTTAAGAGCCAGTTATCTCTTTTTGTTATGTCTTTGTCTGGTTTCAGAATTAGGATAATGGAGGCTTTGTAGAATAAATTTGAAAGTGTTCTTTCTTTTAATTTTGGAAATAGTTTGAGAAGAATTTGGGTTAGTTCTTTAAAAGTTTGGAGAATTCAGAGGTAAAACCATCAGGCCCTGGGCTACTTTCAGTTGGGAGACTTTATTAGCAATTCAGTTTCATTGCTACTTATGGGTTTATTCAGATTTTCTCTTTCTTCTTGGTTCAATCTTGGTAAGTTATACATATCTAAAAATGTGTGTATTTCATCTAGGTTGTTTTGCTTGTTGGCGTATAATCACTCATAGAATTCTCTGATTTTTTTGTTTGTTTGTTTCCATTATGTCCATTGTGATGACACCTATTTCCTTGCTGATTTTTTTTATCTGGTTCCTTTCTCTATTCTTTTTTATTGCTCTAGCAAACAGTGTGTCAATTTTGTTTATCTTCGCAAAGAATCTTCTTTTA
>NW_006204691.1:0-2154 GCF_000334495.1 Tupaia belangeri chinensis | reverse complement strand
TATGAACTACCTTCTTATGACTGCTTTTGCTGTGTCCTATAGGTCATAAATGCTTGTTATTACTGATTTTTACAAAGCTTTTGATTTCAGTTTTAATTTCTCCTGTAATTGTAGGTATTCAGGAGTAGGTTGTTCAGTTTCTATGTATTTGTCTATTTTCGAAGGTTCTGTAGCTGGTTTTAAGTTTGATTGTATTCTAGCTAAAAATGATGCTGGATATAGTTTTATACATTTAAATTTGTAAAGGACTAATTTGTGTTCTATCATGTGGTTGATCTTCAAATCTTGTGCATGTCCAAGATTCCATGTGGGAGTGAGAAACATGTTTTTTTTGTGCTTTTAGAGTGAATTACTCTCTAGATGTCTGTCAAAACTATTTCATGTATGGTATCATTTAGATCTTGTATCTCTTTGTTTATTTTTTGTCTAAATAATCTGCCCAGAGGAGACAGTGGAGTGTTGAAATCCCCAATAAATATTGTGTTAAAGTCTTTCTCGTCCTTGAGATCTAACAGTATCTCTTTGATGTATTTAGGTGCTTCATTGTTGACTCCATAGATGTTTAAAGTTTTTTATCTTCCTGGTGAAGAAGTCCTATTAGTACTACAGAATGTCCTTCTTTATCTTCTCTTACATCTTTCATATTAGTCTGTTTAATTTGATATCAGTATCACAATTTTAACCCTTTTTTGTTTGTTTGTTTGTTTCCAGTCACATGAAATATCTTATTTCCAGCCCTTCACTTTCAGTCTATGTATGTCCTTATCAGTGAGGTGTGTTTCTTGTAAGCAGCATATAGATTTATTCCATTTTTTTAATCCATTCAGTGAGTCTGTGTTTTTTTCATAGAAGAATTTAATCCATTAACATTCAATGTTATTACTGATATTTTCAGACTTACCTCTTTCACTTTGTTAACTATTTCCTCAGTTGTTTTTTCAGTCTCTTATTTTTGTCTGTCTCTCTTTAGTGTTCCTGTTACAATACTCCCTTCAATATTTCTTGTAGAACTGACCTCATATTGATAAATTCTTTCAGTTTTTGTTAGAGAATACTTTTATTCTTCTCATTTTAAGGATAATCTTGCTTGATACAGTATTCTTGGATGAAATTGATTTTAAAAAATATTTTGAATATATTTTTCCATTTTTTCTTTGCCTGCATTGTTTTAGATGAGAGGTCTGTTAGTCTAATGGATAACTATAAGTATCTTGGAGTTTCTCCCTTGCCATTTTTAGAATATTGTTTGTCTTTGATTTTTACCAATGTAGCTATGATGTGCCAAGAGGAGAATCTTTTTATATTTATATTTATTATATTTGGAATCCTTTTTTTCCCTTGGGTCTGAATTCCTTCATCTTTCTCTATATCCAGGAAATTTTCAAATAATATTTTATGAAAGAGGTATTCCACACCTTTAGTCACCTATTAACTTTCTGGAATATTACTATATTGATATATAGATATTTATGGTGTTTAGAATTGTTATGTGTGTTTGGAACAACAATGTTTCAAGCATACTCAAGCCAGAAATCTGAGTTATGTGAGACTTGGTGATGAGATGGGCAAGCAGGCAGAAAGACAAAAACAAAACAAAACAAAACTCTTTTGAATAGAGGACCATCAATCTCAGGACGCCAAACATGAATATAAAGACCTGGAAGGAAATGGATCAACAGATGGCACAGCAGTTATGTTGCTGGGATTCTCTCATTACTGACAACAGTGTCAGTAATAAAGACTAGTGGTTTGAAATTCAGACAATGTGTGTGTGCATGCATGCCCAATATCATAGGAGAAAAATGAAGGAGGGATTGTGGTATGGTCATTCCCCATTAGAGATGAGTTCTCACTTTGCTTATCACTGTCAATCTCTTTCTCTGTCTCTTTCTGACAAGCACAGGTACCCAAAGGAAAAACCTCTTAAAACAACAACAACAAAAACACATAAGGATTCTGAAAATGTTGCACATTCCTTAATAGTCACTTACATTGTTAATACTGATTTAAGACACCAAAGTTTAACTGGATATCCACTTGAAGAAAGATGAATCTGAATCCCTACCTCTCACCTCTGACAAAAATAAAGTCAAGGTGGATTAGAGACCTAAATCTAAGACCTAAAACTACAAAACTGCTCCTGGAAAACACTGG
>NW_006204690.1:0-837 GCF_000334495.1 Tupaia belangeri chinensis | reverse complement strand
TGCAAATAAATAAATTGGAAAAAAAAAAACATCATGTTGTACACCTTGAAAAATACAATATTTAGGACCATCAGTTGGCGTAAAAGCTATGTCGCCAGAGTCCCATGTAGTCAATCGCAGTTCGAGTCCCGGACCTGGTGGCTTAAACTCACACTGGGTGTGTGTGCGTGTGTGCCCAGGATCTTGAGAGGAAAATAAAGGAAAAGGGATCGTGGTGTGGTCATCCCCCCGAAGGGTGATTTCTTGCTTTCTGTTTCTCTGTCTCTCTGATGCGCACACATACCAGAGAGACATATATTTAAGGTGTCCTACACCTTAAATAGGACACCTTAAATATATGCAAACTACAAGCAGAGGTACGTGTCTGCAAGAGGCTGTGATGTTTTCCTTTCCAAATTCTAGAGGCTGCCCACGTTCTTCCCTGTGATTCCCATCCTTATGTTACTACAACCTCTTGCTTCATTGTCACTTGTCCTCCTCTAACTCTGAATTTCCTGCCTATTTCTCAAAAGGACCCAGTGACATGTTGGTTCCACAGTGATACTAAATCAAAACCTTCAAGCAACCCTCTTCAACGTGCTCATAGAGCTAAAGAAAAATGTGGACTAAGAATTAAAGCAAATAGGAGAACAATGCATTGACAAGAAGAGTACATCAACAATGAGAGAAATTATAAAAGGGAATCGAATAGATACTTAGACTCTCAAAAGTGCCTAGTGCACTGAACAAATGCCAGACCTACCAAACATGATTCTCTGAAGATTTAATGATAAAGAAGAAAGAAATAAAACAAACTTGAACATATTATGTATACAAACATATAATGCTATAATGTAT
>NW_006204689.1:0-2063 GCF_000334495.1 Tupaia belangeri chinensis | reverse complement strand
ACAGCTCACACTCAAGTGCAGCAGCCTCAGTACTGTACACTGTGGTCACCTCCATGCTGAACCCCTTCATCTACAGTCTGAGGAATAAAGACATAAAGAGAGCTCTGAAAATAGTCTTTGGATGAGAAACTATGTAAGGGCCAATTGGCCTGGAGCTGAAGTATTTTCCCTGATTGCAGATTTTAAAACCTTGGAGCTAAAAATTGTGATTCTCTGTTGAGATTGTGAGAGTAGAGCTCTCTCTACTTATCTGTACAATTGAAGTAACACACTCCATCTAGCTTTCTACACTCTCTCATATCCAGCAAATATTTTCTCTGACATTTTTCTACTTCATAAAGTTATTTCCAGCTTTGCATCAGAAATACTTTAAAATTTTTATTGTCTCATAGGACTGTGTGCACCCTTAAGAATGTTTTATTCTTAATGATATGTATCATTTTGAGCAGTTCTGAGCCATGCAACAACCCCGTCTCCCTCATAATCACTTTGGGATTTTTGCATGTGTGCACACATGCCTGACGTGATTTAAAAGCCACTACTCTGAGACTTGAACCAGAATCAGCCATGTGGTGAGAGTCAAGCACCTTCACCATCACTCTATCTGCTGGTCCCCAATATAGCTATTTTTACGTTATTATCTTTTCCCAAATATTTCCCATCTGGTATCGATTGGATCTGTGGATGTGGAACCCACAGACACAGGCAAGAGAGGAGGGCTTATTCTGATTAGATCTGGGGAATTTGCTGCAGCTCTCTATTTTCTGCACCTTCTGTCTTATTGCAACTTCATCATGTAATTTACATACCTTGCTTTATTAAACTTTGTGTTCTGATATCTGGACAGTTTTTTTCTCTTTTTTTTTGGGGTGTGTGTTCAGTTTTCTATTTCATATATTAATTCCAAACTTGGAAAAACAACAGAAGTGAAAAGATGGAGAGAGAGAAAACGAAGAATCATCCTCAAGCGGGATGGCCCACTACTCTAGACTTCTCCTGGGATTTGGGCACTCATGTGCATCTGGCCAGCATGATTTTCAAGCCACTGGTCCAGGATTTGAGCTGTGTAGTCATCTATGTGGGATACAGTGTTTTAACCTTTACACCACCTAGGTTTCATTTTCATTAAGATCTAGTTCTCTTATTCAGCCTCGTGTTTATAGCACCCACCACAGTCACTGGTAAAAACTGATCATCAAACTCATGCCTCCAAGTGGAGTGCATGTGAAAATAAAATTGGGATTATTTGTCTGAATCTGTCTTAGAGTCAAAGTTGACCTTAAATGTGATTATGTACTCTAGTACTATAGAAAATGATTCTTTTTGAAGCTGTACATCTACTCATTGAGGAAGGACACATTACTGCTTGTGTGTGAAGGGTTCTATTTATTGGCACGTAGTATTGTTTGGTGGGTTTTACTATTTCGCTATTGAATGATCTTCCTGTTTCTGCATGAGTGGTCCCAGTGCTGCCTGACAGTATAAATCCTTTAATTGTTCCAAATGAAATAGGTCTCTCTTTCCTAAATTTTGTCATAGTCACTGGAAGAGCAGTGGATGAGCAATATTGATATCATCTGTTATCGACTTCCATGGTCCCAAGGAATCTGTTGAGACCGCAAGATCAATGGATGACTCACAAGAGAACTTGAATTCCTATGCAGTCTATGGTCAAGGTCACAGGTTTTCTGCATGAATAAACATGTCCTTCCACTTCTCCTGTTTACTTGAAAGGGAACTACAATGTGTCCCCCCACTTTTTAAAAGAATATACACCGTAGGGGCCAACCTATGGCATAGTGGTAAGGCATTGGACTCTCACATAGACAACAGTGGTTCGAGTCCTGGACCTGGCCATTTGATATTTGCACCAGGCACGTGTGTGTGTGTGTGTGTGTGTGTGTGTGTGTGAAAACACAAGGATGGGGGCATGGCAATCTTCTCTGGGGAAGGCAATTTCTCACTCTCCCTCTCTCTGCCTCTCTCAGGTGAGCGCATGTGCCCTCTTACAAAAACCTTAATAAAAAAGAATAAATGAACAACCAAAAGAACAAACACAGCCT
>NW_006204688.1:24174-25139 GCF_000334495.1 Tupaia belangeri chinensis | reverse complement strand
TTTTGCAGTGTCCAAAAGATTATGGAAACTCTTTTTGCCTGGCATTCTGAGGATTTGTTCGCTGTTATTTTTCCAATTCTCTGAGGCATGATGATAAGTTATCTATTTGCCATCTTTCCATCCTTTTCTTATGCGCACTAATTGCTATGAATTTCCCTCTTATGACTGCTTTTGCTGTGCCCCATAGATTCTGGACACTTGTGTACTCATTATCACTTGTTTCCATAAATCTTTTGATTTCAGCCTTAATTTCTTCAGTAGTGAAGAAGTCATTCAGAAGTAGGTTTTCAGTTTCCATGTGTTCGTGTATTTTGGGGGTTGTTTCTTGGAATTAATCTTGAGTTCAATTCCATCATGGTCAGAGAAAACATGGTCAGAGAAGATGCTGGATACAGTTTCTAGGCCTTTGAATATGTAAAGGCTTGATTTGTGTCCTAATATATGATCTGTCTTTGAAAAGGTTCCATGTTGGGGTGAGAAAAATGTATATGATGTGGATGTAGGGTGGAAAGTTCTATAGATATCTGTCAAGCCCATTCCATTTATAGTATCATTTAAGTCCTGTATCTCTCTATTTTCTGTCCAGAAGATCTGTCTATAGGAGATAACGGGGTGTTGAGATCTCCAACAATTATAGTATTTCTCCCTACCTCTCCTTTTAGCTCCAGCAGTCTTTCCTTCACGTACTTAGGTGCACCTCAGTTGGGTGCGTAGATATTTACAAGGGTTATATCTTCTTGCTAGATTACCCCATTTACTATTATATAATGCCTTCTTTGTCTCTTCTTACAGTCTTTGTCTTGAAATCTATTTTGTCTGAGATCAATATCACTACTCCAGCCCTTTTCTGATTTCCGTTTGCATGAAATATCTTTTTCCAGCCCTTTACTTTTAGTCTATGTATGTCTTTATCCATAAGGTGAGTTTCTTGTAGGCAACAGATAGAGGGTTTCTGTTTTCTTATC
>NW_006204688.1:2641-23853 GCF_000334495.1 Tupaia belangeri chinensis | reverse complement strand
GCTGGTCTGGAGTTGGTAAATTCCTTCAAATTTTGTTTATTCGAGAATGCTTTTATCTTTTTTTCCCATATGAAAGATAATTTTGCCGGGTATAGTATTTTTGGTTGAAATTGTTTTTCACTCAACACTTTGACTATGCTTCCCTATTGTTTCCTTGCCTGCATTGTTTCCACCGAGAGATCCGATGTTAGCCTGATGGGGTGACCTTTGTAAGTAACTTGGAGTTTCCCTCTTGCCAACTTTGGTATTTTGTCTCTGTCTGTTGTTTTTGCCAGTCTGGCTATGATGTGCCTTGGAGAGAATCTTCTTGGGTTGATTCTACTCGGGGTCTTATGTATTTGTTGAGTCTGGATATTTGAATGCCTTTCTAGATTTGGAAAGTTTTCTTCCAGGATTTCACGGAATAAATTATCTAGGCCCTTAGTATTTTCATCCTCTCCTGGAATACCAGTTATCCGGATGTTGGGGCATTTGATGATATCCAGTATTCCTCATATATTATCCTCATTTTTCATGGTTGTTTTCTCAATCTTCTTGATACTTTTTCCTAGGTCAGATGTTTTGTCTTCTACGTTAGAGATTTGATCTGCTGCCTGGTCTAACCTACTTTTAATACTTTCAAGGGAGGCTTTGATCTCCTGTATCACATTCTTCAATCCTAGTTCCATTTATTTCTTGTTTACGGTATCCATTTCTTCTTTCAAGTCATCAAAGAACCTCTTCATCTCCTGGAGCTCCTTGTCTTTTTTCTCTTCCATCTCAATTAGTTTGGTCACTACAAATATTCTGCATTCCTTATCAGACATGTCCATGACGTCCATTGTATTAACTGTGGGTGATGTAGGCTTGATGATTTCCCTTGAAGGAGAGGTCTTTTGTTAGTTGCTCCTATTTCTTGAGCCTCTGCAATTGTTCCTAGTCATCAGGTAATCTGTATGTTTCTTCCTAACTTATTTAAGGTATCTCTGAGTGTTAAAAGTTGTACAGGATTTGAAAATTGATTTCTCTTGTGGTTGGCCTACCTGTTGCTCACAATTAACATTCACTGTTGCTACTATCATGGGATGGCCCAAAGTCCTCCCTGTTTCTAAGGAGTGATGAGCCTCCAACTGACCTAATAAGCAACACCTCAAGAGCAAAGAAACACACACACACACACACACACACACACAAAATCACGCTGCACGTAAAGCGCTCCATGCGCTATTCAAATCACCAAAATTCAGAGAGTCCAAAGGCTAGTGGGAAAGGGCCAGAGGATGAATAACAGGACCAAGTTGGTTGGGCCTGTTGCCTCAGTCCACTTGGTGTCCAGAACTACTGGCCAGCTCAATCTGGTTTGCAGGTGGGGTGGGGTGGGAGTTGCCTTAAAGACCCAGACAACCTGAGGTCCAAGGAGGAGGAACAGTGGGGATGCATGAAGGTTCAGAGGGTCCGGCCTTCAGCCTCAGTCTGCCTGGTGTCTGGAACTACTATTTGTATATTTTTGAGGAATCTCCAAATTGTTCTCCACAGAGGCTGAACCAATTTACATTCCCACCAGCAGTGCAAGAGAGTTCCCCTTTCACCACACTCCTGCCATCACTTACTATTTTTTTTAAATTGTAGTCATTCTGACTGGGGTTAGGTGGTATCTCATTGTTGTTTTGATCTGCATTTTCTTACAATGAGGGATATTGAGCATTTTTTCATATGCACTTTGACTATTCGTATGTCATCCTTAGAGAGTGTTTTTTTCAACTCATTCTCCCATCTTTTAATAGGGTTGATCATCTTCTTTTGGAACAGTTTCTTGAGTTTCTTGTGTATTCTGGTTATCAGCCCCTTATCTGATGCATAGTTTACAAAAATACTTTCCCATTCTGAGGGATGTTCATTCACACTATTGTGTCTTTTGTCATGCAGAAAATTCTTAGTTGGATGTAATCCCACTGGTCTATTTTGGGGATTATTGACTGTGCTTTGGGGTCTTATTTAAGAAGTCTTTGCCTACCTCGATATAGCCCAGAGTTTCCCAGTTTTTCCAGGAGCAGTTTTATAGTTTGAGGTCTTATGTTTAGATCTTTGATCCACCTTGACTTGATTTTTGTCAAGGGTAAGAAATAGGGGTTCAGATTCATCTTCCTGCAGGTGGAAATCCAGTTTTTCCAGCGCCATTTTCTGAGGAGGTTTTCCTTTTCCCACTGGATTGACTGCATCCTTTGTCAAAAATCAGTTCACTGTATGTTTGGGAATTTATTTCTGGGGACTCTATTCTGTTCCATTGGTCCACCTGTCTCCTTCCATTCCAGTACCAAGCTGTTTTGATTACCAAGGCTTGGTAGTATACTTTTCAGTCTGGCAGTGAGAAGCCGCTCACTCCAGAATTGTGAAGAATTGCTTTGGCAATATGGGATCTTTTATGATTCCAGACAAATTGTATGATTGTCTTTTCCAAATCTGTGAAGTAAATGTCTGGTACTTTGATTGTGATTGTATTAAATATGTAGATTAATTTGGCACAATTGCCATTTTGATTATATTAATTATTTCAATACAGGAACATGGGATGTCTTTTGGCTTTTTTGTGTTATTTTCAATTTCTTTTTTAGCTTCTCATTATTTTCCTTGTGAGGTCTTTAACATCTTTCATTAGATTTATTCCTAAATATCTTTTCTGGCTATGGTAAATGGAATGAAAAACTTTTTTTCAGTTCTATCTCAGTCTGTCTGTTGTTCTCATAAAGAAATGCTGTTGATTTCTATACGTTGATTTTGTATCCTGAAGCTTTACCATATTCATGTATTTCTTCCAGGAATTTTTTTTTATTATCATCATAATCTTCTTTATATTACATTGGATTACATTCCCAGGAATTTTTTAATGGAAACCATTGGGTCTTCTATGTATACAATAATGTCATATTCAAATAGAGTTTCACCTCTTCTTTTCCTATTTGAATGCCTTTTATTTATTCCTTTTTTCTGATTATGTCAGCAAGACTTTCAGTAATATATTGGAAAAGAGTGCAGAAAGTGGGCATCCTTGTCTTGTACCCATTTTGAGTGAAAAACCTTTCAGCATTTCTTCATTCAGGATAATATTTGCTGTGGGCTTTTTATAGATAGATTTTATTGTGCTGATAAATGACCCTTCTACGGTGATATTACTGAGAGTCTTGACCATGAAGGGATGTTGTCTCTTATCAAATACTTTTTCTGCATCAATTGATATGACCATGTGGTTTTTATCTTTATTCCTGTTAATATGGTGTATTATATTTATGGTTTTGCCTACATTGAACCAATCTTGCATTCCTGGAATAAAGCCTACCTGATCATGATGTACAATCTTTTTATAAGGTGTTAGATATGATTTGCTAGTATCTTCTTGAGAATCTTTGCATCTATATTCATCAGATATTGGTCTACAGTTTTCCTTCCTTATCCTGTCCTTGTCTATTTTTTTCTTTTTTTGGAGAGGTGTTTGTTATAGGGAATGTATGCTCTCCAGAAAGACAGAGAGAGACAGACAGAAAGCGAGAAATCACCCCCTGAGGGGATGGCCATGCTGCAATCCCCTCTCCTCCATTCTCCTCTTGGGACTTTGGGCACACATGCACATGCATTTGGCATGAGTTTCAAGCCACTGGGTCCAGGACTTGAACTGTGGTTGACCATGTGGGAGTCCAGTGATGTAACCATGACAACATCTGCTGGTCCCACCAACAATTTTTTAAAATTCTTTTATAATTTTACATTTCTTCAAAACTAAAATGAATAACACTCTCCAAAGTATTCATCCTTCATTCTGTTGCATTATTATTTTAAATCCTAAATAATTATTAAGACAATAATAGCTACACTGCATCCGGTATTTTGTTAAAGGCTTTACATGCACGATCTTATTTGATGTAATCCTCACACAGCCCTGCCATGAAGGTAGTATCATTCTTCTACTAAGGAAACTAAAGTTCAAAGAATTAAACTGCTTCCCCAAAGGTATAGAGCAAATAAGGACCAAGGGAAGTGCCAAAACAAAACTTGGACTCAGCTCTATCTGATAACAAAGCCCAGGCACTTTGCATATGCCCTTAGTTCCTGTGGTATTTTTGATCCTTAAGCCTGAGCTACAGAAAACTTTCGAGACACCGTACATTTTTACGGTGAGGCAGATCATGTGGCAGAATAGTAGATGCGTCATCTCTTGAGGAAAATGAATGACCATCATTTTACTGGAACTTTTTCATTTATTTTCTATTTCACTTTTTTCTGTAGTATTTTTATTATTCCCTTTCTTCTGGAGTTTTTAAAAAAATTTTGCTGTTGCTTTTCCAATTCTCTGAGGCACAAAATGAGGTGATCTATTTGCCTTTGTTCCATATTCTTCTTATGTGCACTTATTGCTATAAACTTCCCTTTTATGACTGTTTTCACAGTGTCCCAATGATTATGGAAACTTATGACCTCAAGGTCATTGACTTCCATAAATCTTTTAATCTGGAGTTTTTAAAAAAATTTTGCTGTTGCTTTTCCAATTCTCTGAGGCACAAAATGAGGTGATCTATTTGCCTTTGTTCCATATTCTTCTTATGTGCACTTATTGCTATAAACTTCCCTTTTATGACTGTTTTCACAGTGTCCCAATGATTATGGAAACTTATGACCTCAAGGTCATTGACTTCCATAAATCTTTTAATTTTACTCTCTTATTTCTTCAGTGGTTGTGGAGACATTCAGGAGCAGATAATTTAGTTTCTTTGTATTCAAGTATTTTTGAAGATTTCTCTTGAAATTATACTCATGTTTAATTCCATCATGGTCGTAGAAGATGGTTATAATTTTCATGCCTTTGAATCTGTAGAAGCTTGCCTTGGGCCCTATCATGTGGTCAATCTTCAAAAAGGTTCCATGTTGGGGTAAGAAAAAAAAATTATCTCTTGGTTTTTGTATGTAAAGTTCTATAGTTGTCTGTTAAGTTCATTTGATTTATAGTATCATTTAGATCCTTTATCTCTTTACCTATTTTTTGTCCAGATGATCTGTCTAGAGGGGATAATGGAGTGTGGAGATCTCCAACAATTTGTGTGTTACAATCTATCTCCCCCTTTAGATATAATAGCCTTTCCTTCACATATGTGGGTGCTACTGTGTTAGGTGCATATATATTTATAAGTGTTATATCTTCTTGATCAATTGACACTTTTACTACAATATAGTATCCTTTTTTGTCTCTTAGAACAGTTTTTGTTTTAAAGCCTATTTTGTCAGAAATTTCTATAACAACTCCAGCTCATTTTTGGTTTCCATTTGCATGGAAAACTTTTTACCAACACTTCACTTTCAGTCTATGTATACTTTATTTTTTATTTATTTTTTGGAGAGGTTTTTGCTATAGGGCACACACGCTTGCCAGACAGACAGAGAGAGACAAAGAGACAGAAAGCGAGAAATCACCCCCCAGAGGGGATGGCCACGCTGCAATCCCTTCTGCTCCATTCTCCTCACGGGATCTTGGGCATACACACACAACATGCTCAGCATGAGTTTAAGCCACCGGGTCCGGGACTCAACCCACAGTAGACTACATGGGAGTCCAGCGACATAGCCATTACACTAACTGCTGGTCCCCATGTATATCTTTATTTATGCTGTGGGTTTCCTACAGGCAACAGATAAAGGGTTTCTGTTTTTATACCCATCCAGTCAGTCTGTCTCTTGATTGGAGAACTTAATCCATTAATATTCAATGTTATTATCAATGTTACTGAACCTGTCCTGACGTTTAAGTTGGCCATTGTTTTGTTTGCCTTTTATTCCTTTGTTTGTGGTATTCAATCTTTAGTTTTCTTGAAATAGTACTCTCTTCAGAGTTTCTTAAAGAGCTGATCTGGTGTTAGCAAATTCTTTCAGGGGTTAGTCTGAGAAGATTTTAATTTTTTTCCCCATATAAAAGATAATCTTGCAGGATATAATAATCTTGGTTGAAATTGTTTTTCTCTTAACACTTTGTATATGTCTTCCAATTGTTTTCTTGCTTGCATTGTTTCCATTGAGTAGTCCGGTGTTAGCCTGATGGGATGACCTTTGTGAGTCACTTGTCTTTTCTCTCTTGCTAGTTTTATATCTTGTCTTTATCTGTGGTCTTTGACAGTCTGGCTAAGATATGCCTTTGGGAAGACCTTCTTGGGTTGATTCTATTTGGGAACCTTTGTATTTCTTGGGTCTTGATATTTGAGTGCCTCTCTACACTGGGAAATTTTCTTCCAGAATTTCATGGAATAGATTTTCCATGCCCTTATTAATTTCTTCACATTCTAGGATACAAATTATTTGTATGTCAGAGCATCTAATGAAATCTAGTATTTCTTACATATAATCCTTGTGTTATTTTTGTTATTTCTCTATATTTTTTATGGTTTTCTCTAGGTCAGAGGTTTTATCTTTTATGTCAGAGATTCAATCTTCAGTATGGTCTAATCCACTTTTAATACTTTTGAGAGGGTTTTTGACTTCCCATATTACAGACTTAATCTCTAATAGTTCCATTGGATTCTTTCTTAGCTTGTCCATTTCTTCTTTCATATCATGGAAGGACTTCCTAATCTCCTGTAATGTGTTGTCTCTTTCCTGTTCCAACTCATAAAATTTGGTCACCATGATTGTTCTAAATTCCTTCTCTGACATTTTGGTAATTTCCTCTGCTTTTTTTTCAAGAAATGTGTTCTTTGATGGAGATATATTTCCTGATTTATTCAGACCTGAGGTTCTTCTTCTACTTCTAGACATAGGGTGATGCATTCACTTTGGAATACCTTGTAGGAGAATGTTTCTACAACTAGGAGCTAGTATGTTTCCCTTATGCTGTGGACTGATGAATGCCGAAGTCTCTCTTCTGTTGTGTTTAGCAGTGTGGTCCAAGGAAGAGTGTTCTATTCAGATGACTGAAGAGCAGTATTTTCTTTTTCACAGCTGGTACAGTAAATGGGAGTACCCTAGGGAGTCTTACAATACTAGGATATTTCACAATTGTGATTCTAGATCTATCTAGTGCATCCAGGAAGGTGGAGGAAGAGGAAGAGAGGATCAAATAAGAGGGAAGAAAGTGAGGAGAATAAAGAAAAAGTGTGTCACATGGGCCAGCACACAGTTTTCCCAGTGGTCTGGAGATGGAAGTGAGGTCTGCTGTAGAGCTGGGAGATGTACTGTGTGGTAAGTGGAAGTGTGAAATTAACAAATGAAAGAGGAAGAGAAGGAGAAAAAAGCCTACCTGACTAACAGAGATAGATAGAGGGTCGCTGGGTTTGGGGTTGCCAGGGCTGGAACTGGGGTGGGGGCCCTGCCTCAATGTCCCTTAGGCCAGGGGTCTGGAGACAAAAATGGGGTCTGCTGTAGAGCTGGGGGCAGTCCTGTGTGGTAAGGAGAAGTGTAAACTTAACAAATGAAAGAAGAGAAGGAAAAATTTCTACTTAGATGACAGAGATGGAGGGTTGCCAAGGTTTGGGTTGCAGGAGCTGGAGCTAAGGCAGGGATCCATGCCTCAGTGTCCCTTAGGCCAGAGCTATGGAGATGGAAGTGGGGTCTGTTGTAGAGCTAGGGGTGGTCCTGGCTGACAGAGATGAGAGTCACTGGGCTTTGGGGTGCCAGGACTGGAACTGGGGTGGGATTCCCTGTATCAGTGTCCCTTAAGCCAGGGGTCTGGCTATATTTATTTTTACTAGTGATGAAATTCAAGTATTTTCTATTGTTAAAATATCTACAATTGCAAAATACTTATGGAAGAATTCAAACCATACTTATCCCTTATATATCAGAAAAATAGAAGCATGATTTCTTATAACTTTACATATTTCATATTTGATAATACAACATTTTCTTATGGTAATTGCTTGATTTTATATTTTATATGAGAGCATATTTTTATGTGTCCAATTGTGAAATTTATTAGAATGTTGAGTCCTCAATTTGTAAACTATGATTATTTTTCTTCCTGTAATATGTATCAAAGTGTGTTATTCTGATATTAGTCAATTCTTTGTACTTAATTGCACAGGTGTTTTAGTATGTTAAGAAAGTTATAAAGTATTCTTGGGACCAGCAGTTAGCGTAATGGCTATGTCGTTGGACTCCCATGTAGTCGACCGAAGTTCGAGTCCTGGACCCGGTGACTTAAAACTCACGCCAGGCAGGTCTGCCTGCGTGCCCAAGATCCCAAGAGAAAAATAGATGAGAAGAGATTGCGGCATGACCACCGCCCCTGGGGGGTAGTTTTTTGCTTTCTGTCTCTCTGTCTCTCTCTGTCTTTTGGGTGAGTGTATATATTCTATAGCAAAAACCTCTCCAAAAAAAAGGGAGGGGGGGAGTTATGAAGTATTCTTATAATAGTTTACCCAAAATTCCTTTGTGCTTATCATATGGGTCTCAAAGTTAGATTCAAACTTTAAGGCACTGATAGGTAACCTTGGTAATTACACATTCTCCTATTCATTACTAGTGTGTTCCAGTATCATATCCCAAATTGACACTGTCTTATCCAGTACCAAACTGCAAGGGTGTTCATTGGAAATAGTTTCACAGTTTAGCCTAATAGAATGAACATGAACGGGAAACAGCTTACATAAAATACAGTAGGGAATTGTTTATAAAATAAGTATGGCAGGGAACCAGCAGTTAGCATAATGGCTATGTCACTGGACTCCCATGTAGTCGACCATGGTTCGCGTCCCTGACCCGGTGGCTTAAAACTTACGCTGGGTGCATGTGCATGCATGCCCAAGATCCTGAGAGGAAAATATAGGAGAAGGGATTGTGGCGTGACCATCCCCTCTGGGGGGTGATTTCTCGCTTTCTGTCTCTATGTCTCTCTCTGTCTGGCGAGCATATGTGCCCTATAGCAAAAAACCTCTCCAAAAAAAATAATAATAAGTATGGCAAAACAATAATTATGTGAATAAAGACCTGTGGTGCTCTATGTCTCACTTACTAATTATTTTTAAAAGAGATTTTTGCTGTAAGGCATGTGTGCTCACCACAAAAACAGAAAGACACAGAACGTGAGTGAGAAATCACCCTTGAGAGGTATGGCCATGCCAGTCTCTTCTTCTTCCAGGATTTTCAGCAAAAATGTCCATGCATGTGACATGAGTTTCAAGGTTTTGAATTGGGAACTGCTGTTGGCCACATGGGACAAGGCCTTAACCTCCATGCCACCTGCTGGCCCCTTTGTTTTATTTCTAATAGTAACACTTTCATTTTCATTGAGCAATAGTAGGGGTTTATGGTGTAGTTATGTATTTCGTACTTGTTTGATTTGAAATAGCTGACTCTGGGCAAGAGTCACAAATAAAGCAGCAAACAGGTCTTCCTTCTTGGGGAATTTTCTGGAATCCAGGAACAGAGCTGTGACTACACACAGACTCAGGAGTCTGAACAGAAAAGAAAATCATTAGTCATAATCATGTATGTTATGAGTGGTTTTGAATACAAGCCACTATTTCTCTCTATTTTAGAGAAAATGCATTTCATATTTCATCACTGTTTATCTTTTACATATTACCTAGGCTTCTACTTATTTTTTCAGACAGAGATTTTGGCTATAGGGTGCATGTGCTCTCCATAGAGAGGGAAAGACAGAGAAAGAGAAAAATTACCCCTGGGAGAATTGTTACAATACAGTACCCTTTCCATTCTCCTCTCAGAATTTTGGGCATGCATGCACATGTGCCTGACATGAGTTTCAGGCCTCTGGTTCCAGGAATCAAACTGCAGTCAGCCATGTGTGATTCAGAGCCTTACCCACTATACAACTTGCTGGCCTCCCTTAAGTAACCTTCTAATTAAGAAATAGTATACTCGGCTTTCTTCTTTATGTATTATTATGTTTTAATTTTTAAAAATATTTTAATTTAATTTATTATTATTTCTTTATAATTTGACCAGAAAGAGACAGAGAGAAAGTAAAAGTGAAAAACCAAGCCATCTTTTCTGGGACTTGAACACAATCAACCATGTGGGAGTCCTGTGCTTTAACCACCTCACCTCCTGCAGGTCCTCTTTATGTATTATTATTTATCAAACATTTCCAAGATTCCTTATTACTTTATTTCATACATTACTAAAAATGTCCCTGGTGCCATTTTCTTCTCATGTAATTTACTTCATCTAAAACAATTTCAATGCAAATTTTTACATGGTAAAGACTCTGAAAAATTGTGTTCTCCCAAGAATATTTATAGTATATTCTTATATCTGGCTGAATAGAAAATATTAGGTTCTGGATTTTAAAATATCTAATACTAATATATGTAGGTACACAATAAAAAGTTAACTTAAAACTAATGGGCCAACACATAAATGATGAGAATGTGGTTATTCCATTTCTGGGTTTCTGAGACTACTTGAGCACTGCTTTTCATACATGAACACAATACATGTAGAAAATATGATATTTGTGGAACCAGCAGTTAGCGTAATGGCTATGTCACTGGACTCCCACATAGTCGACCGCAGTTTGAGTCCCGGACCCGGTGGCTTAAACTCACGCCGCGTGTGTGTGCATGCGTGCCCCAGATCCCGAGAGGTGACCGGAGGAGAAGGGATTTCAGTGTGGCCATCCCCTCTGGGGGGTGATTTCTCGCTTTCTGTCTCTCTGTCTCTCTCTGTCTGGCAAGCGTGCATGCCCTATAGCAAAAACCTCTCCAAAAAAAGAAAAAAAAAACCATGATATTTGTATAAATCTCCTACATCATCTAATTGCCTGAGATTATAGTCAATGCTTTGAGATGTTTAGTACAATGAGGAATGATATGCAAATGGTTGGCAGGTGATGTGGAGGTTAGAGCACTGGACTTTCACAGGATTGACTATGGTTAGAGTCCCAGACATTGTTTTCATTTCACACACTCTCTCTCTGATAAAATTGAAGAATAAAAATAATAAGTAATAAATAAAATAAATAATTCTTAATAAAATAAGAATGGTATGCAAAATGACAAGAGAAAATGTGAATGGTATCTACAAAAATGTGAATGGTATCTCAATCTATAATCTACTTGTTTTTATAGTATACCAATTTTTTTCTGGAGAGGTTTTTTTCTATAGAGTATGTATGCTTGCCAGTAAAACAGAGAGAGAGACAGATAAATAGAAAGTGAGAAATCACCCCCCAGGGAGTGATGGCCACGCTGCAATCCCTCCTCCTCCATTCTCCTCTCGGGATCTTGGGCACACATGCACATGCACTCTGTGTGAGTTTAAGTCACCAGGTTCGGGACTCGAACCGCAGTTGGCTACATGGGAGTTTAGAGACATAGCTGTTACGCTAACTGCTGGTCCCAGTATACCAAATTTTAAGAAGGACTTTGTTTACAAGTGGCAAAGAGTTTTAGGATATATGGATTTTTTTTATACACACACACACATACATACATATGAAAAAGTCATGTGCTCCATAAAGACGTAAGACATTTCAGTCATTAATAAACTGCATATATGGGACCAGCAGTTGGCATAATGGCTATGTCTCTGGACTGTTATGTAGTCGACTGCATTTTGATTTCTCGACCAGGGGGCTTAAACTCACTCCAGGCATGTGTGCGTGCATGCCCAAGATCCCAAGAAGAGAATGGAGGAGAAGGAAATGCGGTGTGGCCATCCCCCCCCCAGGGGGTGATTTCTCACTTTCTGTCTCTCTGTCTCTCTGTGTCTTTCTGGAGAGTGCATGCAATCTATAGTAAAAACCTCTTAAAAATAATAAATAAACAAGCTGCTTATATGTTAGTACTCCTATAACATAACAGTATAGGCCATATAAATTCCATGTGCTGTTTGGAATATTATCTAAGTTTGTGTAAGTGTAATCTTTGATGTTCATAGAATAAAAATAATTGTAAAAGTGCATTTCTTGGTGATCAGCAAATAGTGCAATGGTTATGTCATTGGATTCCCACAGGGCTGAGACAAGTTTGAGTTGTGGACTTGGTGGTTTGAAACTCAGGGCTGGTGCATATATGTGTTTGCCCAAAATCCCAGAATGAGAACTGAAGAGAAGAGATTATGGTGTGCAAATTCTCCTGGGGTATAATTTCTCACTTTCACCCTCCCTGTCTCTGCCTGTCTCTGTGGTGAGTGCATGTGGCCAATAGGAAAAATATCTCTAAAACTAATTTTAAAAATTCAAAAATACATTCTCAAAAATATTTATCTTATTAAAAGATATTCAACTGTGTGTACATAACCAACACCTCATTGATTTTATTAATTAAACTATTGCTTAAACAAATGAAAGAAAGCAAATTAGCTTATAAAAACTGGAACTATTTCTACAGTTTAGGATTTATTTAAACAAAATAAGATAGTACAATTCTGGTTGTAAAAGGCAAATTTTGTTTTGTTAATTTGTATTTTGACTGAGGCAAGAGTTCAATTTCTTTTCTTTTGAATTTGCATAGACAGAGATACCCTGTAAAAATTTAATTTATTGCTGAGTTAAAGTAGTCACACAATTTTATTTAAAGACTCTGTTCACATAACATATATATTTTGATTTGTGTGTGTGTGTGTGTGTGTGTGTGTGTGTGTGTACTCACTAGAAAGAGAAAGACAGACAGATGGTGAGAGGAAAAGTGAGAGATCATCCACCAAAAGAATGGCACACACATCCAGCATGAGCTTCAAGTCACCAGGTCCAGGACTTGAACCATGATCACTCATGTGGGATTCCAGTGATGTAAGTACTATGCAATTTGCTGACCCCACCTCTGTATGTACTTCATATTGAAATGACATCATACCTCTTTTAAACTAACAGACCAGTTTATCATCTCTTCTCTGATATCCAAACCTTGATCATAAGAATCTCTGTAGATAAATTCTCCTACTTTAACCAACAGCCAACTGTGATTAGGAAATCTCACAAGATTGTGGATATCATACTGTATCGTATTTCTTTCTTCATCCAGGGGCACATTGTACCCAATGCTCTTTGTCAATTGGCTTTTCCTCAGAAATGGATGAAGCTGGATTAAAGGCAGGGTTTATAAATTAGGACTGTATTTAATGTAGAGGTGGAAAGTACATATCTATAAAGTAATCCTTCTATTTTAACATCTTTATTTACATGTTCACTCTTCTGTACGGGCTTAGTTTGGTTTGAGTGGTCAGCAGCTTGGGGCTCATGTGAGATAAACTCTTTTAAAATAAAGAAAGAAGACAACGGAGGAGTGATTGTCACTCATCAGAAAAATTCTAGTATGGGGACCAGCAGTTAGCATAATGGCTATGTTGCTGGATTCCCACATATTTGACTGAGGTTCGAGTCCTGGACCCGGCGGCTTAAACTCACACAGGGCACATGTTTGTGCGTGCCCAAGATCCCGAGAGGAGAATGGAGGAAAAAGGATTGTGGTGTGGTCATCCCCCCTGGGGGGTAATTTATTGCTTCCTCTCTCTCTGTCTCTCTCGTGCCCTATTGAAAAAAAAAATTCTAGTATGTTTTCCAGAGTATGATTTGTACTCAGACTCTCATAAAATCTAAACTTATAAAATCTGGTTTGGACCAATTGGAGGCTAATCTTGGTCATTCATAAAGGGTACAATGTGGAGAGAGATGGCAGAGTAGTTAAGGTTGTAAACCACATATGGCCAAGCTGGCAACTTGAGTTCTGTACCTGTAGCTTACAAAACACACTGGGTTGGGCCAAAGGTGGCAAGGGTGATAAGGTGCTGGACTCTCATATGGCTCTTCGTGGTTCAAATCCTACACCTAATGGATTTCCTTCTGACTTTCTCTTTTCCTCTGATCAAATTTTAAAAATAATAATAAAGTTATAATGATAAGGTTTTTCTTTTTTTTAAAAAAAAAGCACATATGTGTGCATGCCCAAAATTCTAAATGGAGGGAATTCCATTGGTCATGAATCCCAATGATCATGATTACATCATGAGCACTTTTTATGGGTTAAGGGGTCTCATTTCTAACTTGTATCTTTGCCTGGAAAATGCACATGACTTACCTAATAAATAATTTTTTACAGAAGTATTCATTCTATTTTATTTCTTATTATTAATATTTTATATTGACCAGAAAGAGACAGAGAAAGCAAGCTAAAAAGTCCAAGATTCTAACCACAGTCAATCATGTAGGAATCCAGTGCCCTTACCACCACACCACCTGCCTGCCCCTTGTAGAAAAAATTTTAAGAGCCATTATATAGATGAATAGGTTTATATTCTTGATAGTGGTAGTGGTATTATAAAGGTATGCATTTCTCCAAGTTTATCCAAATATGTACATTAAATATGTGCAATTTTTGGATACTATTTAGACCCAATAAGACCAGCAGTTTGCATAATGGCCATGTTGCTGGACTCCCATGTTGCTGGACCGCAGTTTGAGTCCCAGAACGGTGGCTTAAACTCACACCGGGCACGTGTGCATGTGTGCCTGAATGGAGAATGGAGGAGAAGGGATTGCGGCCATCCCCCCCAGTGGGTAATTTGTCGCTTTCTGTCTCTGTCTGGTGAGTGCACGTGCCCTATAGCAAAAACCTCTTAAAAAAAAAAAGAGTAAAGCTTTTGAAAAGGGAACAAGTATGTTTTGTTCTTTATCTTTATTTTGGAAGTCTTTTGATAAGAGTGTGATTTTCATGGAGGTCATCCCCCCTGGGGGGTAATTTATTGCTTCCTCTCTCTCTGTCTCTCTCGTGCCCTATTGAAAAAAAAAATTCTAGTATGTTTTCCAGAGTATGATTTGTACTCAGACTCTCATAAAATCTAAACTTATAAAATCTGGTTTGGACCAATTGGAGGCTAATCTTGGTCATTCATAAAGGGTACAATGGGGGGTGAGATGGCAGAGTAGTTAAGGTTGTAAACCAAATATGGCCAAGCTGGCAACTTGAGTTCTGTACCTGTAGCTTACAAAACACACTGGGTTGGGCCAAAGGTGGCAAGGGTGATAAGGTGCTGGACTCTCATATGGCTCTTCGTGGTTCAAATCCTACACCTAATGGATTTCCTTCTGACTTTCTCTTTTCCTCTGATCAAATTTTAAAAATAATAATAAAGTTATAATGATAAGGTTTTTCTTTTTTTTAAAAAAAAAGCACATATGTGTGCATGCCCAAAATTCTAAATGGAGGGAATTCCATTGGTCATGAATCCCAATGATCATGATTACATCATGAGCACTTTTTATGGGTTAAGGGGTCTCATTTCTAACTTGTATCTTTGCCTGGAAAATGCACATGACTTACCTAATAAATAATTTTTTACAGAAGTATTCATTCTATTTTATTTCTTATTATTAATATTTTATATTGACCAGAAAGAGACAGAGAAAGCAAGCTAAAAAGTCCAAGATTCTAACCACAGTCAATCATGTAGGAATCCAGTGCCCTTACCACCACACCACCTGCCTGCCCCTTGTAGAAAAAATTTTAAGAGCCATTATATAGATGAATAGGTTTATATTCTTGATAGTGGTAGTGGTATTATAAAGGTATGCATTTCTCCAAGTTTATCCAAATATGTACATTAAATATGTGCAATTTTTGGATACTATTTAGACCCAATAAGACCAGCAGTTTGCATAATGGCCATGTTGCTGGACTCCCATGTTGCTGGACCGCAGTTTGAGTCCCAGAACGGTGGCTTAAACTCACACCGGGCACGTGTGCATGTGTGCCTGAATGGAGAATGGAGGAGAAGGGATTGCGGCCATCCCCCCCAGTGGGTAATTTGTCGCTTTCTGTCTCTGTCTGGTGAGTGCACGTGCCCTATAGCAAAAACCTCTTAAAAAAAAAAAGAGTAAAGCTTTTGAAAAGGGAACAAGTATGTTTTGTTCTTTATCTTTATTTTGGAAGTCTTTTGATAAGAGTGTGATTTTCATGGAACAATACAATAAGCAATTTGTGACAAAATATAAAATTAAAACTTCTAAATTCTAACCGGTATTTTTGCTTTTTGTTTTTCCTAGGGGGAATGTGTCCTTACAGAAAGAGACAGAGAAATAGTGAGAAAAGAAGACGAGAAAGCGCCTTCCATGGGAAAAGGTCAGGTTGCAATCCCTTCTCCATTTTTCCCTCTTTTTTGTTTTTAGACCTGCATGCATACACACATGCCTGGAATGTTTCTTAGACTTCCAGGTCTGGGACTTGAGCCATGTGAAATCTAGCTGCTTTATTCACTAGGCCATGGGTTCAACTCACAAAATATATTTTTAAAGAGAATTATTTATTTACTCTTATCTATTATCATTATTTTAAATTTGCTAAAGAGAATGTGTGCTCATGAAAGAGAGAGAGAAAGAGAGAGTAAGAAAGCAAACTGCCAAGTCTGGGACTGGAACTATATACAAGAGTCCAGCGACTTAACTACCACACCATTTGCAGGCCTCATTAAAGAGATTTTTAATATACCATGTTATCCTCTTAACTTTTGAATCTGAGTTTTGAAGAGTCAATGTCAAACTTGTTCAAAGTACAAATCAAATGTTATTATTGTTAGTACAAGTAGAAATAAGATAGAAACTAAACTTTCTGATGTTTATTTTTATGTATGTATATTGTATTTACTTGTTTTGCTAAACAAATTTGTCTAATGTATTTGTCCCTTTTTTGGTATTTTCATATAAAACTTATAAATTTAGTGTTTGTTTTTTAAATTATTCATTTTTTAAAGAATTATTATTTTTAAGTTTGCTATAAGGCACATATAATCACCAAAGAGAGACAGAGAGCAAGAAAGAGGGAAATTTAAAAAGCAATCTACCAGTCCAGGACTTGAACCATAGTTGACCATGTGGAAGTCCAGAACCTTAACCATTAATCGAGCTGCTGGCTCCATGATTTAGTGTTTATTTAAAATATAAACTTATTTATGAACCAACTAGAAAACACTGAGACTGTAGGTTTCAAAAGTAGTTTTAAGCTTTCAAGTTGGAACAATGCTCCTTCCTCCAGGATTTTTGTAGACAGGATAAGTACAGTTAATCTAAAAGAAAGTTCTTTCCATGAGTCATGTTAGGGTAGTATGTAGAACTAATTTTTGTCCTCACCATGAGTATGGCATGAAGGGATTATGCCACAGCATCTATATCTCTAGAAATGAAATGGATATGGTTATTATGTTAATATTCTCTGATGTTGGATGCATTCCTAAAAAAGACACATAGATTTGACCAGTTGTGATCTATATTCTGTCAAGTATTTTTTCTTGGATTTTTTTAGCATTTCACTGTACATTATTTTTACTAATTTAATTAATTTTAAAAAATTTGCCAGAGGGTGCATGTCAGGGAGACAGAGAAAGACAGCAACTTTCATGGAGAATGGTCATATTACAATTCCTTCTCCTTCATTAACAAATATGTGTTCAGGGACAGACACATTTTTGGTGGTTTCTCAATCTCTGGGTCAGGATTCAAGCTACAAGTTTGGCCTTGTGGGATCTGACTACATCAAGGATAAGGCCATGGATCCAGGCCAAATATTTTAAAATCTAAGTCTCTAGTGGCAGAACTCTCTACGTAGAAATAACAATTACCTATATACCTAGGGTGAAATTTTTAAAAAAATAAATAACTTAAGAAAATGTTATCTAATCTTGTTATTTTGAGAAGAAAACATAGATTGTGTGTTTTATTCTTAAAAGACATTTTTGTTGTACGGCATGTATGTTCACCAGAAAGACAGAGAGAGACCGTGAGACAGAAAGCAAGAAATAAACACTCTTGGAGGGATATCCACAATTCTCCTCAATTCTCCTTTTGGGATCTTGGGCACACATGCACACTTCTTCAGTATCAGTTCCAGTCACCAGGTGTGGGACTCAAACAGTGGTTGACTATGTGGGAGTCCAGCATCATAACCATTACTCTATCCACTTGTCCCCAAACAAATTGTGTTTTTAAACAAATACTTCACCATGGACCAGCAGATGGTGTAATGGTTACATCACTGGGCTTCCACATGATGGACCACAGTTTGAGTCCTGGAATTGGTTGCTTAAACCTCACAATGGGCACATGTGTGTGCATGTTGAAAATGCCAAGAGGAGAATGGAAAATGAGGGATTCTGGTGTGGCCATCCCTCTGGATTGTTATTTCTCACTTTCTGTCTCCATTTCTTTCTGTCTCACTGATGAAGGCACATACTTAATAGCAAAACGCTCTATAGAAATAAAACAAATAAATAATTCAGCAGGTGTTATGATGATTAGGGTGGCTGGATTTCTTTCTTTCTTCTTTTTTTTTTTTTTTGGAGAGGTTTTCACTATAGGGCATATGAGCTCGGTGGCTGGGTTTCTGAATAACCTATTGTGATTCAAGTTCTGGACCCAGTGGCTTGAAAATCATGCTGGGCACATATGTGTGCATACCCAAAATCCAAAGAGAAGAATGGAGTAGAAGGGATTGCACCACCACCATCCCCCCAGTGGGTGATTTATCACATTTTCTCTCTCTGGTGAGTGCACACACTAACCAGCTTTAGGCAAAAGCTAAAAACAAACAAACAAACAATCAAACAAAACTTCCAGGAGTCAGCAGGTAGTGTCACGGTTTATGTGGACTCCCACATGACTTATCATGGTATGAGTCCCAGAACTGGAAGCTTGAAAGTCATGTCACTTATTTGAACATGCTTGCCAAAAATCACAGGAGAACAATGTAGTAGAAGGAATTGTGTGACCATTACCCTCGGGGGGGGGGGTCTTCCCTCTCACAGTCTCTCTCTAATTAGTGCACATGTACTATGGGAAAAAAAATTTTTAATTCTCTAAAAGTTATCAGGTACTTGTGAAGGGTGTTTACCTGCCAGGGAAGAATAGGCTGGTCTACATCTCCTGGAAATTCCATTTCTATTTTATGCAAAAGCATCTTAGAAAGAACTTGAGCCACCACATGCACAGCTTGATAGATAAAATAGCTGGGGTCAGATATGATCATCATGCTCCACTCAGATGGTATAAACTCTAGGGATGAATTTGGATGGCAGTCTCCAAGTTTGCCACATAGTGATCCAGCAAGTGAGCATTGAAAAAAGTATAGCCAGAGTTTACTGAAGTAAAAATCTTCTGGGTATTGGGAAGGGTTCACTGTCTTGAGAAATTGCTTAAAACCAGAAATGTTCCTTTCCTGGTTTGAAAATAAGAGACTTCCATGGAAAAAGTATTGTGCATGTGCCACACCAGTCAAAATTATTTTCCACTCTGAGGAGTAAAGATTTCTCATGATCCATACCTTTCCTGGAATTGAATAGAATTCTTTTTCTGTTCCTAGGCTCCAGATACTCCATTCATCACCTTGTATTATATACACATTTGCAGATGAAACTCTGATCCTTTTAGTAAGAGTAAAGTCATGTGATAAAAACATATTTTTTGTGGCAGGGAGCATTTCTGGAAAAGATCTTCTTTTCTTTCATCTTTGCCTTTACATCCTGAAGGAACTGCTTCCCTTGCATGTAATCAGATACATAGAGTGCCACCCACGTCCAGCCAAAATGCAGCAACGAGCAGATGATTCCATGAGCCAGAGAACTGTCCTTGGTGGTCATCTGATAAACTGATGGAAATTGGTTTTCATCACATAGAATGGGGTCAAAAGGACCATACGTAACCTAAATAAGAAAGAAAAATAATCTGATTCTAACATTACTAGGATTTTGGATTGTCCCACTTAAACAGGTGGGACTACTTAAATCTCTACCTGATAAGATCAGAGAATGGAATATTGAGTGAAGAAAATGCATGCTGTGATTAAGAGCAGTAGAAGACTGTTTTTCTGGCCCATATCTTTCAATAAAGAACATGTGACTGGTCCAAATAATAATATCTCTTCCAGAACAAAGCATAAAAGAAAAAGTATAAGATTCAGTAATTGTTTTATTCTGTATCATAGAAACTGAAGTGTGCATAAATTTATAAAAATGGTGCAACAATATGGTAATTTTGCTCTCTTGTGTTCATGTAACATAAGGATCAGAGACTTCTTTTCCTAGCAGCCAAGGTTAATAATGTCAACTCTGTGAGAAAATATTGTATTGATTTTTTGATACTGTGCTTTATCACCACAGAATAACCTATGTTATCTTAACACACACTTTGGCTCTCTGACTTTTTTATAAAAATGGTGCAACAATATGGTAATTTTGCTCTCTTGTGTTCATGTAACATAAGGATCAGAGACTTCTTTTCCTAGCAGCCAAGGTTAATAATGTCAACTCTGTGAGAAAATATTGTATTGATTTTTTGATACTGTGCTTTATCACCACAGAATAACCTATGTTATCTTAACACACACTTTGGCTCTCTGACTTTTTTATTTCTTTTTTTTTAATTAATTAATTTACATTTATTCAGTGAGCATTGTCACTTTTATACTTTTTTTAATTTCAAGAAAAACAGATTTAACTTTAGTAAATCAAAGAATTGCTAAGAAATATGTTTAAAACTTAAAGCCAGGAAACAGGTTGGGATTTTTTTTCAAATAGTAGGTACATGAACCTATCGGCAGCTTAAGACAAGACAAAAATCCTTAAAACCAGAAAACAAAGCCTAGAAAAAAAACAACAATATTTTAGTCAAAAGTCATAAAATTCTATTTCATTAGTTCAGGTTCATGTACTTTATCATTTGTTTGGTTTCAATTTTCCCAATTAAATTCCGGGATATAATATTCAATTCCAGACTTGTCCCCCCTATTAAGTTGGCCATTTTCTTAGTTTTTGAAGTCTTATTTCTGTGTGACTGTATTTAATTTTCCTGGTATAGCACTCCTTGCAGAAATTCTTGGAGATCTGGTCTGGTGTTGGTAAACTCAGTCAGGCTTTGTTTATCTGTGAATGTTCTTGTCTTTTCTTCCCATATGAAGGATAGTCTTGCTGGGTACAGTATCTGTAGTTGTAATTGCCTTTCTCTTAACACTGAATATATTTTCCCATTCTTTCTTCACTCTCATTGTTTCTGATGAGAGATCTGCTGTCAGCCTGATGGAATATTCTTTGTAAGTAACGACGTTTCTCTCTTGCCAATCTATATATCTTGTCTTTGTCTGTGGTTTTGTTTTATCTGGCTATAATGTGTCTTGGAGAAGATCTTGGTTTGATTCTATAGGGTTCCTTTGTATTTCTTGGGACTGGGTCTTTGAATCCCTCTGTAGGTTTGGAAAGTTTTCTTCCAGGATTTTATGGAATAGATTGTCAATGATCTTATGGGTCTCTTCCCCTTCTGG
>NW_006204688.1:0-2572 GCF_000334495.1 Tupaia belangeri chinensis | reverse complement strand
CTCTCATTGTTTCCAATGAGAGGTCTGCTGTCAACCTGATGGAATATTCTTTGTAAGTAACTTGACGTTTCTCTCTTGCCAGGCTATATTATCTTGTCTTTGTCTGTGATTTTGCTCAATCTGGCTATAATGTGTCTTGGAGAAGATCTTGGTTTGATTCTATAGGGTTCCTTTGAATTTCTTGGGACTGGGTCTTTGAATCCCTCTGTAGGTTTGGAAAGTTTTCTTCCAGGATTTTATGGAATAGATTGTCAATGATCTTATGGGTCTCTTCCCCTTCTGGAATACCAATTATCTGGATGTTTGGACATTGGATGGTATCTAATATTTCTCACATAGTATTCTCATTTTTTGGGCAATTTTCTCAGTCTTCATGGTGGACTTTTCTTGGCCAGTGATTCTATCTTCTATGTCTGAGATTCTACTTTCTGTATGATTTAGTCTGCCTTAAAAACTTTCAAGGGAGGTTTTGACTTCCTGTCTTATAGTCTTCATCTCTCACAGGTCCATTTGATTCTTCTTTCCATAGTGTGAATTGTCTCTTTTAATCTTGCAAGAATTTCCTCACCTCCTCAAGCTCATCAGCTCCTTTCCACTGCCTCTTGGGCAGTTCACTGTCTCTCTTCTCTTTGATCTCTGTGAGTTTTGTCACTACGAAAATTCTAAATTCTTTATCAGACATTTCCATGAATTTCATCATACTGTCTGAGAATGAAGAGGAGTTATTTTTCCTTGGAGGAGAGGTATTTACTTGTTCATCCATATTTCTTGTGACCCTGTGATTTCTAGTCATCTGATGGATGGTACATTTCTTCTAGTTCTTGAAGTTCAGTCTGAGTGTTCAGAGACATGCAGCAGGAGGTGATCTGAAATCTCTCTTCTGTTCTGTTCTTACTCTTTCTGCATCAGAATCAATTGGAATAGAGAAATATTCTGACCCTAACTGTATTCAGATGTTTAGATCCTGTTCACTTGGACATTTCTAGACACTTAGTGAGTAGAGTCTGAGAAGTCAATGAGTAAAGATAAAGAAAAAGAAAACAATCGGAGAAAAGGAAAGAAGAAAATATAAAATAATAAGAAAAAAGGATAATAAAAACTATATATTTTAATATTAAAATGCAAAAATTGAAAACTGCATGGCGTGCACTATTTCACAGTTGCTAGTTCACAGCTGAAGTTCAGGATCCATGTGGAGGTGGGCCTGGGTTTGTGCCTTTCCTAAACAGAAGGGGAGAGGCACCTATTAACACAATAAAGGAGCTTGAAAGCCCAGAAAATACTTTACCTTAAAAAAATTAAAAGACTCAGGGAGACACAGAGAGACAGAGAGAAATGGAGACAAGAGACAGGTAACACTACTCACTAGAAATAAGTGAGAAAACAGTCTCAGCATAAAAATCTTCATTTTACATCTCTGGAGGCACTATTTCACAGCTAAAGTTCAGGATCCATGTGGAGATGGGCCTAGGTTTGTGTCTTTCTAGAAATAAGTGAGGAAGAAATCTCAGCAGAAAATCAGAAGTCTCTGAAAGCACTATTTCACAGCTGAAGGTCAGGATCCATGTCCTCTCTGACATTTTTAAAATGTTATTTTTCAAGATTGTGATTCTCCTTCAGCTAATATGTTTGCCAGTAATATTTTCTGAAACTTTTATTAGACAGCTTCCCTGGAAGAATCTCTGAGGTGGAGAGCTGTTATGTGGAGAGTAACTGGAAGTACCTTCAAGAGTTCCACCTGCATGGGTGTGAAGAAGGGCAGAGGGAGCTTGTAAACTTCAGTTATTGTAACTGAGCCATACCTAACATGGAGGATCTCCAGTGCTGGAATGTTCTTTCTTTGTTCAATGTAATGAATGAAAAAAATTTTTTTTAAAGAATAAAGGTTTACAGAAGAAGGTTCCATATGGCTACAGCAAACTAGATTTCTCTGGGAATAAAGATTTTCTACTGATAATTCAGCCTCCAACAAATGAGCTAGAGGCAGAAGAAGCTGGGCCTTCAGAAGAAGGTTCCATATGGCTCCAGTGAACTAGATTTTTCAGGGAATGAAGATTTTCTACCAATAATTCAGCCTCCAACAAATGAGCTAGCGACAGATCTAACTGCACTGTAGCTAAACATCCAAATACTAATAGGGTTAAAATATTCCCCAATATCTACTGAATCTGGTGCACCAATGATCACAACAGAATGGCAAAGAGATTCTAGATCACCTCTGTTTGTTTGCTCCTGAACATTCAGGCTGATCTTCAAGAATTCGAAAGCTGACCATGATTTGAGTCCTGGACCTGGTGACTTGCTTTCGCTCTTTATCTCGCTCTCTCTGGTCAAATTAAAATAAATGAATGAATGAATAAAATTAAATAAATAATAATTTATATATATATAAAAAGAACTATCGGTGATTCAAGCTACTTTTTTCTTTTAGTTTATTTATTTCTTCCTGAGAGAAGGACAGAGAGAGTGTGTAAGAACTAGTCGAGTTCCAGGAGATGAGGAAATTCTTGCAAGATCTAAAAGAAGAATGACACACTTTACAAATGACTCAAATGTAACTGCTACAGATGAA
>NW_006204687.1:0-1836 GCF_000334495.1 Tupaia belangeri chinensis | reverse complement strand
CCTCGAATAGGAGCAAGTGTGTTTTCTTTTTTGCTGTGGAATGAAGACAGCCAAGGTCTCTCTTCTATTGTGTTTAGCAATGTGATCCAAGAAAAATATTCTGTTCAGGTGTACAAAGAAAAGTATCTCCTTCTTCACAGGTGGTTCAGTGAAAGGGAGGATTCCAGAGAGTCTTAAAATACAAGAATGTTTCAGAACTGTAATTCCAGACCTATCTAAACAGCCAGGGATGGTGTAGATAAACAAATGAGGGCCGAATAAGTGGGATGAAAATAATAAGTAGAATAAAGAAAAAGTCATGTGCCAGGGGTCAAAAGATGGGAGTGGGGTGTCTGTAGGACTTCGGGTGTTCCTATGTTAAACAATTTCAATGGTAATGAGAAGAGAGAAATTTACAAATGAAAGAAGAGGGGAAGGAGAGAAAAAGGAAAAAATGTACCTGGATGAAAGAGGGGTCTCTGGCTTGGGGGGTCCTGGGGCTGAAGCTATGTGGGGACAGTCCTCCCTCGAAGTTCCTGGCCCAGGGGTCAAAAGATCACAATCATATGTATATAATGAACACATCTGTATATGCTTATGCCTGAGCAAAATTGTTTTTTAATTCTTGTTTATATTGTCTCTAAAAAAAGTGTGATTTTTATTTGAAAAATACAGTTTTGACATCTGCCAAAAAAATAAAATATTGTGATTCTGAATTTACTGTGATTTTTAAAAGTTTCCCACTTAATCGGGGAGGAGCTAATTCATTACCTGTTTAGACAGTAGAATGGAATATTCAGTGAAGAGATTACATGTTGTGGAAATTATTCTATTTTGTCAATATTACCATTAAATTTCCCTTAAAAAGCCTTTTTCCAACCCTTTTTTTTTTTTTTTTGAGAAAGGACATGTGACTTGTACGGGTAACAATATCACTTCCAGACCAAAGAATGAAAGAAAAACTCTAAGGTTCAATACATGGTTTATTGCCTACAGTGAGAACTGAGGTATGCATAAAATTTATAAAGATTGTGCAATGGGACCAGCAGTTAGTGTAATGGCTATGTCGCTGGACTCCCACATAGTTGACCACGGTTCGCATCCCAGACCCATTGGCTTAAAACTCACGCCAGGCGCGTGTGCATGCATGCTCAAGATCCCAAGAGGAGAACGGAGGAGAAGGGATTGTGGCATGGCCATCCCCCCTGGGGGGTGATTTCTCACTTTCTGTCTCTCTGTCTCTCTCTGTCTGTCTGGTAAGCGCACATGTCCTATAGCAAAAAATTCTCTCAAAAAAAAAAAAAAGATTGTCCAACAAGATGATAATTATTCTGCCTTCCTGGGTCCATGTGACAATGTGGATCAGAGGCTTCCTTCCCAACATGCCAGGTTTAAAATATTAAACTCTGTGAGAAAATTATGTATTGAGTTTTTCTTACTGTATCTTATCAAGACAGCTGAAAACATATTGTCTTGTAAACACAAGCATTTAGTCTCTATGATATTTTTAAAATATTTTTTTCTACAACATAATTATTTTATGCTAATGCTGTGTTTACGAGTAAAATCTCCTGAAACTTCTATAAGACAATTTCCCTCGAAGAACCTCTGAGAGTAACTGGAAGTTCTTCCAAGAGACCCACCTGCATGGATGTGGGTAGGGCAGAGGGAAGGGCAGAGGGAGCTGGTAAATCTCAGCTGGGAGTACTTAGCCATCTTGTGAGTTTGGAGGATCTCCAGTGCTGGTATATTATTTACTTGTCCAAAGTGATAATAAATGCAAAGATTTTTTAAAAAATTTTTCTTCCTAATTGTCCTCTGAATGCCCACTAATATTTTCCTGTCCTAAGATTGGAT
>NW_006204686.1:57585-67267 GCF_000334495.1 Tupaia belangeri chinensis | reverse complement strand
CAAAAAAAGAAATAAATTAAATTAAAAAAATTTTAAAAACCATGAGTATTTGATGACTGCAGTAAGCTATATAGCCCCAGCTAGGTACTACTTTATAGTATGTTCATTCTGCTCACTGAGGTTTATGCCTAAAGTCAGACTTGGATTCATGTACTTGTATATATCAGCTGTGCTTGCTATTGTAAATATTTAGACTAATTACAGAGATGGACTAATCATTGAGGACCTCAACATTCCACTCTCTCCTCTGGTTAGATCATCTAGACAAAAAGAATAAGCAAAGAGATTGAATGTATATACAAAAATAAATAAATTTTTTAAAAAGGATGAAAAAAAAGCAGAGTATACAAGACATAAGAAATGGAAAATTACTTGTTGATAACACGCATGTTGATGGGCTTGATTGAGCCAATATACAGTGTATTTTGGATGTAAAATTCATTTTGTATGCTGTAATGATGTATAGTGAATGAATGTAAATAAATAAATTTAAAGAAAAAAACTTAAAAAATAAAATGAAGATAAATCTGGTTATTGTAAGTATAATGTTATAAAATTTTCAGGTAATTTTAGATTTTAAAAGGAATTAATGCCATGTTAAATTATTATTGGTTAATATAAACTGTAAAGTTTTTCACTTGGTTTTTGACTCTTAAGGTTATTTTGTCATATAGAAAAATGGTTTAAATAAAGTAAATGACAAGTCAAATTGCTTACTTGTAAAAAAAAAATCAAGGTTAAGAGGGATGGCAGGCAGTATGATGGTTAAGCTACTGGGCTCCCAAATGGCTGTTAAGATACTTGGCTCCCGCATGGCTGACTATGGTAGTTCAAATCTCAGACTTGGCAGTCTCCTTTCTTACTCTCTCTCTGGTAGAATTTTACATAATTCTTTTTTTTTAATTTAAATTTATTTATTTACATTCATTCACTATACATCATTACAGCATACAGAATACACTGTATATTGGCTCAATCAAGCACATTAATGTATGTGTTATTGTCAACAAATGATTTTCTATTTCTTGTTTCCTGTATATATTTTTTTCCCATCCTTGATTCCCTATCTCTCACCTTTGCTATGCCCACTCTCCTCCCACACTGCCTCTGGTATCCATGGTTGCTTTCTATGCCTTTCCTCCCCATTTTATTGATTCGCTAAAGAACTTAATTTATCTAAATATTGTCAATAGCAAGCACAGCTGATATATATATATATATATACACACACATATATGTACATATATATATCCATGAACACAACTCCGACTTTAGGCATAAACTTCAGTGAGTAGAATGAACATAATATAAAGTAGCACCTACCTGGAGCTATATAGCTTACTGCAGTCATCAAATAGGTATTTTTAATGCATTTTTTTTAATTTAAAGAAAAACAGTTTTCATGTTTTTTTCTCCTGAAACTTTTTTAAAATTAATTAATTTACATACATCCCCTAGGCATTGTCACAGCATACAAAACATGGATCCCCATCCAGAATATACTACCTAGTGGGTTAATCATGCATGTTATTGTCAATAATTTTCCATTTCTAGTTTCATATATATTTACAACTGTGTCTGTCCCTCGGCCCTTTCCCACCCTCTTCTCACACTATCTCTGGAGTGTAGTTGTCTTCCTTTCCTTTTCCCCCCACATTTATAGATCACACAATTTCTTAAATAATCTACTTTCAACAGCAAGTTCAGCTAGTAATTTCAAGAAAAGCAGTTTTGAATTGGTAAGGAAATTTGCTTAAAACTTAAAGCCAGGAAACAGATTTGTATTCTGTTCAAACAGTAGGTACATGAAACTATCTACAGCTCAATACAGGACAAAAACTCTTAAAACCAGACAACAAAGCCTAGAAGTAAATCAGCAATATTTTAGTCAAAAGTCACAGAATGCTATTTCACCAGTTCAGTCTCATGTACTTAATCTTTCTTCTGTTGTGGTTTGATCTTCTAGATTGAATTCTGGGATATAATACTCAACTCCAGACTTGTCCCTACGATTAAGTTGGCCATTTTCTTACTTTTTGAATGCTTATTTATGTGTGTCTGTATTTAATTTTCCTGATATAGCACTCCCTTGAGAACTTCTTGAAGATCTTGTCTGGTGCTGGTAAATTCTTTCAGGTTTTGTTCCCTTAACAGTTTGAGTATACTTTCCCATTCTTTCCTTGCTCACATTGTTTCTGATGAGAGGTCTGCTGTTAGCCTGTTGACATATCCTTTGTAGGTAACTTGCCATTTCTCTCTTGCCAGTCTTAATATCTTGTCTTTGCCTGTGGTTTTGGTTAGTCTGGCTATAATGTATCTTGGAGAAGATCTTCTTGGGTTGATTCTCTTTGGGGTTCTTTGTATTTCTTGGGACTGAATCTTTGAGTGCCTCTCTGGGTTTGGAAAGTTTTCTTGCAGGATTTCATGGAATAGATTGTCAATGTCCTTATGAGTCTCTTCACCTTCTGGGATGCCAATTATCCAGATGTTTGGACGTTTGATGGTATCTAGTATTTTTAGTATATTATTCTCATTTTGGGGGCAATTTTCTCAGTCTTCATGGTGGATTTTTCTAGGCCATCAATTTTCTCTTCTACATCTGAGATTCTATTTTCTGTATGATCTAGTCTGCTTTTAATACTTTCAAGGAAGATTTTGAATTCCTGTATTATAGACTTCATCTCTAACAGTTCTATTTGATTCTTTTGTAAAGTATGTAATTCCTCTTTTAGATTTTGCAAGAATTTCCTCACCTCCTTGAACCCATCAGCTCCTTTCTCCTTTCTCCTTTCTCTTCTGCAGTTCATTTTCTCTCTTCTCTTCCGTCTCTGTTAATTTTGCCATTATGAATGTTCTAAATTCTTTATCAGACAGGTCCATGATTTTCATTGAATTGTGTGTGGATGAAGAGGAGCTATTATTTTCCCTCAGAGGAGAGGTATTTTCCTGCTTTTCTATATTTCTTGTGACCCTGCAGTGATTTCTAGTCATCTGATAAATGGTGCGTTTCTTCCCAAACTTGAAGTTCAATCACTCTACTTTGTGGACTGGAGGCTGAATTATTAGTGAGAAATCTTGATTTCTCTTATTTCCCTGAAATCACTTGTTCTTAGGAACCATGAAGGTGTCTTCTGAAGGCCTGTCCCATTGCCTCTCCACTCGAGTTTGTGAGCTAGAGGCTGAATTATCAGTGGGAAATCTTTATTTCTCTTATTTCCCTGAAATCTCTAGTTCTCAGGAGCCATAAAGGTGTCTTCTCAATTTTACATAATTATTTTAAAAAATTAAGGTTACAAAAGGGTAAAAGCTAAGGTTTTAATATATGTTATTCTACATAAAAGTTACAAAACATTAAAATCTCATTTGAGTACAAATCTATAAGTAAGGCATAAAAATATTTTTTTTAACATTTTTGGGGGGAGGTGATTTAAATAAAAGGTAATTAAGGTTATATTAAAGCATATTTTATAAAACCCTTAGAGGGGGATTTAAAAGCCAAAAACTCTTTCAGCCCATCTTACCTAAAAGAATTTCTTAGTATGGGCTGGGCAAATGGATAGGGTCACACAAATGGCTGTCACCTTTATTAAATAAAATGCCATTGTTGGGACCAGCAGTTAATGTAATGGCTATGTCATTGATCTCCCATGAAGTCAACCGTGGTTCGAGTCCCAGACCTGGTGGCTTAAACTCATGCTGGAAGCATGTGCATGCATTGCCAAGATCACAAGAGGAGAATGAAGGAAAAGGATTGTGGCGCGGCCATCCCCCCAGGGGGTGATTTCTTGCTTTCTGTCTCTGTGTCTCTCTCTGTCTTTCTGGCAAGCGCACGAGCCCTATAGCAAAAACAAAACAAAACAAAACAACAACAACAACAACAACAAAAAACATACCATTGTGACCTGGGCCCATCTGTGGTAATAGGATGGAACAGTTCTGTGGTTTTGCTTGACAGTAAATAGAAGGCTCTTGTCAGAGTTAGTTAAAAGCATCTTATATATTTTCTGAGGAGAAGTTCCCAAATGTCTATTGAGAAATCAATTTTACCCAAAGTAGAAAACAGCAGAAAAAAAAATTTCTTGTTGGGACCAGCAGTTGGCGTAATGGCAATGTCGTTGGACTCCCATGTGGTTGACCATGGTTGAAGTTCCAGACCCAGTGGCTTAAACTCACACCGGGTGCATGTGCGTGTATGCCCAAGATCCCGAGAGAAGAATGGAGAAGGGTTTGTGGTTTAGTCATCCTTCCTGGGGGTGGGGGGTGATTTCTTGCCTTCCATTTGTCTCTCTCTCTTTTCTTTCTGGTGAGTGCATGTGCCCTATAGCAAAAACCTCTCCAAAATAAAAAAAAAAAAATTGTTTTTGTTTGTAAAAAAAATACTGTATGGCAAAGTATTTGTGCTAAAACCAGATGATTAAAACAAATATATTTTTAATTAGAAATAAGGGACAAATACTAAGTCAAGATATATTGGGTTAATATTTGAGTTGAAAGGATAAAGTAGATTTCATTAACATAATTTATGATTTTTATATAACAAGTTGGCTAAAATTGAAGAAAGCACTGAATATGTTTTCCAAAAAAAAAAAAATTATTTTTGGTCCTGTATTTAAAATCAAATTTTTGGTTTACTAATCTGTCTGCAAACTGCAAACATACTGCAGAAGATTTTTTCTACAGCTTAGTAACTTGCTTAAGAAATTAAGAAACATTTTTATGCTTAATGTTTGTATTTAGTGAAATTTGATTATAAATAGAGCTTTAAAGGATTATAGACTTTTTAATTGTGTAACTTTTTTATAATTATCAATTTAGTTTGATATACAAACTGACTTATACTTCTGTTGTATCCCAATATTGTATTGAGTTTTCTGACATGTTCTTAATATAGTTTTTTTAAAAACATTTTTTTAGACCTAAATTTCATTTTTTGGGGATTTTTCCAGTAGGGCCACTGGAAACCCTCAAAAGATGTATCTCATTTTTGTAAAAGATAATCTTGTAGATCAGTTTATGTTAGGATCATTGTCAACTGTACTTTTTTTTTACATATTATTGGTACTAATATGATCAAATCATGAATTTATGAGATTAATGCTCTTGAAATGACAGTTATAAGTGTATCTTAAATTGCTGTGTATGATAGAAAAAATTTTTTTCTCATTTACCTCTATTGTACTGAACTGCTGTCAAGTTATTTATACATATTTTTCACTTTTGCCATCCATACTTCTGAAAATTGGTTCCCTTCCCACTAAACTTTGAGGCCTGACTTTGTCCTTCACTCAGAGACAAGTGGCTATTGAGTCAGACATGTCCTTCCCCCAAGACTTTACCGCCTGTAAAAATGGGACCTGACTACTAGGAATGAGCCTTCCTAGCACCATGGGACTTGACTACTAGAGATGAGTCTTCCTAGCACTGTGGGACTTGACTACTAGGGATGACCTTTCCTAGCAATGTGGGACCTGCCAATTTTGTGGTCTACACATGCATTCAGAAGAATGACTTTTGGCCAACAGGGAGGATTGTGGACAGAAGTCTGACTGCTTTTTCCTATTTTTCCAAAGTCCTTTCCTGAGAGCCTAGGGGGAGTCATGCCCACACACATCAAGATGCCATTTTTTCCCCCCATTTAACAGAATTCTTCCTGTATCCTGTCCCTGGCATAGTATCTTTGAGATGTATATTTAACTTATTACAGTATATTCTTTTGCTAACCTCTTCCCAAGACATAGAACTTCCCTTTTCCTTAAGATGTAGATTAAACATTTCTTCACGAATCTCTTCCCAGGACACAGTTCTTCCCTTCCCATCACCAACCTAGGAATTGTAGAACCCACCTATAACCTACAAGTCCCCACTTCCACATGTTCTGCCTCTTTGGGCCAGACCAATGGAAATCTCTTCACTAATTGTGTCTGTCAATTTCAAAATCAAATAAAAGGAACCCCTATTCGTAATCACTCCAAGAAAGACATGTATGCCTCTTCTCTGGGCCTAGGTCATTCATATTCTGCTTGGAAATAAACCACATTAATTATTAATTATTAATTTTTATAGTTGGTTACTTTTCTGTCAGTACTGCTTTCTTCCCTCTTGTTGTCCTACTCTGTCCATTCTAACTTTTTTTTCCCCTCTTTTTGAAAAAAAGAGCTCTCTGCCCGCCTTGGACCTTTTTCTTTTTAATTTCTGTATTTTTCTTACCTAGGACAGAAACCTGCTAGCCACCTCCAAGTTTGCCTGTTTTGGATCTTGTGTGGCTTGCTTGTGCACCGCATGGTTTTCCATTTTTATCCCAATTTTATTTTTTGCAAAATGATTTTTTTCCCTTTTTCCTCTTTTTCTTCTATCACTTTTTTTGCCTTCTCTATTTTTATTACCTAACTTATTTTTCTTTACCTTACTTTTCTATTTTACTTCTCCGCTCTTACCCTCTGCCTAGAGAAATATAAGTGCAAAGTAGCTAACCATCTAAGCCTTGTGACTTTTGGAGAATTCTTTACACATCACTGTAGGGGTTGCAAAATTAGTGAAATTCCCCTTTACAAATCCGATTGCAGAACTCAACCTGTGACTCCCACATTTGAGGACGTAGTAAAAGGAGAAATAGCATAGAATTATTTTACAGTGAGGGAAACACACGAGTTCACAGTCACTGAATCCCTCTCCAACAAGTTGACCAGAAGTGAATACATTACCAAATGACTAAAAATTGAAGAAGAACTCCAAGGATGAGAGAATCAAGTAGTACATCCCCATCAAGGGAACAGTGTAACCTGTCTCCAAGTAGAGAACATTTAGAGCATATTACCAAAATGTCAGAAAAATAATTTAGAATATTTATGGTAACAAAATTCTGTGAGATGCAAGAGAAAAGTGATGTTGAGCTCCAAGAGATGAGGAAGTCCTTCCATAATATGAAAGAAGAATTGGACATCATAAAAAAGAATCAATTGGAACTGTTAGACATGAAGGCTATAAGACAGGAAATTAAAACCTCCCTCAAAAGTATCAAGAACAGGCTAGGCAAAACAGAAGATTGAATTTTGGAAGTAGAAGAAGACAAAACCAATCACCTAGAAAAAATTATCAAAAATACTGAGAAAACAGTCAAGAAAACTGAGGATAATACACGAGAAATACTAGATACCATTAAACGCCAAATATATGAATAATTGGTATCCCAGAAGGTGAAGAAACTAATAAGGGCATTGATAATCTATTCCACGAAATCCTAGAAGTAAACTTTCCAAGTCTAGAGAGGCACTCAAACGTCCAGATCCAAGAAATACAAAGAACCCCAAGTAGAATCAATCCAAGAAGATCTTATTGATTCCACATTATAGCTAGATTGACCAAAACAACAGACAAAGACAAGATACTAAGATTGGCAAGAGCAAAACATCAAATCACTTACAAAGGGTGTCATATCAGGCTATCACTGGACCTCTCATCAGAAACAATGCAAGCCAGGAAAGCATGGGAAAATGCATTCAACGTGCTAAATAAAAACACAAAATGACAAAAGACAAGATACTAAGATTGTCAAGAGAGAAACATCAAATCACTTACAAAGTGATTTGTAACAAGCTAACACCTGTGGTCTCATTGAATACAATGCAAGCAAGGAAAGAATGAGGATTATACTCCAAGTGTTAAATGAAAAACAATTTCAACCAAGAGTACTTTACCAGTCAAGATTATCCTTGATATAGGAAAAGAAAATAAAAACGTTCTCAGATAAACAAAATCTGATAGAATTTACCAACACCAGACCAGCTCTTCAAGAAATTCTGAAAGGAGTACTATACCAAGAAAACTAAAGAGAGACAGACAGCAATAAGAGAACAAAAAACAACCAGAAATATGGCCAACTTAATGTTAGGGACAAGACTGGAAATGTCAATAATAACATTGAATGTCAATTGATTAAATACTCTGATCAAGAGACACAGACTGCCTGAATGGATTAAAAATCAGAAACCCTCCATCTGCTGCCTACAAGAAACCCATTTCATGGATAAAGACATACATGGACTAAAAGTTGAGGACTGAAAAAAGATATTACATACAAATGGAAACCAAAAAAGATCAGGAGTTGCAATACTGATTTAGGACAAAATAGGTTTCAAGACAAAAACCGTAAGAAAAGACAAAGAAGGGTAATATAGTAATAAAAGAACTAATTCACCAAGAAGATTTAATGCTTTTAAAAATCTATGTGCCAAACTCAGGAGCACCCAAATATAGACAAAAACCGTAAGAAAAGACAAAGAAGGGTAATATAGTAATAAAAGAACTAATTCACCAAGAAGATTTAATGCTTTTAAAAATCTATGTGCCAAACTCAGGAGCACCCAAATATATAAAGAAAGACTGCTAGATCTAAAAGGAGAGATAGACTGTAAGACTATAATTGTTAGAGCTCTCAACACCCAATTATCTCCTTTACATAGGTCAATGAGATAAAAAAAAATAAGCAAAGAGATTCAGGACCTCAATGATACCATATATCAGATGGACTTGATAAACATCTATAGAACTTTCCACACACACACAAAAAAAGAACACACAAAATATATATTTTTCTTAGCCTCGCATGGTACTTTCTCAAAGATTGATCACATGATAGGGCAGAAAACCAGCCTTTATAGACTCAAAGGCATAGAAACTATATACAGCATCTTCTCCAACCATGATGGAATTAAACTTGATGTTAATCTCAGGAAAGGCCCTCGAAAATATACACATACAAGGAAACTAAATAACCTACTTCTCTATGACTCCATGACTACTGCAGAGATTAATACAGAAATCAAAAGATTCGTGGAAACTAATAATAATGAATACACAAGTTTACATAATCTGTGGGATACTGCAAAAGTAGTCATAAGAAGGAAGTTCATAGTAATTAGTTCACAGAAAAAAAAGATAAAAAGGTGGTTAAAGGACAACCTAACATCATGCCTCAGGGAATTGGAAAAAGAAAAACAACAAAAAAAAAAATCCCAAAAATGTCAGGAGAAAAGAAATAAAAAAGATTCCAGAAGAAATAAATGAAATAGAAAATAAGTGAACTATACAGAAAATAAATAAAAGTAAAAGCTGGTCCTTTGAGAAGATAAACAACCTTGACACACCATTAGCCAGACTAATTAAGAAAAGGAGAAAGGAACCAGATAAGTCAAATCCACAACAAATCAGGCACCATTACAACAGACATAACAGAAGTATAAAACATCATTAAAGGATACAATGAGCGAATCTATGACATCGAAGAAAACCTGGATGAGATGGACAAATTCCTGAACACATATAATCTACCAGATTATAGATATATTCAACCAGATTGACTCAGGAGGACATAAAAGGCCTGAACAGACCAGTAACAAGCAATTAGATTGAATCAGTAATAAATAACCTTCCAAGAAAGAAAAGCCCAGGCCCCGATGTCTTCATTGCCGAATTTTACAAAACTTTTAAAGGACAGGTAACCCCCATTCTACTCAAACTGTTTCTAGAGATCCAAAAAGAAGGAAACCTTCCAAATTCATTTTTTTTGTTTGAAAACTTTAATTTTTTTCACCTTTTTTATTTTAATTTTTTATATAAATTCAATCATATTATTTAGCTTACAAAGTGAACATTTCAGTATGTGTGTGAACATTTCTCCCCAGTC
>NW_006204686.1:51574-53138 GCF_000334495.1 Tupaia belangeri chinensis | reverse complement strand
TCTGTCTCTCTCTGTCTGTCTGGCGAGCACATGCGCCCTATAGTGAAAATCTCCCCCCTCCAAAAAAAAATATATATAGCCGACTCTTTTTTTTGTGGGGGGGGATAGCCACATCACAATACCTTCTCCTCCATTCCCCTCTCAGGATCTTGGGCACACATACACATGTCCCCAGTGTGAGTTTAAGCCACCGGGTCCAGGACTTGAAACATGATCGACTACTCATCTTTGACAAAGGGTACCAGTCAATCCAGTGGGAAAAGAGAAACCTCTTTAGCAAATGGTATTGGAAAAAATGGTTATCCACCTGCAGAAAGATGAATCTGAACCCTCATCTGTCACCATTAACAAAAATCAACTCAAAGTGGATCAAAAATCCAAACCTAAGACTGCAAACTATAAAACTACTGGTGGGAAACACTGGGGAATCTCTCAGAGACACTGGGGTGTCAAAGACTTCTTAAGCAAGAACCCCAAAACACAGGCAATAATTCCCAAAATAAACAGGTGGGATTACATCAGATTAAGTAGTTTTTACACAACAAAGGACACTATAATTAGTGTAATTCAACAACCCTGAGAATGGGAGAGAATTTTTGTTAACTGCCTCAGATAAGAGAGATAAGATCACCAAAACACACAGGGAACTCAAGCAACTTTCCCAGAAGAAAATTATTAACCCAATTAACAGATGGGAAAATGAGCTGAATAAACAACTCTCTAAGGAAGACCTAGAAACAGCTAAAAAGCATATGAAAAAGTGCTCAACATCCCTTATCATAAGGGAGATGCAGATCAAAACCCCAATGAGATACCGCCTAACCCCAATCAGAATGGTGAAGGTTAAAAAAACAAATAGTAAGTGCTGGAGAGGATGTGGTGAAAGGGGAACACTCCTACACTGTTGGTGGGTATGTAAATTGGTCCAGCCACTGTGGAGAATGGTATGGAGGAATTACCATATAATCCACCAATTCCACTCCTGGGTATCTACCCAAAGGACAGGAGAGCACTCAGTCGGAAAAGCACTTGCATGACTATTTTCATTGCAGCATTATTCATGATTGCTAAGACATGGAACCGACCCAAATGTCCACAAAAAGATGAATGGATTTAAAAATTGTGGCACATATACTCCATGGAATACTATTCAGCCATAAAAAAACAACAAGTCTTGGAATTTGATAGAAGGTGGACAAATATGAAAGATTTGTTGACGAGTGAAGCAAGTTAGGCTTTGAAAGAGAGATATTGCATGTCTCTACTCAACATATACCGACTGCCTGCACTCTATGGTAGAGACTGAAAGACTATAGAACATAAAAATATTAAAAGTTGTAATGGGCATTAGAGACAAAGTAGAAAGAGAGACTTAGAGGGGAAGAATGTAGGAAATTTGGGGAGAAAATGGAGAGGTAAGACACTGGGAGACACTCATAAGGTTATTTCTGTTGATAAAGATGTGTATGGTCCCCCGGCGCCTGCATGGGGCCCCTGGGCCCTGCGCAGCGGCAGCAGCGGTGCCTGCGCGGCCCCCCGGGCCCTGCGCGGCCCGCCCCCCCGC
>NW_006204686.1:34003-49595 GCF_000334495.1 Tupaia belangeri chinensis | reverse complement strand
TAACATGTATGATTAAGCCACTATGCAGTATATTCTGGATGAGAAATCACCTTTTGTATGCTGTGACAATGCTCAGTGAACTAATGTAAATCAATCAATAAAAAAAATGTTTCAGAAGAAAAAAAAAAGATGTGTATGGTGGTCTCAACTGGGATGGACTGAGGTGTGTATCATACTGGATAAAGTCTTTTCACAATCTAAATGATGTATAGTGATTTAATGTATTAATAATAAAAATATATAAAAATAAAAAGAGAAAAATAAACAAAGGCAAAAGTATTCACTTTGACTTAGATTTCTATCAATATACATAAAATTGAAGACCTCACACCTGGGGGGAAAAAAAGAATGATTAACCTGCTTTTCTTTCTTCTGTACTGTGCTTTTGTTTTTACATTGTTAAAACCCTACCCCCTACACTCTTCCACCATTCAAGCCCACTGCACCTTACCGTCATGAATCATCACATCATCCCAGACATGATTGTGCATTTTTCCCCTTTATAAGTGCCCCTCACTTTACACTCAGGGCTGCAGGTTTTTAAGAGATATGAGTCACCTCATATGCCACAGGCTTAATCAATAAAGTCCAACATATTTGGCTATGTCTGGATGTCCTCTTATTTCTCTCTGAGTAGTCTAGAACAATAAAAGTCAGCAAATTTATGAAACAGTTAAATCATTGTAGACAAAAAGAAACCAAAAAGAGTCACTTCCTGAACCTAATGAAAAAACTAAGATAGGAAGCTCTGCTGAAATAGAAACAACTGCAGAAACAACTCATATCTTGAAAGACTCAGTGCCTTTGCCAGCAGAACTCAGCTCTAAAATAAAGACCAATTTAGAATCATTCTCAGGTGCTACACAGTTTATGGTGACCCCAAGCTCATAGATTACAGGCAATGCCATCCAGAAGATGTTGATATATACAGTACTAGAAGCTGAAAATGACTACATAGAGACTGCACAGAGAACTACAAGATGTGTGAAGGTGATGAAAAAATCGTGTAATGAGTAACTGCCATATAGAGTATAACTAAAGTTTTTCTACTACATTCTCAAATATAAAGTTTGACCAATCACAGAAATGATTAAAACACAAGCAACTAATACAATCCAAGTAATATTAAGTGATTGATGAGGAGATGCAGGTAGAAGTATTAGAATGCATTTGACTTTTAAAGGTATTGACTAAAAATCAAAACAGAATGAATGAAGATATAAATACTGATGAGACAAAAATCTGATAATCCCTATGTATACATATGTATATGTGCATACATATATACACACATATAAACATATATACATTTTTATCTTTTCTAACTTTTCTGAATTTATGTCAGTTAAATTAGATTGGTGTGGAGAAGATGATTCCGCATGGCACACAAGAAATGAAGATTTTCTACTGATAATTCAGCCTCCAGCAAACAAGCTAGTGGCAGGAGAGGCCTGCCCTTCAGAAGACAATTCCGCATGGCTCCTGCGAACTAGACGGATCTAAGAGCACTGTAGCTAAACATCCAAATACTAATAGGGTTAAAATATTCCTCAGTATCTACTAAATCTGCTGCACCAGCGACCACAACATAACGGCAAAAAGATTCTGGATCACCTCTCTCTGCTTGCTCCTGAACATTCAGAGTGAACTTCAAGAATTTGAAAGAAACACACCATCCATCAGATGACAAGAAATCACCACCGGATCACAAGAAATATGGGAAAACAAGAAAATACCTCTCCTCCAAGGGAAAAGAGTAACTCTTCTTCATCCACAAGCAGTTCGAGAAAATCATGGAAATGTCTGATAAGGAATTTAGAGCAATCATAATGTTGAAGCTAACAGAGATGGAAGAGAAGAGAGATAATGAACTGCTAAAGAGAAAGGAGAAAGAAGTTGACGAGTTCCAGGAGATGAGGAAATTCCTGCAAGATCTAAAAGAGGAATTACACACTTTACAAAAGACTCAAACGGAACTGTTAGAGATGAAGTCTATAATACAGGAAGTAAAAATCTCCCTTGAAAGTATTAAAAGCAGACTAGATCATTCAGAAAATAGAATCTCAGATGTTTTTTTCCCAAGATCCCGAGAGGAGAATGGAGGAGAAGGGATTGCGGCGTGGCCATCCCCTCTGGAGGGTGATTTCTCGCTTTCTGTCTCTCTGTCTCTCTCTGTCTATCTGGTGAACGCACGCACCCTATAGTGAAAAATCTCTCCACAATAAAAAAAAAAGAAAAATCCACCACAAAGACTGAGAAAATGGCACAAAAATTTGAGAATAATATACAAGAAGTACTAGATACCATCAAACGTCCAAATATCCGGATAATTGGCATTCCAGAAGGTGAAGAGACCCATAAGGGCACTCAAAATCTCTGGCCCTGACTGGGGTTGGACACAGTATTTTATGGGAAAATTGGGGAATGGGAGGTCTCAGGGTGGGGATTGGGCTCAAATTCCACCCTACACAGCATCAAAAGGGGAAGTCAGAGAAGCAGAAGTCTAATCTATTCAAGGTACCAATCTATTCAAAGTACTAATCTATTTAAGGTACTAATCCACCCAAGGTTTTCAGGTTACCCTGTAGCTCCAGGAAGGGGCAGTAAATTTGCCAGAGGGCAGAAATCTTAGACAGCTATCAGCCCTGAGTTATTAATCATAGGAACTTAACAGTTTACAATGGAGGCACTTCTCCAAGATGGAGTCTCTCCTGCTTCAATTCTCTTGCTAATTTTCTTTTCTTCCTCTCACATAGAACAGGGCAATCTCAGGAATATCCATCACAGTCCTGTAGTCCTGTGTTGCCCTTTTCTGGGCCCAGCATCACTGCTGAGGAACACCTGGCCAGTGTCCCTCTTCTTCCAGAACCCAGAAACAAGAAAATGTGTGGGTAATCTGTCCCTTTCCTCTCATTTTCTCTTTTCTAACTTAAAAAAAATTTACTTTCCCATGTGCCAGTCTCTTGCTAGTTTTCCTCTCCTCCTCCCACTCAGAGAACAGGGCAACTCCAGGCATCCACATCTCAGGCATGTGCTGAGATGGACCCAGTCATTGTCCCTCTTCTTATAGACCCCAGAAACTAGAAGAGATAGGGAAAAATCTCTTTCCTCTTATTTTCTCCCCTTTCTTATTTAAAAAAAAATCCATTTTTTTTGCCATTCTCTTGGTAATTTTCCCTCTCCCCACACACATAGGAGAGGCAAATTGCAGGCATCTCCATTTCAGGCTTGACCTTACTGAGCCAAGCATCAATGCTGAGAAACACCCAGCCAGTACACCTTTTCTTCCAAAACACACTAGAAAAGGTAGGGAAATTCTGTTTCCTCTTATATGCTCTCTTTTCTAACCTTAGGGGGGAACAATTTCCCCTTGCTAATTTTCAACTCCTGACCCCACAGAAGATAGGGCAATTGGAGGCATCTTCATTTAAGACTTGTGCAGCTCTTTTCTGGACTCAGCATCACTACTGAGAAGTGCCTCTTCTTTCACAACCCAGAAACTAGGAATGGTAGGGAAAACCTCTCTCTTTGCTCTTATTTTCTCACTTTTCTAACTTTAATATTTTCCCCCTGGGCCATTATCTTGCTAATTTTCCTCTGCTCCCCAACATAGGACATGACAGTCTGAGGCATCTCTATCTCAGGTGTTTGCTGCCCCTTTCTGGGCCCAGTATCACTGATGAGAAGTTAAGAGCCAGTGTCCTTCATTTTCCAGACCCCAGAAACTAAAAAACTTAGAGAAAGTCTCTCTTCTGCTTTTATTTTGCTTCTTATGTACCTTAAAAAAGAAAAGAAGAAAAAAAACACCACTTTTTACATTTTGCCATTCTCTTGTTGATTTTTCTCTCCTCTCTCCACGTAGGACAGGGAAATTGCAGGCATCTCCATCGCAGGCATGTGCTACCCCTTTCTGGGTCCTGCATAACTGCAGAGAAGTGCCCAGTGACCCTCTTCATCCAGAATCCAGAAACTAGCAAAGGTGGGGAAAATCTCTCTTTCCTCTTATTTTCTCTCTTTTCTAACTTTTTTTTCAGATAATAAATTTTTTAAAAAAGACTTAATTAATTTTATTTATTTATTATTACTTTTTAATTATCTATAGAAAATATGCAATTACCAGAGAGAGAGAGAGAGAGAAAGTGAAAAAGCAAGGCTCCATGTCCAGGTGTCAAATCACAGTTGGCATGTAGGAGGAGTCCAGCACCTTAACCACCACACCACCTACTGGCCCCCAGATTATAAACTATTATCTCCCATTGTCCTCTACATGGAAATCACAAAGTTTTCCTTCATTGGCTATGTTAAGATTATATTTGTTAATTTATGAGATATTTTGTTGCCTGATTTTTTTCAATTTTTTATTATAATCATTATTATTTTTTACATTCTATCACTATACATCATTTAGCTTATATAGAGAATTTACCCAACATGAAATACACCTCAGACCAGTCTACTTGAAAATACTATACACATCATCATCAACAGGTAATTAAACATTGCTGTGTCCCACAAATGTCTTACTTCTCTATTTCTTCTCCCTAATTATCTTTTCCACACTGTCTCCAGTGTACATAACTATTTTCAATGCTTTTATGTCCTCCAATCTTTCAGTATCTACCATAGAGTGTGGACAGTCTGTATATGTTAAGTGGAGACATACAATGTCTCTCTTTCATAGCCTGACTTGCTTCACTCAGCAATAAAACTTTCATATTCATCCACTTGCTATTAAATGCCATGGTCTTTTTTAATTTTTTTATGATGGAATAGTAGTCCGTGGAGTACATGCACCACACTTTTTCAATCCATTCCTCTATTCCTGAACATTCAGGTTGGGCCATGTCTTAGCAATCATGAATAATGCCACAATAAACATAGATGTGCAAACACTTTTCTAACTCAGCACTTTCCTGTCCTTTGGGTAGATACTCAGGAGTGGAATTGCTAAATCTTATGGTAAATTTATTTATAGATCTTTGAGGGACCTTCATATTGTTCTCCACAGTGGCTGGATCAATATATATTCCCCAAAACACTGTAGGAGAGATCTTCTTTCACCACATCTCCGTAAGCATTTATCATTTTTTGTTTTTTAAATCTTTGCTATTCTGAAAAGGGTTAGGTGGTATCTCATTGTATTTTTTTTTAATCTTATGGTAAATTTATTTATAGATCTTTGAGGGACCTTCATATTGTTCTCCACAGTGGCTGGATCAATATATATTCCCCAAAACACTGTAGGAGAGATCTTCTTTCACCACATCTCCGTAAGCATTTATCATTTTTTGTTTTTTAAATCTTTGCTATTCTGAAAAGGGTTAGGTGGTATCTCATTGTATTTTTTTTTGAGGTTTTTCGCTATAAGGCGCGTGTGCTCGCCAGACAGACAGAGAGAGACATAGAGACAGAAAGTGAGAAATCACCCCCTAGGGAGGATGGTCACGCCGCAATCCCTTCTCCTCCATTCTCCTCTCAGGATCTTGGGCACGCACGCACACACGCTTGGCAGGAGTTTTAAGCCACCGGGTCCGGGACGGGAACCGCGGTCGACTACGTGGGAGTCCAGCGACATAGCCATTACGCTAACTGCTGGTTCCCCTTCTCATTGTGGTTTTGATCTGCATCTCCTTTATGATGAGGGGTTTTGGGCATTTTTTCATATGCTTTTTGACTGTTCATATGTCATTCTTAGAGAGTTGTTTACTCAGCTCCTTTTCCCATATTTTAATTGAGTTAATCTTTTTTTTAAATTTTTTTAGAGACTACTTGAGTTCCCTGTGTATTCTTGCTATCAGTGCCTCATTTGAGGCATAGTTCACAAAAATATTGTCCCATTCTGAGGATTGTCAATTCACACTAATTACTATGTCTTTTGTTACACATAAACTTCTTAATCTGATGTAATTCCACTTGTTCATTTTGGGGATTATTCTCTGAGTTTTGGGGATCTTATTTAAGAAGTCTTTGCCTAAGCCAATGTCACCCAGAGTTTCCCCAGTGTTTCTACAAGCAGTTTTATAGTTTGAGGTCTTAGGTGTAGTTCTTTGATCCACTTTGAGTTGATTTTTGTTAATGGTGAGATAGGGATTCAGATTCATCCTTCTGCAGGTGGATACCCAGTATTTCCAACACCAATTGCTAAAAAGGTTTCCTTTTCCCACTGGATTGACTGGTATCTCATGCAAAGATCAATTACCTATATGTTTTGGGGTTTATTTCTGGAGTCTCTATTCTGTTCCATTGGTCTCCCTGTATGTTTTTGTGCCAATACTGTGCAGTTTTGCTTATCACAGCTTTGTAATAAATTTTGGGGTCAGGGAGTGAGATGTCACCCACTCCACTCTTCCTGTGTAGGATTGCTCTAGAAATATGGGGTATTTTATGATTCCTGACATATTCTATGATTGTCTTTTCTAGATCTGTGAAGAATGTTTCTTGAAGTTTGATGGGGATAGCATTAAATATGTAGATTAATTTGGGTAGAATTGCTATTTTCATTATATTAATTCTCTCAATCCAGTAACATGGGCTGTCCTTCCATTTTTTGTGTCATTTTCAATGTCTTTTTAACGATTTTAATACTTTTCCTTGTAAAGGGCTTTGACTTCCTTGGTTAGATGTATTCCTAGGTATCTTATACTTTTCTTGGCTATAGTAAATAGAATTACTTTCTTCAGTTCTGCCTCTGTCTGCTTGTTGTTGGTATATAGACATACTATAGATTTTTGTAAGTTGATTTTGTATTCTGCCATTTTACTGTATTCATGTCTTACTTTGAGGGGTTTTTTCATGAACATCTTTGGGTCTTTTCTTTATACAATTTTGTCATCTACAAACAGAGATCATTTCAACTCTTCTTTCCTTGAATGCCTTTATTTCATTCTCTTGTCTGATTGCACTGGCTAGGACTTCTGGCACTATACTGAAAAGAAGTAGAAAGAGTGGGCAGTCTTGTCTTGTAAGTTTTTAGTGGAAAAGCTTTCAGCTTTTCCCCACTCAGTATAATGTTAGTTACAGGTTTTCCATAGATGGCTTTTGTTATGCTGAGAAATTATTCTTCTATGCTGATTTGGCTGAGATTCTTAAATATGATGGGATTTTTCATTTTGTCAAATGCTTTTTCTGAATCAATTGAAATGAAGATATGGTTTTTATCTTCCTTTCTGTTAATATGGTGTCTTGCATTTATGGTTTTGCATATGTTGAACCACCCTTTCATCTCTGGAATAAAGTCTACCTGGTCGTGGTGAATAATCTTTTTTATATGGTGTTGTATATGATTTGCTAGTATATGGTTGAGAATTTTTCAATCTGTTTTCATCAGCGCTATTGGTCTGCAGTTTTCCTTTCTTGCTGTAGCCTTATCAGTTTTGAGAATGAGGGTGATGGAGGCTTCATAAAATGAATTTGGGAGGTTTCCTTCCTTTTGGATCTTTAGAAATAGTTTGAGTAGAGTGGGAGTTACCTCTTCTTTAAAAGCTTTGTAGAATTCAGAAATAAAGCCATCAGGATCTGGGCTTTTCTTTGTTGGGAGGTTATTTATTACTAATTCAATCTCATGGCTTGCTATGAGTCTATTCAAGCTTTCTATGTCCTCCTGAGTCAATCTTGGTAGATTATATATGTCCATGAGTTTGTTCATCTCATCCAGGTTTTCTTGTTTATTGGCATATAGTATCCTCTAATAATGTTTTGTAATTTCTGTTATATCTGTTGTGATATTGCCCATTTTACTGTGAATTTGATTTATCTGGCTCCTTTCTCTCTTCTTTCTCAGTCTTGTTAGTGATATGTCAATCTTGTTCATCTTTTCAAAGACCCAGCTTTTGTTTTCATTTATTTTCTGTATAGTTAATTTATTTTGTATTTCTTCATATTCTGCCGAATCTTTATCATTTCTTTTCTCCTGACATTTTGTTGTTGTTGTTGTTGTTGTTTTTACAGTTCCCTGAGGCAAGATGTTAGGTTGTCCATTTGCCACCTTTCTTATGCACACTAATTGCTATGAACTTCCCTCTTATGACAGCTTTTTCTGTGTCCCATAGATTATGGAAACTCGTGTACTCATTATCATTTGTTTCTATGAATCTTTTGACTTCAGCCTTAATTTCTTTGTTAGTCATGCAGTCATTCAGGAATAGGTTATTTAGTTTCCATGTAGTTGTGTATTTTCTAGAGTTTTTCCTGAAAGTGTTATCAAAGTTAATTCCATCATGGTCAGAGAAATGCTATAGTTTCTATACCTTTGAATCTCTAAAGGTTGGTTTTGTGCCCTATCATGTGGTCAATCTTGATAAGGTACTGTGAGGGGTTGATAAAGTATCTTGAGGGTTTTTTGGGTGGAAAGTCCTATAGATGTCTGTCAAGTCCATCTGATTTATGGTATCATTTTGGTCCGGAATCTCTTTCTTATTTTTTGTCTCATTGATCTGTCTAAAAGAGATAATTGGGTGTTGAGATCCCAAACAATTAATGTGTTGCAGTCTATCTCTCTTTTAGATTGAGTAATCTTTCCTTCACATATTTGGGTGCTGCTGAATTGGGTACATAAATATAAGCATTATATATTCTTGATGAATTATCCCTTTACTACTATATAATGCCTCTCATTGTCTTACAGTTTTTGTATTAAAGCCTATTTTGTCTGAAGTCAGTATCATGACTCCAACTATTTTTTGGTTTCCTTTGCATGGAATTTCTTTTTCCATCACCTTACTTTTAGTCTATGTATGTCTTTATCCATGAGATGGGTTTCTTTCAGGCATCAGATGAAAGATTTCTGTTGTCACTTTATCCATTCAACCAGTCTGTGTCTCTTGATTGGAGAATTTTAACCATTAACATTCAACATTATTATCACTTTTCCAGACTTGTCCCTACCTTTAAGTTGGCCGTATCTTTTGTTGTTTCTTGTTCTCTTATTTCTGTCTGTCTGTCTGTCTTTAGTTTTGTTGGTATAGCACACCTTTCAGGACTTCTTGAAGAGCTGCTCTGGAGTCAGTAAATTCTTTCAGGTTTTATTCACAAGAGGATGTTATTTATCTTTTCTTCTCATATGAAGGACAATCTGGCCTGCTGTAGTAATCTTGGTTGAAATTGTTTTTCCTTTAACACTTTGAATATATTTCCCCATTCTTTCCTTGCTTGTATAGTTTCTGATGAGAGGTTCAGTATTAGCCTGATGGGATAAACTTTGTATGTAACTTGACGTTTCTCTCTTGCCAGTTTTAGTATCTTGTCTTTGTCTGCAGTTTTGGCCAATCTGGCTATGATGTGCCATGGGGAGTATCTTCTTGGGTTAATTCTCATTGGGGTTCTTTGTATTTCTTGGGTCTGAAAGTTTGAGTGTTCCTCTAAACTTGGGAAGACTTCTTCCAGGATTTTGTGGAATAAATTATCAATGCACTGATTTCTTCACCTTCTGGGACACAAACTATTCTAATGGTTGGGCATTAATTGATATCTAGTATTTATGGTATATTGTCCTGCTATTTTGGGGGGTGCTATTTTTTCAGTCTTTTGGGTGATTTTTTTTTCTAGGTCAGAGGTTTTGTCTTCTACCTCCAAGATTCGATCTTCTCCGTGATCTAGTCTGCTTGTAATACTTTCGAGGGAGGTTTTGATCTCCTGTATTAGTTTTCACCTCTAACAGTTCTGTTTATTTTTTAGGGTGTCTAATTCTTCTTTCATATCATGGAAAGACTTTCTCATCTGGAGTTCAAAGTCTCTTTTCTCTTGTATCACATAAAGTTTTGTTGCCATAAATATTCTAAGTTCTTTTTCCTGACATTTCAGCAATATCCTCTAATTTTTCTAAACCTGGAAACAAGCTACTGTGTTCCTTTGATGAAGACATATTATTTGGTCCTCTCATCCTTGAGGCTCTTCTCAGATTTTTAGTCATTTGGTAATATATTTACTTTTTGATAATTTGTTAAAGAAGTTTTCTATAATGGAACTTGTGTGTTCCTCTTAACTATGAAATAATTCTATGCTAAATTCTAACTTCTACTATGTTTTCCAACATATAATCACAAGAGGAGTTTTGAGATCAGATTTATGAAGAAGGGTTTCTTTCTTTTTACAATAGGTTCAGTAGAAAAGTGTATATATCTCTTAGCCTCAAACTTTTAAGGTGTTTGGTCACTATGTATCTGGATCTGTGTAGGAAGTGGGTGATGGCCAAGCAGAAAAACGGGAAGGGAGATAAAAGAAAAAGAGAATAGAAAAAAAAATAGGAAATGAAAATGAAAGGAAAAAAGAAACAAAGAACAAAACAAAACCAATGGATAAAAAGGAGTAGACCTCCCCCCCAAAATGAGATAAAATTTAAAAATGGAAAGCACATGGTCCACGACTAGGATGGAGATGGCTATAAAACCCTCTCCTATATGAGAAGAAGAGAGAAAAATTAGCAAGAGAAAGCTACAGGGCTAAAACATTATCCTATTTTTTAAAGAGTTAGAAAAGACTGGAAATAAGAAGAAAATGATAATTTTCCCTACTTTCTCTAGCTTCTGGGGTCTGGAAGAAGAGGGGGACTGACTGGTGGCTTCATAGCAGCGATTCTGGGCCCAGAAAAGAACAGTACACACATGGGGTGGAGACAGCTATGAAAACCCTGTCCATTTCTAGCTTCTGGGGTCTGTAAGAAGAGAGGGACAGGCTGAGGGCTTCATGGCAGTGATGCTGGGGCTAGAAAAGGACAACACAGCCCTGGGATGGAGACAGCTGTGAAGGCCATATCATTTCTAGCTTCTGGGGTCTGGAAGAAAAGGGGGACTGGCTGGGGGCTTCACAGTAGTGATACTGGGCCCAGAAAAAGACACTACATGCCTGTGATAAAAATAGCTGGGAAAGCCCTGTCCTTTTCTAGATTCTATTGTCTGGAAGGAGAGGGGAATTGGCTGGGTCTTGAGAGCAGTAATGCTGCTCTGAAAAAGACAGTGCATCCCTGGGATGGAGATGGCTGAGACAACCCTGTCCTTTTCTATCTTCTGGGGTATGGAAAAAGAGAGGGACAAGAAGGGGGCTTCACAGTAGTCATGCTGGGCCAAGAAAAGGATAGCACATGCCTGGTATGGAGATGACTGTGAAAATCCTATCCTTTTGTTTATTTTGGGGCCTGGTAAAAGAGGGGTACTGGCTGAGGGCTTCAAGCAATGGACCCAGAAAAAAAAACAGCACATGCCTGGGATGATAATGGCTGGAAAACTCCATCTTTTTTGATGATAATGGCTGCAAAACTCTATCTTTTCTACCTTCTGTGGTCTGGAAGAAGATGACTGGTTGCAGGCTTCACAGCTGTAATACCAAGCCCAGAAAAGGACAATACATGCCTGGGATGTAGATGGCTCTGAAATCCCTGTCTTATATGGGAGGAAGAGACAAAAATTAGAAAAAGAAAGGCATAGGATAAACAATATCTTTTTAGACAAAAAGAGTTTTAAAATACAGAAAATAAGAGGAAAGAGGATTTTCCCTATGTTTTGTAGGATCTGGGATCTGAAAGGAAAAGGGTACTATCAGGAGGCTTCAGAAAAGTGATGCTCAGCCCAGAAAAAAAAAGGGCACATGCCTGGGATGGAGATTGGTGCAAAAACCCTGCCCTATATGTGCAGAAGAGACAAAAATTAGCAAGAGAAAGGAAAAGGGGAAAAAAATCTTTTTCTTTTTTAACAGATAGAAAAGACAGAAAATAAGAAGAAAGAGACAGAATAGTCCCTAAATATTATAGATTCTGGGATCTGGAAGAAGAGGACTGGCTGGGAGCTTCACAGCAGTGATCCTGGACCCAGAAGTGGACAGTACATGCCTGGTATGAAAATGGATATGAAAATCCTGTCATTTTTAAGCATCGGGACTCTGGAAGAAGAAGGGGACTGGCTGGTGGTTTCACAGCAGTGATTCCGGGCCCAGAAAAGGACAGCACACTTCTGAGATGGGGATGGCTGTGAAAAATCTATGCTTTTCTAGCTTCTACAGTCTTGCAGAAGACGAGGAATTTCTGAGGGATTCACAGCAGTGAATGCCTGGGATGGTGATGCCTGTGAAAAACTGCCCTTTTCTAGATTCTGGGTTCTGGAATCAAACACACACCTGATATGGAGAAGGCTGAGAAATCCTTGTCTTTTCTAGCATCTGGGGTCTTGAAGAAGAGGGGGACAGGCTGGAGGCTTCACAGTAGTGATGCTGCACACAGAAAAATACAACACATACCTGGGATGATGATGGCTGTGAAAACCATGTCCTTTTTAAGATTCTGGGTCTGGAAGAACAGAGGGACTCACAGCATTGATATGGACTCAGAAAAGAACAGAACATGCCTGGAGTGGAAATGGATGGAGAAAATCTGTCCTATATGGGAGGAGGAAAAAAGTGTGAGCAATATAAAGGCACAGGGGGAAAAGAACTATTTTTATTTAAGCATTAGAAAACACAGAAAATAAATAAAAAGAGAATTTTCTCTGCCTTTCCTAGCTTCTGAGGTCTGGAAGAAAAGGAAAACTGGCTAGGGGTTTCTCAGCAGTGATGTTGGGCATAGAAAAGGAAGCACACCCATGGGAAGGAGATGCCTATAAAAACCCTGTCTTTTTCCAGCTACTGGGGTCAGAAAGAGGAGGGGGACTTCACACCAATGAGGCTCAGCACAGAAAAGGACAGCACACGGGGGGATGGAAATGGTTGTGAAAAATCTGCCCTTTTCTATCTTTTGGGGTCAGGAAGAAGAGAGATATTAGCTGGAGGTTTGACTTCAGTGATGCTGGGCCCAGTAAAAGGCAGCACATGCTGTGGATGGAAATGGCTGCAGAAACCCTGCCCTGTTCTAACTTCTGAGGTCTGCAAGAAGGGGACTACCTCTGGGCTTCATAGCAGTGATGCTGGGCCCATAAAAGGTTAGCATATGACTGGGATGGAGATAGCTGCAAAAACTCTGTCCTTCCCTAGCTTCTTGGGACTGGAAGAAGAGGAAGACTGGCTAGCAACTTCACAGCAGTGATGTTGAGCCCAGAAAAGGACAGCGCATTCCTAGGATGGAGATTACTGTGAAAACCCTGTCCTTTTCTAGCTTCTGGGTCTGGAAAAAGAGGGAAACTGGCTGGTGACTTGACAGCAGTGATGCCGGGCCTAGAAAAGGAAAGCACATTCTGTGATGGAGATTGATACAAAAATACAGTCCTTTTCTAGCTTCTGGTGTCTGGAAAAAGAGGGCTACTGGCAGGAGGCTTCACTTCAGTAATTCTTGGCCAATAAAAGTACAGTACATGCCTGAGATAGAGATAGTTGCAAAATCCCTGTCTTATATGAAAGGATGAGAGAAAATTTAGCAAGAGAAAGGCAGAGGTGAGAAAAAAAGTCATTTATTTCTTAGCAGTTAGAAAGATATAAAGTAAGAGGAAAGAGAGAATTTTCCCTACTTTTTTTTTTTACCATTTGGGGTCTGGAAGAAGAGTGGGACTTGCTGGTGGCATCATGACAAAGATGCTGGGCCCAGAAAAGGATAGCACACATCAGAGATAGAGATGGCTGTGAAAACCCTATCCTTTTCTACCTTCTAGGGTATGGAAGAAGAGGGGCACTCGCTGGGTGCTTCACAGTAGTGATGCTGGGCCCAGAAAATGACAGCACAAGCCTGGGGTGGAGAGGGCTGTGAAAACCCTGTCCATTTCTAGCTTCTGGGGTCTAGAAGAAGAGGGGAGCTAGCTGGAAACAACACAGCAGTGATGCTGGACCCAGAAAAGATAGCATAGGCCTTAGATAGAGATGACTTTAAAAAAACTGGTTTTAGGGAACCAGCAGTTAGCGTAATGGCTATGTTGTTGGACTCCCACATAGTCGATCACGGTTCACGTCCCGGACCCAGTGGCTTACAACTCACGCTGGGCGCATGTGCTTGAGTCATTGCAACAGAGACCAATGGGAGAAGGGATTGTGGCATGACCATCTCCCCAGGGGGAATTTCTCACTTTCTGTCTCTGTGTCTCTCTCTGTCTGGCGAGCGCACGTGCCCTATAGCAAAAACCTCTCAAAAAAAAAAAAACCTGGTTTTAGCTTCTGGGGTCTGGAAGAAGAGGAAAACTGGCTGGGTGCTTCACAGAAGTGATGCTGGGCCCAGAAAATTACAGCACAAGCCTGGGATGGAGAGGGCTGTTAGAAATGAATGCTATAATAGAGGAAGTCAAAACCTCCCATGAAAGTATTAAAAGCAGACTAGATCATACCGAAAATCAATCCTCAGACATAGAAGATAGAATCACTGGCCTAGAAAAATCCACCACGAAAACTGAGAAAATTGCAAGAATAATATAAGAATAATATACAAGAAATCCTTGATACCATCAAATGTCCAAACTTCTGGATAATTGGTATCCCAAAAGGCCAAGAGACTCATAATGGCATTGATAATCTATTCCATGAAATCCTGGAAGAACACTTTCCAAACCTAAAGAGGCATTCAAAGGTCCAGTTCCAAGAAATACAAAGGACCTCAAATAGAATCAACCCAATAAGATCTTCTCCAAGACACATTATGGCCAAATTACTGACAAAGGATATCCCATCTGGCTAACAGCAGACCTCTCATCAGAAACAATACAAGCGAGGAAAGAATGGGAAAATATATTCAAAGTGTTAAGGGAAAAGCAATTTCTTTTCTTTTTAAATTTTTTTTTGAAGAGGTTTTTGCTATAGGGCGTGTGCGCTTGCCAGACAGACAGAGAGAGACAGAGAGACAGAAAGCGAGAAATCACCTCCCAGGGGGGGATAGCCACACTGCAATCCCTTCTCCTCCATTCTCCTCTTGGGATCTTGGGCACGCACGCACACGCGCCCAGCATGAGTTTTAAGCCACCAGGTCTGGGATGCGAACCGCAGTCGACTACATGGGAGTCCAGCGACATAGCCATTACTCTAACTGCTGGTCCCAGGGAAAAGCAATTTCAACCAAGAATACTGTACCCAGCAAGATTATCCTTCATATGGAAAGAAAAGATAACATTCTCAGATATGCAAAACCAGAAAGAATTTACCAACACCATACCAGATCTCCAAGAAGTTCTCAAGAGAGTTTTATACGAGAAGACACCTTCATGGCTACTGAGAACTAGTGATTTCAGGGGAATAGGAGAAGTGAAGATTTTTCCACTGAGAATTCAGCCTCCAACCCACAAACTCAAGTGGTAGGCAGACTTTCAAGCCTCCTTTCTCTGTCTCTGTCTTTGTCTTTCTCTACCTCTGTCTCTGTCTTCTCATTTTTTGGTAATTTTTCCTTTTAAAAATTTTTAAGATAAAGCAGTTTCTTGGCTTTCAGCCCCTCCTTTCCCTTTATCTTGTTAATAATCCCCTCTCCCTCTCCCAACCCAGGAGAGGCGAGGGAGCAGGTCTCAGAAGACACCATCATGGCTACTGAAAATTAGTGATTTCTAATTTTTGCTTTTTTTAAAACAGAATAATTTTTTTATAGTTTCTTCTTCTTTTTTTCTCTGTTTCTTTGTTGTTTTTGTTGCTCTTGTTTCTCTCTCTCTTTTGCCATTTCTGCATGCTCCTGGACACTCAGATTGAACTTCAAGTTTGGGAAGAAATATATTTC
>NW_006204686.1:32995-33968 GCF_000334495.1 Tupaia belangeri chinensis | reverse complement strand
TGGAAATCATGGAAATGTCTGATAAAGAATTTAGAATATTCATAATGGCGAAGCTAACAGACATGGAAGAGAAGGGAGACAATGAACAGCAGAAAAGAAAGGAGAAAGAAGATGACGAGTGACGAGTTCCAGGAGATGAGGAAATACTTGGAAGATCTAAAAGAGGAATTACACACTTTACAAAAGAATAAAATGGAACTGTTAGAGAAGAAGACTATAATACAGAAAGTCAAAATCTCTCTTGAAAGTATTAAAAGCAGACTAGACCATAGAGAAAATAGAATCTCAGATGTAGAAGAGAATATTGCTGGCCTACAAAAATCCACCACAAAGACTGAGAAAATAGCCCAAAAATTTGAGAATAATATATAATATATGAAAAATACTTGATACCATCAAATGTCCAAACATCCCAGAAGGGGAAGAGACTCAAAAGGGCATTGATAATCTATTACATAAAATCATACAAAAAACCTTTCCAAACCTAGAGAGGCACTCAAAGATCCAGCACCAAGAAATACAAAGGACCCCAAATAGAACCAAGCCAAGAAGATCTTCTCCAAGACACATTATAGCCAGACTGACCAAAACCACAGACAAAGACAAGATACTAAGATTGGCAAGAGATAAACAGCAAGTTACCTACAAATGGTATTCTATCAGACCAACAGCAGACCTCTCATCGGAAACAATGTGAGCAAGAAAAGAATGGGAAAATATACTCAAAGTGTTAAGGGAAAAGCAATTGTAACTGAAAATACTGTTTCCAGCAAGATTATCCTTCATATGGGAAGAAAAAACAAGAGTATTCTCAGGTAAACAACATGAAAGAATTTACCAGCACCAGACCAGATTTCCAAGAAGTTCTCAAGGGAGTGCTATGTCAGGAAAATTAAAGGCAGACACACAGAAATAAGAGTTCAAAAACTAAGAAAATGGCCAACTTAATCATAGGGACAAGTCTGGAGTTGAA
>NW_006204686.1:22753-32626 GCF_000334495.1 Tupaia belangeri chinensis | reverse complement strand
TAAAATACAGACAACACACACACACACACACACACACACACACACACACATATATATATATACACACACATATGAAACTAGAAATGAAAAATTATTGACAATAACATATATGATTAAGCCACTATGAAGTATATTCTGCATGAGAAATCACATTTTGTATGCTGCGATGATGCTCAGGGAATTAATGTAAATAAATTAATTTTTTTAAATGTTGCAGAAGAAAATTACAATGCACTTGTCACTAGATTCTAGTTTTGTCCATATTTTTAGTTTAAGGTATTTTGTGAATCAATAAAATCCGGAAAAAAAAGTTTAGTATGGAAGAGAGAGAAGGGAAAGGGGAATAATAAAAAAAAAAAAGTAACAGTAAGCTTAATTGACCAAAAAATGAGAAGCTATTTACTTCTCATTTTAACTTCTTTTGATAAATTAAAGAGTAATATCATTGGCTTGACTGAGATGCATAGTATTTGTGCTGGAAAAAGAAATGTTGTACACTGTAATGTGATTAAATGTAAATAAATTAATTTAGAAAAAAAAAAAACCTGTCCATTTCTAGTTTCATTGGTCTGGAAGAAGAGGGGGTACTGGCTGGAAACAAGACAACAGTGACACTGGGCCCAGAAAAGATAGCACAGGCTTCAGACAGAGATGACTTTGAAAACACTGTCTGGTTAGAGCTTCTGGGTTATGGAAGAAGAGGGGGACTATCTTGGGGTTTCACAGCAGTGATTTTGGGCCCAGGAAAGGACAGCACATGCCTGGGATGGAGATGGCTGTGAAAACCTCCTTTTCTAGCTTCTGTGTCTCAAAGAAGAGAGGGACTGGCTGGGGACTTCATAGCAGTCAAACTGGGCACAAAAAAGGACAGCATGTGCATGGGATAAAGATGGAGGCAAAAAACCATGTCCTATAAGAGAGGAGGAGAGAAAAATTAGCAATAGAAAGGCATAGGGGGAAAAATCTACTTTTTTTTTCAGGAGATAGAAAACACAGAAAATAAATGGAAAGAGAGAATTTTCTCTAACTTTTCTAGATTCTGGGATCTGAAAGAAGAGGGGGATTGCCTGGGAGTTTCACAGGAGTGACGCAAGGCTCAGAAAAGGAGATCACATCCCTGGGAAGGAGATAAATGAGAAAACCCTGTCCTTTTCTAGCCTCTGGGGTCTGGAAGAAGAGGGAGACTAGCTGGGGGCTTCACATCAATGATGCTGGGCCCAGAAAAGAACAGCACATGCCTAGGATGGAGAGGGTTGGAAAAGCCCTGTCCTTTTCTAGCTTTGGGTCTGGAAGAAGAGGGGGACTGGGTGGGGGCTTCACAGCCATGTTGCTGAACCCAGAAAAGGAAAACATATGCCTGGGATGGAGATGGCTCCTCAAATCCAGTCCTTTTATAGCTTCAGGGGTCTGGAAGAAGAGGACTGACTAGAGGATTCACTTCAGTTATTCTGGGTCCATAAAAAGACAGTACACACCTAGGATGGAGATGTTTGCTAAAACGCTATCCTATAAGGGAGGATGAGAAAAAAATTAGCAAGAGAAAGGCATAGGGAAAATAATCATCATTTTTTTTAACAGTTAGAAAAGACATAAAGTAAGAGGAAAGGGAATTTTCCCTAACTTTTCTAGCTTCTGGGATCTGAAAGACAAGGGGTACTGGTTGGAATTTTCACAGCAGTGATGCTGTGCCCAATAAAAGACAACACACACTTGAGATGGAGACAGCTGCAGAAAACATATCCTTTCCTAGTTTCTGGGGTCTGGAAGAGAGGGACTGGTAGGTGTCTTCACAGCTGGTGATGCTGGGTCCAGAAAAGGACAGCACAGGCCTGAGATGAAGATGATTATGAAAGCACTGTTATATATGGGAGAAAGAAAGAAAAATTAGCTACAGAAGGGCATAGGGAAATTTTTTTAAGAGTTATAAAAGACAGAAAATAGGGGAGAAAGGAAGTGCTTGGTCGTCGCGGAGTCCTGAAAACGGGGTTCCAGAGAGTGCTATGTCTGTGGAGCCCCATGAGACAGTGTCCACCGAGGAGCAGAAGGAAATTGAAGATAAAGTGACTAGTCCAAAGAAAGCTGAAGAAGCAAAATTCAAAGCAAGGTATCCTCATCTGGGACAAAAACTTGGAGGTTCAGGGACCAGCAGTTAGCGTAATGGCTATGTCACTGGACTCCCACGTAGTCGACCGCGGTTCGAGTCTGGGACCCGGTGGCTTAAACTCACGCCGGGCGCGTGTGCGTGCATGCCCAAGATCCCGAGAGGAGAATGGAGGAGAAGGGATTGTGGCGTGGCCATCCCCTCTGGGGGGTAATTTCTCGCTTTCTATCTCTCTGTCTCTCTCTGTCTGTCTGGCGAGTGCACGCGCCCTATAGCAAAAACCTCTCCGAAAAAAAAAAACTTGGAGGTTCAGATTTCTTAAGGAAATGATTGCAAAAATGGCAAAAAAAATGTTCATTCTGGAGATTACAACATGGCCAAAGCAAAAATGAACAAGCAACTTTCTGCTGCCTCCCCAGATAAGACAGAGGTCACTGGTGACCACATTCTGACTCCACAGGCCCTTCCTCAGGGAAAATCATCCCTTGTTGCTAGCAAACTGACTGGCTGATTAAAAGAGCTGAACTGCACAAATCTTCTAATTCCCATTTTTTCCTCTTAATATGTTACCTAACCCACTGTTTATTTCTTTTCATTCACTACTTCATTTGAAACTGACAGTTTTGCAGGTAGCAGTAGTGTAAACTGCTATTATAAGGGAATATACGTGTGTAGAGTTTTGATTAGCTTAATAGTGCACTGATGAAAAGAACATGTTAGAGCAACATAAGTAATCTACTTGAAAATAATTGTATATATAACCTAACTCCTTGTGTAGGACTGGTTCTAACAAGTAACAAGCAAGTTTACAATTTTAATGTTTTGGCTTTCTTAACTTCATCTAAATTATAGCTTTGTATGTTACTCATTCATTAATATAATCTCTGTTGTATTGTTTTCCTCTGTATTTTCTTTTGGAATTTTGTAAAACAGATGTTTAAGACCATAAGTTGGAAGGTCACATGCTTCAAAAACAAATACATGGTTCTCTGAAAGATTTGTATTTCTGTGCTTGAACTTGAATGGCCTTAAACCTGTTCCAGCTTTAATAGTAGTATTTTACTTGGGCAATATTTGCCCATTCTGGTGTAACTTAAGCAACTCTAGTGCTTAGCAGCTGCCGTTGAAGCTAGTGTTCCTACTCAGTTCTGTAGTCTTAGAACACCTTGTGTTGTTAAAGATGTGAATCAAGTGTGCATTGACTGTTGAATTCACTTTTGTGCCATTTTTGTAAATACAATAGTTTTGAAAAAAGAAAGAAAATAATTGGAAATAGAATTTTCCCTAATTTTTCTAACTTCTCAGGTCAGGACTGACTGACTGGGGGCTTCACAGCAGTGATACTGGGCCCAGAAAAGGACAGACAACACACACCTGGATGAAGATGGCAGCAAAAACCCTGTCTTTTATTGGCTTCTGGTGTCTGGAAGAAGAGGGGGACTGGTAGGGGACTTCACAGCAGTGATGCTGGGACCAGAAAAGGATCACCTGGGATGGAGATGGTGGTGAAAATTATGTCCTATTCTAGATTTTGGGGTCCCAAAGATGGGGGGACTGGCTGAGGGCTTCACATCAGTGATGCTGGGCCCAGAAAATGACAGCACACACAGCAAATGGAGATGGCTGTGCAAACCCTATCCTGTTCTAGCTTCTGGGGTATGCAAGAAGAGGAGGGACTGGTTGTGGGCTTCACAGCAGTGATTCTGGCCCAGAAAATGATAGCACACACCTGGGATGGAGATGGCTATGTAAACCTTATACTTTTCTAGCTTCCCAGGTCAAAAAGAAGAGGAGGACTGGCTGGGTCTTCACATTACTAATGCTTGGTCCAGAAGAGGGCAGCACATGCCTGGGATAAAGATGGCTATGAAAACCCTGTGCTTTTCTAGCTTTGGTTCTACAAGAAGAGGGTCTGGCTGGGGCTTCACAGCAGTGATTCTGAGCCCAGAAAAAAAAAATCACATGCCTGGAATGGAAAAAACTGTAAAAATCCTGCCCTTTCTAGCTTCTGGGGTATGTAAGAAGAGGGAGACAGGCAGAGAGCTACAGAGAAGTTTTGCTGGGCCCAGAAACAAACAGCAAATGCCTGGGTTGGAGGTGGTTCTATAAAACCTGCACTTTTATATTTTATGGGATCTGGAAGAAAAAAGGGGACTGGCTGTGTTCTTCATATCATTGATGCTGTGCCCTAAAAGAGGATACCACATGCCTTGGATGAAGATGGCTGCAAAAATCCTGTCTATTTCTAGCTTCTGAGGTCTGGAAGAAGAGGGGCACAAGCTGGGGACTTGACAGCAGTGGTGCTATGCCCATAAAAGGACCGCACATGCCTGGGAGGGAGATGGCTGCAAAAACCCTGTCCTTTTCTACCTTCTGGGTTTGGAAGAAGAGGGAGACTTGCTGTGGCATTCACAGCAGTGATGCTGGGCCCAGGAAATAACAGGACATGCCTGGGATGGAGATGGCTGCAAAAATCCTGTCCTTTTCTAGCTTCCGATGTCTGGAGGCAGAGGAGGCTTGGCAGGGCACTTCACAGCAATGATGCTGGGCCTAAAGAGGACAGCACATGTCTGGAATGGAGATGGCTACAAAAACCCTGTTCTATTTTAGATTTTGGGTCCTGAAGATCAGGGTGATTGGCTTGGGGCTTCACATCAGTGATGCTGGACCCAGAGAAGGACAGCACACAGTGCAGATGTAGATGGCTGTGTAAACCCTGTCTTGTTGTACTTTCTGTGGTCTACAAGAAGAGGGGAACTGTCTGCGGACCTTGCAGAAGTGATGCTGAGCCCAGAAAAGGATAGCACATGCCTGGGATGGAGATTGCTGCAAAAAACTTGTATCTTTTTCTAGCTTATCAGGTCTGGAAGAAGAGAGGGACTTGCTGGAGAATTCACAGCATTGATTCTTGGCTCAGAAAAGGGCAGTACATACCTGGTATAGAGATGGCTCCAAAAATCCAGTCCTTTTCTAGATTCTGGGGTCTTGAAGAAGATGGAGACTGATTGGGGGGCTTCACTTCAGTACTTCTGGGCCCATAAAAGGATATTACATGCTAGGGATAGAGATGGCAATAAGAACCCTGTCTTTTAAGAGAGAATGAGAGAAAAATTAGCAAGACAAAGAAATAGGGAGAAAAAAATCTGTCCTTTTATTTTTTAACAGAAAAGACATACAATAAGTGGAAAGAGAGAAAATTTTCTCTACCTTTTCTAGCTTCTGGGATATGGAAGAATAGGGTCATTGCCTGGGGGCTTCAGAGCAGTGATGTCATGCCCAGAGAAGGACAATGCACACCTGGGATGGATATGGCTATAAAAACCCTGTCCTTTTCTTGCTTCTGGGGTCTGGAAGAAGAAGGAGACTAGCCAGGGACTTCACAGCTGGAGATACTGGGCCCAGAAAAGGTCAGCACATGTCTGAGATAAAGATGGCTGTGAAAATCCTGTCTTATATGGGAGGAAGAGAGAAAAATTTGAAAGAGAAAGGGATAGCAGAAAAACTATGTTTTTTAAAGTTAGAAAAGACAGAATATTAGAGGAAAGAATTTCCCCTACCTTTTCTTGATTTTGGGGTCTGGAAGAAGAGCAGAGCTGACAGCAGGCTTCACAGCAGTGATGCTGGGCACAGAAATGAACAGCACATGCCTGGGATGGAGATTGCTGTGAAAACCTTGTACTTTTCTAGCCTCTGGGGTCTATAAGAAAGAGGGGACTGGCAGGAGACTTCCTGTACTTTTCTAGACTCTGGGATATGGAGAGATAGGAGGACTGGCTGGGGCCTTCATAGCAGTGATGCTGAGCCCAGAAAAGGACAGCACATACCTGGGATGGAGATGGCTGTGAAAACCCTGTCCTTTTCTAACTTCTGGATCTGAAAGAAGAGGGAAACTGGCTGGAGGCTTCACCACAGGAATGCTGGGACCAGAAAAGCACAGCACATGCCTGGGATAGAGATGGCTGTTAAAACCCTAAACCCTAATCTTCCCTAACTTCAGGGGTCTGGAAAAAGAGGGGACCAGATAGAAACTTCACAGCAGTGATGCTAGGCCCATAAAAGCCACAGCACACACCTGGGATGGAGATGGCCAAGAAAATATTGTATTATATAGTAGGAGGAGAGAAAAATTAGCAAGCAAATGGCATAGTGGAAAAAAAAACTGTCTTTTTATTTTTAAAAATGTTAGAAAAGATAGAAAACAATAGAAAAAATAGAGAATTTTTTTGACCCTTTTCTATCTTTTGGGGTTTGGAAAAAGAGAGGGACCTCTTGGTGGCTTGAGAGCAGTGATGTTGAGTCCATAAAAAGTTAGCATATGCCTTGGATGGAGAGAGCTGTGAAAACCCTGTCCTTTTATAGCTTCTGGGAATGGAAGAAGAGGGGGACTGGCTGGGGACTTCACAGCAGTGATTCTAGATCCAGAAAAGTAAATCTTGGGCCTGGAATGTAAATGGATGTGAAAATACTGCCCTTTCCTAGCTTCTGGGGTCTGGAAGAAGAGGGAAACCAGCTGGGGGCATCATAGCAATAATGTTGGGCCCAGAAAAGGACAACACACACTGGGATTAGATGGCTGTAAAAACCATGTTCTTTTTTAGCTATTGGGGTCTGAGCTGGAGGCTACTCAGCATGATGCTGGGCCCAGAAAATATTAGCTCACACCTGAGATGGAGAGTGCTGCAAAAACCCTATCCTTTTGTAGATTCAGGGGTCTGGAAGAAGAGGAGAACTGACTGGGAGCTTTACAAAAGTCATTCTGGGTTCAGAAAAGGACAGTAAACACCTGGGATGGAGACAATTTTGAAAACCGTTTCCTATATGGGAGGATGAGAGAAAATTTAGCAAGAGAATGGCATTGTGGGGAAAAAACTTTTTTTTTAGTGAGAAATGACAAAAATAGGGACCAGCAGATGTGTAATGGCTGCATCACTGGACTCCCATGTAGTTGACCACAGTTCGAGTCCCGGACCTGGTGCCTTAAACACACCGGGCGCATGTGCATGCTTGGCCAAGATCCCAAGAGGATAACGGAAGAGAAGGGATTGTACCATGGCCATCCTCCATGGGGGGGTGATTTCTCATTTTCTGTCTCTCTGTCTCTCTCTGTCTTTCTGGCAAATGCATGCACCCTGTAGCAAAAACACCTCTCAAAAAAAGAAAAGAAAAGAAAAGAAAAGAAAAGGGTGGGTAAGACTTCCATTTCCTGCCCCTTGGCCTAAAGGACATTGAGGCGAGGCCAGTCTCTGGCCCCTGGCCCCAGTTCCAGCTCCCTCAACCCCAGAGCCCCCTCCTGTCAGCAAGGTAGACTTTTTTTTTTCTTTTCTACTTCTTTCTTTGGTTAATTTCCTACTTCTCCTTGCCCCACAGGACTGCCCACAGCTCCCCAGCAGAGCCCACTTCCATCTCCTACCCCTGGTGAAATCTTTTCTTTATTCTCTTTCATACTCTTTTCTCTTCCTTCTTATATTGTCATTTGCTGCTTATCTTCTGCATACCAAGAGAGGTTGAACAGGTCTAGAATCACAGTTTTCAAATACCCTAGGATTTTAAGCTTCCCTGGGATCCTTCCTTTTACTTAACCACCTACAAAAAAAGGAGAATCTACTCTTCAGACACCTGAATAGAAGACTCCTACCATGGGGACCACATTGCTAAACACAGCAGAAGAGAAACTTTGGCACACATCAGTACATAGCAAAAGTGAAGCACACTTGTTCCCAAAGAAATATTGTCCAAAAAGTTAGCCAAAAGTGAATACATCTCCCAATGGCTAGAAGTAGAAGAGCCTCAGGTCTAAATAAACCAGTAACATGTCTCCATCAAAAGAACACAATAACTCCCCTCCATCTCTTTTTTTTTTTTTGGAGAGATTTTCACTGTAGGGCGCGTGCGCTTGCAGCGTGAGTTTTAAGCCACTGGGTCCGGGACACGAACCGCGGTCGACTACGTGGGAGTCCAGCGACATAGCCACTACGCTAACTGCTGGTTCCCCCCTCCATCTCCTCAAAAAAAAAAACCAGAATATGTTACCAAAATGTCAGAGAAAAAATTTAGAACATTCATGATGACAAAACCCTATGAGTTAGAACAGAAAAGAGACAACAAACTACAGAAGATTAGGAACTCCTTCCATGATATGAAAGAAGAAATGGACACTATAAGAAAGAATCAGATGGAACTGATTATTAGAGATAAAGTCTGTAATACAGGAAATCAAAAACTCAGCCATGCTCTAAACCAATCTCCCAGACTCCAAAAATATTCAGACAAGAAGCCATTTTAAAGCTGAGGTGTGTCCTGCTGCATTCAAGGAAGCCATGCTCTAAATCCTTCTCCTAGACTCCCAAAATATTCAGAGAAGAAGCCATTTGAAAGCTGAGGTGTGTCCTGCTGCATTCAAGGAAGCCATGCTCTAAATCCTTCTCCTAGACTCCCAAAATATTCAGACAAGGAGGACAACCTCTGTCTTCTCTCTGTCTCTGGCTGTCTGTCTCTCTGTCTGTCTCACACGCTCTCTCCCTTTACATTTTTAACTTTTTTAAAAAAATTTTCAAGCACCTCTCCTTTGCTTGGGCCTTCTCTTTCACTTGTTAATTTCAGAAGCCCATTTTAAAGCTGAGGTGTGTCCTGCTGCATTCAAGGAAGCCATGCTCTAAATCCTTCTCCTAGACTCCCAAAATATTCAGACAAGGTAGGACAACCTCCATATTCTCTCTGTCTCAGGCTGCCTGTCTCTCTGTCTGTCTCACACTCTCTCTCCCTTTAAATTTTTAACTTTATTTTTATTTTTCAAGCACCTCTCCTTTGCTTGGGCCTTCTCTTTCACTTGTTAATTTCAGAAGCCCATTTTAAAGCTGAGGTGTGTCCTGGTGTATTTATGTAGCACACTAGCATGCCACGTGGTTTTCATTTTTCTCTTTTTTTGGTAGTATTTTTCTAGGTTTTTTTTTCTTTTGCTTACATTTTTTAATCTTACTTTCTTACCCTAAGCTTCACTCTCCACACACTTAATGTCTAGATAGGCCTAGGTGCACAGTAGCCAAGCATCTGAATCTTTTTACAGTCATTGCTCAATGCTTAATGAACCACCTGCTTTAACAAAGAAATTTCTTTTTATAAATCTGAACTCCTAATCTGTTTATTCCACATTGCTAAGTACTGTGGAAGAAACATTTTGTCACACAATGAGCAGAAACCACCACAGAGGTACAAGAAACATGAAAAACCAAGAAACTATCTCTCTCCTAAGGAAAAAGAACAATACCTCATCATCTACAGACAGTATAGTAGAATTCATGGAAATGTCTGATAAAGACTTCAGAATATTCATAGTGACAAAACTAAATGAGATACAAGAGCTGAGAGATAATGAACTCCAGAAGATGCTGGATAAGAGAAAATTAGTTCTAGGAGGTGTTGAAGTTCTTTCATGATTTGAAAGAGGAAATACATACCATAAAAAAAAATCGAATGGAGCTATTAGAGATGAAGGCTGCCCTTCAGGAAATCAAAACATCCCTCAAAAGTATTAAAAACAGATTAGTCCATGAAGAAAATTGAATTGTAGATGTTGAAAGCAAAACATCTGAGCTAGAAAAAAAAAACAACCAAAAAACTGAGATAATAACCAAAAAAATTAGAATACTATACAAGAAATTCTAGACAGCATTAAGCTCCTAAACATCCAGATAAATGATATCCCAGAAGGTGAGGAAACTAATAAAGGCATTGATAATCTATTCCATGAAATCTTGGAAGAAAACTACAAATGA
>NW_006204686.1:21873-22437 GCF_000334495.1 Tupaia belangeri chinensis | reverse complement strand
AGAATAAAAACATTCTCAGATAAACAAGACCTGAAAGAATTTGCCAGTAGCAGACCCACTCTTCAAGAAGTTCTGAAAGGAGTATTCAACCAGTAAAACTAAAGATACAAACAGAAATAAGAGAACAAAAGGCAACCAAGAAAATGGCCAATTTAATGCTAGGACAAGAAATATCAATAACAATGTAGAATGTTGACTTCCAAGATTTAAATGGAAAGATTGGACCACAGCAACAATATATATTCAACAGAAGAGAGTTTGAACATAAGACTGAACTGGTGAAATAGAATTTTATGTCTTCTGAGTAAGACATTACTGATTTTTTTTACTATACTTTATCTTCTGAATTTAAACAGTTTACTTTCTTAATTGTTGATAGGTTCAGCAATATGTTAAAATATTTTTCTTGTTTGTTTTTTTAAATGGAAACATAAACTTTTCTTCCTTCCTGATCCCTCTGTAATTGGAAAATATATGGGAATATTCTTATTTTGTGGCAGAAGGGTTATTTGCATAAGTCCAATAATGCTTATTGCTTTGAATCAGAAATTGGAAACATTATTG
>NW_006204686.1:13907-15426 GCF_000334495.1 Tupaia belangeri chinensis | reverse complement strand
TTTTTAGTAATGTGGTCTCAAAAAAGATACTATAGTCAGGTGTCTGAAGAGCAAAATCTCCTTCTTCACAGTTGGTTCCATAAAAAGGAGGAACCAATTTAACTTTATATGACTAGAAAAGTTCAGATCTCCAATTCTAGGCCTAGCTAGTCCCTCTGACAAAATGGAAGAAGAAGGAGAGGAGATAATATAAGAGAAAAGAAGGGAGAAGATAGGGAAATAAAGAAAAAGTCACGCGCCATGCATTAGTGCAGCGTGCGATTTCACCAGGTGCCTTGAGAAGTGCCAGGCAGCTGCCGCCAAAGGCACAAGCAGGTGCCTTGAGATGTGCTAGGCAGGTGCCACCAAAGGCGCAAGCAGGTGCCTTGAGATGTCGGGCATTTGCTGTTCAACAATTTGAGTAGTTGACATGTAAATATTTTCTCAAAAATATTTAAAATCATACTGTTTCTGTTATAGAGTCACAAACAAAATTATATAAAATTATAAGAACTATTTTGAACATTATCTTTAAAATTCAGTATTTTGAAATTTTGAAAGTTGTTTATTAGCTGTCAAGAATTATGGAGTATGAGTTAAAATTTTTTTGATATGTACAGTAAATGTTTGTGGAAAAATGTAAAAATAAATTAAAAAATTAAAAAAGAAATTGAAATAAAAAGAAAAGAAAGTTATTTGTATGAATGGATGGAATTGTATGCACATAAATAGGTATACATATATACAAATGTATACGCACATGTATGTGTACATATGTGTGTATGTATGCACTTATAAATATGTATATTCATTTACCACTTTGGCTGGAAATCAGACTAGTTCTCTCCAGGCCTTAGGTAATTGGAGTCATCTCAAATTTTGCTATCATCAGCAAACCATTGCATCTAAAGAGTTGTAGCTTGTCACTCTTGTATTCTACCTCCATTAGGTAATGGTCCCCCAGCTTAACTGCCAAGAACAGGGTTTCAGGATATTGCAAAGGTTACCTGGAGGAATACACAAATAGCACAGGAACGCATATCATTGTCCAACTCAATAGCTACCTCCAGAAAGGCTGAGGTACCTGGACTCTCTGAAGCATAAGATCAGTCCTGGTCAGCTGGGATATGCTAAGAATGTGGAAATTGCTTTAGGAAGGGATCTGTGCATATTTCCTATGCCTTTGAGAACACTGATGTTCTCAAATATGTACTCTCTATCCTTATATATTTGGGTAATTGACCAGTCTTCCAAACTACAGAGAGATACTCTGCCTTCTCTAGGAGCACACATGAGTGGACACACACTCTCCTCTTCATCTCCAATGCTTAGATTCTTGCTTTTCTCATTTGCTACTAATTTATACAGTGAACTCCCCAAGGAGATGATGTTTGTTTAGCTATGAAATACACAGACTTGCTTACTAGTTTGTTCATTTATTAATTTATCTTCCAAACTAGATATTCTATTAGGTATATTGATATGGCACAAGTACCAATAGGTCATTTAGAAGTAAGTTGAGGAAGGCGCCGAGCGAGGC
>NW_006204686.1:8744-13107 GCF_000334495.1 Tupaia belangeri chinensis | reverse complement strand
GTTGCAGGAGGAAAAAAAAATGCACATTGATGACTGCAGCGAGCTGTATGGGCACAGCTGGGTACTTACTACTTTATAGTATGTTCATTCTACTCACCGGAGTTTATGCCTAGGGTCAGACTTGGATACATGTGTAGGTTTGTGTCAGCTGTGCTAGCTAGTGGATTTATTTAGACTAATTAAGTTCATTGGCAGAACAATTGAATGGGGGGGGAGGAAGGCATGGAGGGCAACCATGGATGCCAGGGACAATGGGGGAGGAAGATGGGACATAGCAGAGGGTGGGGGATGGGGAATCAGGGATGGCAAGACAAAGGGCAAGGTATGCAGGACGTAAGAATTGGAAAATTATTTGCTGAGAACATGTATGTGGATGTGCTTGATTGAGCCAATGCACAGTGTATTTTGGATAGAAAATTCATTTGTGTGTTGTGATGGTATAAAGTGAATTAATAAAAAAAAAAAAAGAAGTAAGTTGAGGAAATGGAAACGCCAGTGTGGGATTAAGGCATTAGTAATATAACCTTATTCCCCCCTCATTTTTCTTTTTTTAAAAATTTAATTATCTATTTATTTATTTATATCATTCACTGTACATCAATACTGCATACAAAATACAAAATTAGATTTTCATCAGGTATACATTGTATATTGGCTGAATCAAGGATATTACCATACATGTTATCAACAAATAATTTTATATTTCTTGTTTCTTATATATTTTGCTCCCCCCCTTGATTCTCTACCCCTAACTCTCTGCCAACTCCCCTCTTCTCCCACACTGTCTCTGGTATATACAGTTGTTTTCCATGCCATTTTTTTTTCACAATTTATTGATTCACTAAAGATCTTTTTTATATATATTTTTTAATTTCCATGTCTTTTATACATTCAAGTACATATGTCACTTAGTTTATAAAGTGAATATTCCAACTTATATACATTTAGGAGAGACATGGTATGTCTCCACTTAATATACACTGAGTGTCTGCACTCTATGGCCCCTCTTTGTTCTTATTAGGCTGTTTTGAAAGTCGTGATGTATTTTTCTATGTTTTTCTATGCAAAAATGCATCATAACTTTACAGATGACCCAATATTTGGACTTTTTTCACCAAGTCTAAAAAACCATCTTCCTCAGCCCTGGTCCCAGGGTTCATAATGGCCCACACAACACCACAAATGAGAAAATGGTGCCTTCCTAGGTTGAACATAGCCCTTCAAGCATACATCTAAAAAGGAGAAAATGTCTTTACGTCAATTAGAAGATGGCCCTGTCTCAAAGTACAGCAGCCCAGGCAGAATATATAGCTTGGCAAACAGTGTGAGTTGGATTCCATGTGTTACTTTTAGCCTGGCTGGAGGCCCTGTGTGAAAGTCAACTACTGTCTCAGGGCATTTAACTGGTGAGTATGAGTGCTTCTGGATAGACAGCAGATCTTTCTACTTTACGCAGCCAGTTTCCTAGGCCTCCAGGGATTATTTCCAAATTTTCAGTAACTAACACTTTAAACTCCCTCTAGTTGTGGTTTCATCAAAAAATTCAGTGTTGGTTTCATCAAAAAAAAAAAAAAAAAAAAAAAAAAAACTTCAGATACTAACAGGATAATTCTCATGTAGAAAGTTAAGTTCCCCAAACTAGAGAAAGAAAAGATAGAAGAGGAAGATAAGCTTAAATCAGCTCAAGGAATTTAGGATTTTTATTTGTAAGTTTCTCCCACCAGTACAGGGGCCAAGAAGACTTCCATAGAAGCCTGTCTAACTCTCAGAGACCTGAAGGTAATTTTAGAATTGGTGATGGCATGATGGTGATGAAGGGGGAGCCAACCTTAGGTCATGCTTAGCAGTCACTTGGACAAGGCATGAGTTAGAAAGCAATATAAGCATTGGTAGGGAAGGGGCTAACAAGAAACCCTACTGTGTAGCATCTATGACTTACACAGCTGAGAAGAAAAATGACAACAGAGAGTTATTTTTCTGTATGACATATCCCTAAGGGTTAGGTGCAGTGTCCATAAACTATATACTTTTTCACCCTGTCTGATATTGCAAGTCTTTGGAAATGCAAAACTTCTATATGTTTTATTATTTGAGATTTGGTTCCCTCCTCTTCGTCAGAATTAGCCCTGAGAATTATTGATATGTCAGTGGAACTCAAAAGGAGGTTTTCCAAAAGTTATTAGTTGTGGCAATGCCGATGTTTATGGGCTGTCCTAAATTTGGAGCCTAGATGATCTAGAAGCTTGAAAGTTTTATTAATATTGGAAAAGGGACAAAGGGCAGCAGTTTAGTTAGCTTCTTTGGAACTAAGAGTTCAGATGCCAAGAGACAAACTCTTGGACCAAGCTGTATTTTCTCAGCTATAGTCCATCTAGTTTGATTCCTTAAAAATCTGCCAGTTGGAAGACCATGGTGTTGAGAGTATTTTTGAAGACTCTGATGGAGTCTATAGCAATTCCACATAGGATCAGGTTCTAAGAATTCATCCAATTTAAGTTTGGCTCACATACTGTCTGCTGGTTTTCTCCAATGGTTTAGAGATAGTTGGTACAATACCAAAAAATCAGTCTGTATCCTCACAGACTCTGCTCTATTTCAGGGTCACATATTTGGGGATGAGGCAATGTGCTAACATCATGAGTGCTATATTCATGTTTTTTTTTCTCTGAAGGCAATTTGGGGCATTACAGATATTGTGAAGATGAGGCAATGATGATAATCCTTCAATACTATCAATATCTCAGCTGTGCCCTTGATAGATGGAAGGACCACTTGCATTTAGAATCCTTCTATAAAACTCTCAAAACCATTGGGGTGAGCAGGTGGCATGGTGGTTAAGGATGCTGGACTCCCACATAGCCTATGGTGGTACAAGTCCTGGACCTGGTGGTTTGCTTAACTCTCTCTCTCTCTCTCTCTCTCTCTTGCTCTTGCTCTTGCTCTCACTCTGTCCCTCTCTGGTCAAGTTTAAATTAACAAATAATTTTTTTTAAGAATTATTTATTTATTTATTTCCATTTGTTATTGTTAGTTTATTTTTTTTATTTGACGAGAGAGAGAGAGAGAGAGAAGAGAGAGAGAGAGAGAAAGGAAAAGTGAGAAAGCAAGCCACCAGGTCCAGGACTTGAACCATGGTGGGCCACGTGGGAATTCAGCACCCTTATCCACCACACCACCTGCTGGCCCAATAAATAAATTTATAAAAAAACTCTCAAAACCATAATACAGGACCCCCACTCCACCCCACCCCATTGGATACCAGTTCAAGCGTGCAAGCTTGCCAAAATCCAGGCTGCCTGTGGCTGTAGGACCTAATACCCAGGACCTGTGGCTCATCCTCTTCCCCACTCACCTTTGGACTTCACATTTGTGTCTTGAGACCTTAAGACAAACTTTCACTCCATCTGGAGAATGGTTCAAGCTTCAAGAACATGGCCTTAAAACACCTTCATGGCTCCTGAGAACTAGTGATTTCAGGGAAATAAGAAATGAAGATTTTCTACTGATAATTCAGCCTCTAGCCCACAAACTCATGTGGAGAGACAAGGGAGCAGGCCTTCAGAAGACAACTTCATGGCTCCTGAGAGCTAGTGATTTGAGGGAAATAAGAAATGAGGATTTTCTACTGATAATTCAGCCTCCAGCCCACAAACTCGAGTGGCAGGAGCTCCCTCAAGCCTCTCTCTGTCTCTGCCTTCTCTCTCCTCCCTGTCTCTGTCTCTCTCTACCTCTGACTCTGTCTTCTCTTTTTATTTTGTAATTTTTCCTTTTAAAAATTTTTTACGGTAAAGCATTTTCTCGGTTTTCAGCCCCTCCTTTCCCATTATTTTGTTAATAATCCTCACTCCCTCTCCCAACTCAGAAGAGTCAAGGGAGCAGACCTTCAAAAGAAACCTTCATGGTTCCTGAAAACTAGTGATTTTGCATGGCACACAAGTGCACTGTGCAGTTTTCTAATTTTTGCTTTTAAAAAAAAAATAATGTTTTTTAGTTTTTTCTTCTCCTTTTCTCTGTTTCTTGGTTGCTTTTGTTGCTCTTGTTTTTCTCTCTCTCTGTTTTCTTTTCTGCATGCTCCTGGATGCTCAGATTTAACTTTAAGTTTGGGAAGAAACACATTTTCCATCAGATGACTAGAAATCACCACAGGGACACAAGAAAAATGGAAAGGCAAGAAAATACTTCTCCTCCAAGGGAAAATAATAACTCCTCTTCATCCACAGACAGTTTAATTGAAATCATGGAAATGTCTGATAAAGAATTTAGAACATTTATAATGGTGAAGCTAACAGAGATGGAAGAGAAGAGAGACTGCAGAAGAGAAAGCAGAAAGGTGCTGAAGAGTTCCAGGAGGTGAGAAAATTCT
>NW_006204686.1:0-7598 GCF_000334495.1 Tupaia belangeri chinensis | reverse complement strand
CAAGAATATTCTCAGATAAACAAAACCTGAAAGAATTTACCAGCACCAGACCAAATCTCCAAGAAGTTCTCAAGGGAGTGCTATGTCAGTAAAATTAAATGCAGACACACAGAAATAAGAGTTCAAAAACTAAGAAAATGGCTAACATAATCATAGGGACAAGTCTGGAGTTGAATATTATATCCCAGAATTCCATCGGGAAGATCATACCACAACACAAGATAGATTAAGTACATGAGACTGAACTGGTGGAATAGCATTCTGTGACTTTTGACTAAAATATTGCTACTTTTCTTCTAGGATTTGCTATCCAGTTTTAAGAGTTTTTGTCCTGTCTTAAGCTGTCAATAGCTTCATGTACCTACTATTTGAACACAATACTAACCTGTTTCTAGGCTTTAAGTTTTAAGTCAATTTTCTTACCCATTCAAAATATATATATATATATATATATATATATATGCAACTAGAAATGGAAAATTATGGATGATAACATATATGATTAAGCCACTATGCAGTATATTCTGGATGGAAAACCACGTTTTGTATGCTGCGACGATGAGTAGGGGATGGATGTAAATTAATTTTTTAAAAAGTTTCAGGAGGAAAAAAAACCTCAAAAACTGGTTTGCTTTTTTTTCAAATTAAAACAGTGCATGTTTGATGACTGAAGTAAGCTATATAGCCCCAGGTAGGTGCTACTTTATAGTATGTTCATTCTACTCACTGAGGTTTACGCCTAAAGTCAGACTTGTGTTCATGGATACGTATATATCAGCTGCGCTCACTATTGGAAATATTTAGATTAATTAAGTTCATTAGCAAATCAATCAAATTGGGGGGAAAGGCATAGACAGCAACCATGGATACCACAGACAGTGTGGGAGGAGGATGGGATACAGGTGAGAGATAGGGAATCAAGGATGGCAAAAAAAAAAGCAAAACATACAGGAAACGAGAAATGGAAAATTATTTGTTGATGATAACATGTATGTTGATGCACTTGATTGAGCCAATATACAATGTATTCTGGATGGGAAATCTCATTTTTTAATGCTGTAATGATGTATAATGAATGAATGTAAATAAATAAATTTAAATAAAAAATAAAATAAAATAAAGGTCAGTTTAAATGTAAAAAAAAAAAAACACAAACACACACACACACAGAACACGGCCTTGACAGATGCCAGGCTGCCTGTGCCTGCAGTACCTAATGGCCAGGATATGTGGCTAATTTTCCCCAAACTCACCTTTCAACTCTCAGGACTTTTGTGTTTTCGATAGCACACAGCACGCCATGCAATCTTTTCTTTGTTCCTGAGGTGAAGCTCACCAGCTTAGTTTGAGTCACTCCAGCTTTCCAGAAACAGGGAAGAGTTTGAGAAATTCTGGACAAGTAAAGACAGTGCAGTGTGCTGGTGAGAAAAGGAAGCAGAGCAGAAGAGACAGCGCCAATTTTCAATTCCTGCACACTTTTGAATGTTCAGAGATACCTTGAATAATTTAGGAAGGAACATATAGATCACCAAATGATTAGGAACAATTGTAGAAGGTCAAGGAATATGACAACCAACAAAATGTCTCTCCACAAAGGGAAAACATGAACTCCACATCACCCACATGCCACACATGGAAGTCATGAAAATGTCAGATAAAGAATTCAGAATACTTGTAGTGACCAAACAAATTGAGATGCAAGAAAAAAAAGACAATGAGCTCCAGAAGATGAAGAAGTCTTTTCATGATTTGAAAGAGGAAATAGACACCATTTAAAAAAATTTAACAGGAATGTGAAACAGTAAATTATTTAACAGGAATGTGAAACAGGAAATTAAAACCTCCCTCGAAACTATTAAAAGGAGATTAGATCATGCAGAAGATTGAATCTCAAATGTAGAAAACAAAAACTCTGACCTAGAAAAAAATCAAGAAGATTGAGAAAACAACCAAGAAAAATGAGGATAATATATGAGGAATACTGGATACTATCAAGTGCCCCAACATCCAGACAATTGGTATCCCAGAAGAGGAAGAAAATAGTAAGGCCACTGATAATTTATTTCATGAAATTCTGGAAGAAAACTTTCCAAACCTAAAGAGGCATTCAAAGATCCAGACCCAAGAAATACATAGAACCCCAAATAGAATCAACCCAAGAAGATCCTCTCCAAAGCACATCATATCCAGATTGGCCAAAACCATAGACAAAGACAAGATATTAAAATTGGAAAGAGGGAAACATCAAGTTACTTTCAAAGGTCACCCCATCAGGCTAACATCAGACCTCTCATCAAAAACAATGCAGGCAAGAAAAGAATGGAGAAATATACTCAAAGTGTTAAATGAAAAACAATTTCAAACAAGATTACTATATGAAACAAGATTATCCTTCTTGTGGGAAAAAAAAAGATTAAAAAAAAAATTCTTGGATAAAGAAAACCTGAAAGAATTTACCAACTCCAGACCAGCTCTTCAAGAGGTTCTGAAGGGAGTGCTATACCAGGAAAACTAAAAAGTCAGACAGAGAATTATAAGAGAACAAAACACAACCAAGAAAATGCCTCACTTAATGATTGGAACAAGTCTGGATATATCAATAATAACATTGAATGTTAATGGATTAAATTCTCAAATTAAGAGACACAGACAGGCTGAATGAATTAAAAAACAGAAACCCTCTATCTGTTGCCTACAAGAAACACACCTTATGGATAAAGACATACATAGCCTAATAATGAAGGACTAGAAAAAGATATCTCATGCAAATGGAAATCAAAAAAAGGCTAGAGTTGTGATACTGATTTCAGACAAAATAGGCTTCAAGACAAAGACTTTAAGAAGAGACAAAGAAGGGCATTATATAATAGTCAATGGACTAATTCAACAAGAAGACATAATGCTTATAAATATCTATGTACCCAATTTAGGAGCACCTAAATATGTGAAGGAAAGACTGCTGGAGCTAAAAGGAGAGATAGGGAGCAACACTATAATTGTTGGGGATCTCAACACCCCATTATCTCCTTTAGACAGATCTTCTAGACAAAAATAGAGAGATACAGAACCTAAATGATACAATAAATTGAATGGGCTTGACAGACATCTTTATAACTTTCCACCCTAATACTACAAAATATATATATTTTTCTCACCACAGCATTGAACCTTTTCAAAGATTGACCATATGATAGGATAAAAATCAAGGCTTTACTGATTCAGAGGCATAGAAACTATATCTAGCATATTCCCTGACCATGATGGAATTAAACTCTATATTTATTTCAAGTACACTCAAAAATATACAAACACATGGAAACTAAACAACGTACTTCTGAATGACTTAACTACGGAAGTAATTAAGTCTGAAATAAAAATATTGATGGAAACAAATGATAATGAGTACATTAGTATCCATAATCTATGGGGCACAGCAAATGCAGTCATAAAAGGGAAATTCATAGCAATTAGTGCACATAGGAAAAAGATGGAAAAGTGGCATATAGACAACCTAATATCATGCCTCAGGGAATTGGAAAATCAACAGCAACAACAACAACAAAATGCCAGGCAAAAAGAAATGATAAATATTCTAGCATGTATAAATGAAATGAAAAATAAACAAACTATACAGAAAACAAATGAAAACAAAAGCTGGTTTTTGAAAAGATTAGTAAGATCAACATACCACTAGCTAGACTGATGAAGAAGAAAGAAAGAAACCAGATAAATCAAATACATGATGAAGCAGACAATATTACAAGAGACACAATCAAAATACAAAATGTCACTAGAGGATACTATGAGCGATTATATGCTAAAAAAAGAGAACATGGAGAAGATGGACAAATTCCTGAATGGATATACTCTACCAAGATTGAATCAGGAGGACACAGAAAACCTGAATAGACCCAAAACAAGCCATAAGATTGGATCAGTAATAAATAAGCTCACGACAAAGAAAAGCCCAGGTCCAGATGACTTAACTTCTGAATTCTACAAAAATTAAAGGAAGAGTTAACTCCTATTCTATTCAAATTATTTTTAAAGATCCAAAAGGAAGGAAACCTTCCAAATTCATCTTATGAAGCCTCCATCATTCTCATTCCCAAAATAGACAAGGACATGACGATAAGGAAAACTACAGACCAATATCACTGATGAATATAGATGCAAAATTTCTCAACAAGATACTTGCAACTCTTACCCAAAAACATATAACAAAAATTATTCATCACAACCGGGTAGACTTTATTCCAGGGATGCAAGGGTGGTTCAACATAATAAGCAAGACCATAAATATAATACACCATATTAACAGAAAGAAAGATAAAAAAAAACCATATGATCATTTCAATTGATATAGAGAAAACATTTTATAAAATACATCCTTTCATGAGTATGAATCTCCGTGAAGTTGGTATAGAAGGGTCATTTCTCAACACAATAAAAGCCATATATGAAAAACCTATAGCTAACAGTATACTGAATAGGGAAAAGCTCAAAGCTCTTCTACTAAAAACTGGTACTACACAAGGCTGCCCACTTTCTCCACTACTATTTAATATACTGCTGGAAGTCTTAGACAATGCAATCAGAAAAGAGAACAATATAAAAGACATTCAGCCCACTTCCATCTTCAGACCCCTGGACCAAGGAACACTGAGGTATAGCTCCTCACCACAACTCCAGCCCGAGGACCCCCAAGCCAGAGACCCCTGTCTCTGTCAGCCAGGAATTTCCCTCAACCCTACAGCCACACTACTTCCATCTTTAAACTCCTGGCCCAAGAAACACTGAGGCAGGGCTCCCCATCATGGCTCCAGCCCAGGACCCCCAAGCCAGAGACCCCTATCTCTGTCAGCCAGAGAATATTCTTCCTTGGATCACACTGGTAAACACAACAGAAGAGAGACTTTGGCAGTCTTCATTCCACAGCGAAAGGGAAACACACTTGCTCCTATTCAAGGAAACATTCTCTTAAAAGGTATTCCAAAGGGAACAAATCTCCCAATGGTTAGAAGTAGAAGAAGAACCTCAGGTCTGAATAAAGCAGGAAATATGTCTCCATCAAAAGAACACAGTGACTCCCTTCCATTTCTTGAAAAAAAAATAGATGATGTTACCAAAATGTCCAAGAAAGAATTTAGAACAATCATGGTGAACAAATTCTATGAGCTGGAACAGAAAAGAGACAATGAACTACGGGAGATGAGAAAGTCCTTCCATGATATGAAGGATGAAATGGACACACTAAGAAAGAATAAGATGGAACTATTAGAGGTGAAGTCTGTAATACAGGAAATCAAAAACTCCCTCGAAAGTATTAAAAGTCGATTAGACCATGCTGAAGATCAAATCTCTGATGTAGAAGATAAAACTTCTGACCTAGAGAAAACCACCAAAAAGATAGAGAAAATAAAAAAGAATGAGAACAATATACAAGAAATATTAGACTCCATTAGACACCCAAACATTCGAATAATTGGTATCCCAGAAGATGAAGAAACTAATAAAGGCATGGAAAATCTATTCCATGAAATCTCAGAGGAAAATTTCCTAAGTCCAGAGAGGAACTCAAGCATCCAGACCCAAGAAATACAAAGGACTCCAAATAGAATCAACCTCAGAAGACCTTCCCCAAGGCATATCTTAGACAGACTGGCAAAGACCACGGATAAAGATAAGGTACTAAAACTGGCAAGAGGGAAATGTCATGTGACTTACAAAGTCACCCCATCAGGCTAACACCAGACTTCTCAATGGAAACAATGAAAGCAAGGAAAAAATGGGAAGATATATTGAAAGTGTTAAGAGACAAACAATTTCATCCAAGACTATTGTATCCTGAAAGATTATCCTTCATATGGGAAAAAAAAGATTAAAATCTCAGAGAAAAAAAAACCTGAAAGAATTTGCCAACACCAGGCCAGCTCTTCAAGAAACCCTGAAGAAAGTACTGTTCCAGGAAAATTAAAGAAGTAATAGCCAGAAACAAAGGAGTAAAAGGCAACTAAGACAATGGCCAACATAAACATGGGGACAGGGCCAGTAACATCGATAATAACATTGAATTTTAATGGATTAAATTCTCTAATCAAGAGACAAAGACTGGCTGAATGGATTAAAAAACACAGCCCTCTATCTGTTGCCTACAGGAAACCCGCTTCATGAATAGAGACATACATAGACTGAAAATGAAGCGTTGGAAAAAGGTTTTTCATGCAAATGGGAACAAAAAAGAGCTGGAGTAGCAATACTAATTTATGACAAAATAGATTTTAAAACAAAAACTATTTGAAGAGACAAAGAAGGGCACTATATTGTAGTAAAAGGATCAATCAATCAAGAAGATGTAACACTTATTAATATCTATGCGCCTAACACAGGAGCACACAAATATATGAAGGAAAGACTGTTAGATCTAAAAGGGGAGATAGACTGCAACACACTAATTGTTGGAGACCTCAACACTGCACTATCCCATCTGGACAGATCATCTAGACAAAAAATAGGTAAAGAGATCAAGGATCTAAATGATACCAAAATCAAATGGACTTAACAGACATCTATAGAACTTTCCATCCAAAAACTATGAGATACACTTTTTTCTCACCCCCCCCCATGGAACCTTCTTGAAAATTGACCACATCATAGGGCACAAAGCAAGCCTCTTCAGATTCAAAGGCATAGAAACTATACCCAGCATCTTCTCTGACCATGATGGAATTAAACTTCAGTTTAACTTCAAGAGAAATCCTAAAAAATATTCAAATACATGGAAACTAAATAACCTACTCCTGAATGACTCCACAATTACTGAAGAAATAACAACTGAAATCAAAAGGTTCATAAAAGCCAATGACAATGAGGACATGAGTTTCCATAATCTTTGGGAAACTGCTAAAGCAGTCATAAGAGGGAAGTTAATACCAATTAGTGTACATAATAGGAACATGGAAAGAAGGCAAATGGATCACCTAACATCATGCCTCACAGAATTGGAAAAGTGACAGCAAAATGATCCAAAAATCTACAGGAGAAAGGAAATAATAAAGATCTGAGCAGAAATAAATGAAATAGAAAATAAACAACCCATACAGAAAATAAATGAAAGTAAAAGCTTGTTCTTTGAAAATATAAACAAAATTGATACACCACTAGTGAGACTTATTAAGAAGAGAGAAAAGGGAACCAGCAGTTAGTGTAATGGCTATGTCGCTGGACTCCCACGTAGTCATCCGCGGTTTGCATCCCGAACCCGGTGGCTTAAAACTCACTCCAGGCGCATGTGCGTGCATGCCCAAGATCCCGAGAGGAGAATAGAGGAGAAGGGATTGTGGCGTGACCATCCCCCTGGGGGGGTGATTTCTCGCTTTCTGTCTCTCTGTCTCTCCTGGGAGCAAACGTGCCCCAATATAAAAAAGCCCTAAAAAAAAAAAAAAAAAAAAAAAGAAGAAGAAGAGAGAAAAGGACCAGGTAAATCATATCTGCAATGAAGCAGGGAAAATAACAACAGAAATAGTAGAAAAATAAAACTTTATTAGAGGATAATATGGACATCTGTATGCGAAGAAACAAGATAATCTGGATGAGAT
>NW_006204685.1:15020-17187 GCF_000334495.1 Tupaia belangeri chinensis | reverse complement strand
TGCATTTTTCTTCCTTTTTCTGACTGGATTACTTCAAAAGATCTGATTTCATGTTCAAAATTTTTCTTCTTCTTCAGGTCTGTTTTTGAAGCTCATGATTATATGTTTTATTTATTTTATTGAATCTTTATCTCTAAGGTCTTTTTTAGTTTGTTTTTCAGGTTCTTTTAGAGGGCACATGTGCTCCCTGGAGAGAGACAGTCAGAGGCAGAGATAGGAAACGTGAGAAATCAGCCCCTACAGAAGATGGCCATGCCACAGTCCCTTCTCCTCCACTCTGATGTATGCATTGTGAGCACACACGAACGTGCACCTGGTATGATTTTCCAACAACAGGGACTGGGAATTGAACCAGGGTTGGGCATATGGGAGTTCAGTCCTTAACTATTATGCTAACTGCTGACCCCTTTAAGTTGTTGGTTATTTTTTTCAATTATTTATGTATTCATTTATTTTAAGTTTTCTATAGGGCAAATGCGAGAAAGGAGAGAGAGAGAGATAGAGAGAGAGAAAGTGAGAAAGCATTCCACCAGGTCCGGGATTCTGGCACTGGCTACCCATGTGGGGTCCAGCACCTCAATCTCCATGCCACCTGCTTTCTCCCCTTCCAAGGATTTTTGTTTCCCTTTTTCTTTTATAATTATTTGTTCTGGGACTCAAACTGTGATCAGCCATGTGGGAGTCCAGTGCCCCAGCCTCCCCTCCACCTGCCTGGCGCCGTGTTGTGTTTTTCATTGATAGCATTCCTCTGCTGAGTATCAAGACCATGTATTGTTTTCCTGGCAAACACAAGAGGTGGGGGTTAGTCCCAGAAGTGGTGTGTGGAGAAGTGGGACCAAAGGAAGGACATTTGGAGGAGGGATATGGAGACAGAGCATTGAAGGGGTAGGGAGGTGTGGTGTTATCGGTGGAAGATACTTTGATCAACTGGACTGAGGAGAAATGTTCACATATTGAAATGTTCACTTTGTAAGCAAAATAATATGATTGAATATATATAAAAATTAAAATAAAAAATAATTTAAAAATCTGAATTGTTTATCTATTCTTATCTCTTGAGTTTTCTTAGGATCATTATTTTTAATTTTTTCCAAAGCATTTTGTATTTCCTTTTTTATACAATCTGTTGCTAGAAAAATACTGTGTTTCTCTGTGTGGTTTGGGGGCCTAATTACCAACATCTTTTATTTTTCTTGTTTTCCTCTCTCTGTATTATGCATCTAGAAAAACAGTTGCCTGTACCATTTTACAGGATGGCTTCTGTGATGAAAGACCTTGTCCTGCCAATCGGTCCTGGCATGCCTGTTGGAAGGGCTGTGATGGCTTTGGTTTCCGGTAGGCACGGTGGAGTAGTCTCCACGGAGTTTCTCCAGTGGTTACCATTGAAGGTGATACACATCGGTGCCATCTTAACCCAGCGTTCAGGAACTGACGGACTGGCCTATTGGTTGAGACCCAAGTCTCTGAAAGGCTGAGTATTTGGATGGATGTGCCTTGCCGATGTGGAGTGCAGCAGGCTCTGGGTACCCGGTGTTTCCATTTACAATGGGTGGGTGAAGCCATACCAGCTTCTCCCTCGAGCCATGAGGTAGGACTGCCTTTAGTCAGCTGTGTGGGGGACTAGTCTGTTGATTTCTACACAGGGCGAAGGAGACAAGGCCCAACAGAGTCTTGTCCAGAGGGTTCATTCTCTGAGCTGCTCTTTAACAACAGAGAGATCAGATGTGGGGAAGGAGTAACTGCTACCGTAAGGCGAGGATAGGGCAGAGTGAGGCCCTTCCAGGTGCTCAGAGTGCTTGCAGCTCTGATTGGGGTGCTGGCCTGGCTGCCCCTGCAGGATTTGGGTGGGTGTCTTCCTAAGTTTGCTCTGCTCAGCCATAGCCTGGGTGGAGCATAATGTCCACCACTTGAGGACTTTCAGTGCTATGAAACCCGCAGATGCCTCCCAAATTGCTTAGGGCCAGCGGTGGCTGCAAGATTTGACAAAATAAGGGCTGCAAGAGTCCAAAGTATTGCTGGTACCTGCAGGAGCCCTCCCCTCTCCCGTTCCCTGTCACGACAAGTCTGTTCTAGTTCCACCTTCATCTTACCTGGGAAATGGGAGGGTGCAGGGTCCTTTTCTTTCCACTCTATAAATTCTCCCAGAGCACCCACATATTCAGTGTCT
>NW_006204685.1:6911-14498 GCF_000334495.1 Tupaia belangeri chinensis | reverse complement strand
AAATAAATAAATAAATAAATATTATTTAAAATAAAATACTACATATTTTCCTGACACAGGAACCAACTAGAACATATATACGAATTGCTCAATGGTGCTGCCAATCCTACAGCAAGCCTAAAAGAATTAGTTCCAGGAGACTAAATGAGCGGATGACAAATAATTTTGGATTTCCTTAGGAATGTTTTTCTTTAAAATATGACTAGTTCAGGCACCAGCAGACGGTGTAATGGCTACATCGCTGGACTCTCGTGTAGTTGACTGTGATTCTAGTCCAAGACCTGGAGGCTTAAACCTCATGCCAGGCACATGTGCATGCTTGCCCAAAATCCCAAGAGGAGAATGACAAAGAAGGGACTATAGCGTGGCCATCATCCTGGGGGTGATTTAATGTATTCTGTCTCTCTGTGTCTCTGTCTGTCCAGACAGCACATGCACCCTAAGGTAAATATCTCTACCTGAAAAAAATTAGGTATACTACTAAGTCTTTAAAGTAATGTCTTCTAGACTCAGAAAAACATTTTCTATTTTCTTAGGTCCTAAATAGCTTACATAAACTTGGTAAAAATACATCATTGAACAAAAATGAACCATTTCTGTTTGTCTTTATGTGCTTCCTTCAGATTTTGGAAGCAATGACTGAGTTCTCTTATTTTATGACCATACTCTTGTTTAGGTCCAATGAGAATCTATGTTCTTTAAAATGAGACATAATTATAAACATTAATTATATACCCAAGACCTTGACTATGATGCCACCTTGGAAAACATATGAGAACAATGCCATGATTAATGGGGGGAACGTTCTGTTTATTTTTTATATTTTTGCAAGAAAGAAAGCACTCCCTACTGGGTATGGTCACATCACAATCCCTTTTTCTCCACTTATCCCTCCTTTCAGGATTTTGGGAATGTACACTGACTCCCAGTATGTTTTCAAATGACTGAATCCAGGGATCAAACCACTTGGTTGGCCACGTGGCATCCAGTTGCCTTAACCACTACACCACAGGCTGGCCATATTGATGTGTATTATGCTGAGATGAAGACAAGTGAGTTATGATAGTGGTAGAGTGGCTTATGTCTTAATTTTGGTCAATATCCATAAGTAAGAGGGTGACAAAAGGGGGACTATTAAATATGTAACTGATCAGAAGGTCATTAGGCAAAGATGGATCCAGCACGAGAGTTTCCTACCTAAGCTAACCCACCTACTTCAATGCAAACACGAAAAAGAAACTTCAGCTAAAATAATTAGAAAATGCCAACTAACTTCTAATTAGGGAGTCTACATTTTAACCAAATCAGACTTTTTTTTCTTTCCTTCTACCCACACCATAGGCTTTGCCATCTTGCCCTGTTTGCAGAGCACTGACATGTGTGTGGTCCGGTGCTGTCACAATCATAACCTACTGAATACTCAGATGAATTTTTACAAATTGCCCTAGAGCCCCAGAGTCTTAGCCGGTTCCCAGCCCAGGCCCATCCTGCAGTCGCCTGCCTCCTCTTTCTTTTCAGCATGACAGATGTTGCCATGTCCTTCGCCAAGGACTTCCTGGCAGGTGGAGTAGTCGCGGCCATCTCCAAGACTGCGGTAGCGCCCATTGAGCGGGTCAAGCTGCTGCTGCAGGTGCAGCATGCCAGCAAGCAGATCACTGCAGATAAGCAATACAAGGGCATCATAGACTGTGTGGTTCGTATCCCCAAGGAGCAGGGAGTCCTGTCCTTCTGGCGTGGTAACCTGGCCAATGTCATCAGATACTTTCCCACCCAGGCTCTCAACTTTGCCTTCAAAGATAAATGCAAGCAGATCTTCCTGGGTGGTGTGGACAAGAGGACCCAGTTTTGGCACTACTTTGCAGGGAACCTGGCATTGGTTGTGCTTTGTGTACCCTTTTTTGCTATAGGGCGTGTATGCTCGCCAGACAGACAGAGAGAGACATAGAGACAGAAAGCAAGAAATCACCCCCCAGAGGGGATGGTCACATCGCAATCCCTTCTCCTCCATTCTCCTCTTGGGATCTTGGGCACGCATGCACATGCGCCCAGCGTGAGTTTTAAGCCACCGGGTCCAGGACGCGAACCGCGGTCGACTACGTGGGAGTCCAGTGACATAGCCATTACGCTGGTTAAGCATTACGCTAACTGCTGATTCCCCTGTACCCTCTTGATTTTGCCCGTACCTGTCTAGCAGCCAATGTGGGTAAAGCTGGAGCTGAAAGGCAATTCAAAGGCCTCGGCGATTGTCTGGTTAAGATCTACAAATCTGATGGGATTAGGGGCCTGGACCAAGGCTTTAACGTGTCCGTGCAGGGTATTATCATCTCCCGAGCTGCTTACTGTGGTATCTATGACCCTGCAAAGGAAATGCTTTCAGATCCCAAGAATACTCATAGCTTCCTTAGCTGGATGATTGCAGTCTGTCACCACCGTTGCCGGATTGACTTCCTATCCCTTTGACACCTTTCGTCACTGCATGATGATGCAGTCAGGGTGAAAAAACTTGATATCATATACAGGGTCATGCTTGACTGCTGGAGGAAGATTGCTCGAGACGAAGGGGGCAAAGCTTTTCTCAAGGGTGCATGGTCCAGTGTTCTCAGAGGGATGGGTGGTGCTTTTGTGCTTATCTTGTATGATGAAATCAAGAAGTTCGCCTAAGTTATTTCCTAGGTTTTCCTCTCCTGTGAACAGGCATGTTGTATAACGTATCTTAAGCACTTTTGACAGCCCCGTGGCTGTCTATCAGTGGCAACTCTTTACTGGATGGACATGGGAAGGAATAGTACTCATCTGACCAGTTTCCTCTTACAGTTATTTCCCTGATGATGATGATGGGACTCAATTACAGTTTCATTTCACTCCTGTTAAATAATAAATTTGAATAAATAAAAACATCTAAAATACACACACAAATTTTTTTTTACAAATTAATATCCTCATATTAACACATGTGCCCTATGGGGAAAAAACCCACTTAGTGGAGAAATTAATGTTTCTATACCCAAATATGACTAGATAGTCGGGAAAGTATTGACATATTTTGCATTAAAAACAGAAAAATAGGTCATGACATTCCTGACAACCTAATATATAGTATAACATTAAACATTTTATAACTTTTATATCATTACAAATATTCTACTGATTTTTTCCCCATTTGAAAATGTGAAATGTGGGGCCAGTCGGGGATATGGCACTTAAGGCTCTGGATACCACATGGCCAACTGAGTGATTCAGTTATGGGCCCTGCAGATTGAAAAACAAGCAAGTTGAGTGTGTGTTCAAACCCAAAAATCCCAGGAGAAGAATAGAGGAGAAGGAACTGGGGCACGATCATCTCCCTGGGGGATAATTTCTTGCTTTCTTTCTCTCACTCTCTGACACTCTCTTGTAAGCTCATATATTGTATGGAAAGAGGAATCTGAAAAATTGTAGGAATAATAATTTTAAAAATCTAAAATGTGAGCAGAGCTCTCAGGGCCAAACAAATTTGGGTAGAGAGAAAAGCTAACCCTCAGACCACACTGTGCATACTCATTACCCAAATAACAAGAACACAGCAGCAAAGCCAGAGGAAAACACTCATTTCACCTGGAAAAGGACAAACATTTTCTGAGGATATGAAATCCTGGTAGGCCAACAAGATCGCAAATCATGGAGGGGATGGCCTCAGACCTGTATGTGAGCTCACAGACACCCAGCCTGGGGGCCTAGGCCCTACCTACACCTAGGGTAGCTCAGAAAGCCAAAGAAGGAATTTTACTTCATTCTCAGGAGTGTGTGGCCCTTGGGATCTCCACTTTCAGCCAATGCACAAGCTTCCAGAGAGAATTACTAAGTTTATAGAAAGAGGTTTGAAAGAAATGTATTAAAATGTCAAGAGAGGGGAGGAGAGGCAAGGGAGCAGGACCTCAGAAGACCCCTTCATGGCTCCTGAGAACTAGTGATTTCAGGGGAATAGGAGAAATGAAGATTTTCCACGGATAATTCAGCCTCCAGTCCACAAACTTGAGTGGTAGGAAGACTTTCAAGCCTTCTGTCTCTGTGTCTCTGTCTCTCTCTACCTTTGTCTTCTCATTTTTTTGTAATTTTTTCTTTTTAAAATTTTTTAAGGGAAAGCATTTTCTTGGCTTTCAGCCCCCCTTTCTCTTTTTCTTGTTAATAATCACTTCTCCCCCTCCCAACCCAGGAGAGGCAAGGGAGCAGGACATCAGAAGACACCTTCATGGCTCCTGCGTGCCACGCTGCTTTCTAATTTTTCCTTTAAAAAAAAAAATCATTGTATTTATTTTTTTTCTTTTATTTTTCTCTGTTTCTTGGTTGTTTTTGTTGTTGTTGTTTCTGTTTCTCTGTTTCCTTTTCTGCACGCTCCTGGACACTCAGATTGAACTTCAAGTTTGGGAAGAAACGCACCATCCATCAGATGACTAGAAATCACCGCAGGGCCACAAGAAATATGGGAAAGCAAGAAAATACCTCTCCTCCAAGGGGAAAGAATAACTCTTTTTCATCCACAGACAGTTCAATGGAAATCATGGAAATGTCTGATAAAGAATTTAGGACATTCATTATGGCAAAGCTAACAGAGATGGAAGAGAAGAGAGACAATGAACTGCAGAAGAGAAAGGAGAAAGGAGCTGACAAGTTCCAGGAGGTGAGGAGATTCTTGCAAGTTCTAAAAGAGGAATTACACACTTTAAAAAAGATTCAAATGGAACTGTTAGAGATGAAGGCTATAATACAGGAAGTCAAAATCTCCCTTGAAAGTATTAAAAACAGACTAGATCGTACAGAAAATAGAATCTCAGACGTAGAAGAGAAAATTGCTGGTCTAGAAAAATCCACCATGAAAACGGAGAAAATTGCACAAAAATTTGAGAATAACATATAAGAAGTACCATCAAATGTCCGAAAAATGAATGTTTTCTAATATGCGGTTTTTCTTGAAGAAATATACAATGGATTCTTGTTACTCTCTTGTTTTTCTGAAGGCCACTGTGTTGTGAACAATGTGTTAGTGAATACAGAAGCATTGCTCCTTTGGGAACCACAGGTTTAGATCTCTGTAAGGCTGTCAAAATATTTTTTAATGACGGATCAATATATAAGCATGCTTTGTATGTTTCTGTTTAAGAACACCTGATTTAATATGTATTATTGATTCATTGACATTGAAGTCCCAGGCAAGAGGCTGCAGCATTCTGAATGAAGCTTCTTTAACACACACATTTTCCCACTTGAAGAACTTTGCCGCTATCTTGCACTCGCCCTTAAGAACGCTATACAGCACTTTCGTGTTACACGTGGAAAGCTATTTGAACTGCAGAATCACCAACCAAAACCAAACACGCCTAAACCATGGCACTAAATAATGTGTGGAAAGCTGAAACAAGAAGGCAGAGTGTTGTCTTCAGCCTTAGCTGGGATGCATGTTATGTGTCTCTGCATGGCTGTAGGAACCATACAACACCACAGTTACTGATTTGGGAACAACAAATAAATTCTAACGAGCAGATAAATTTGCGATCTGAAATCAGTAAATAATGGCGACTACTTTGTAATTCCCTACAATGTGAGTCTGAGTCTAAGTCGTAAATTTCAGTGCAACTTTGTAGTTCAAAGTAGCCCAAATCAGGTCAGAGCTAAGTTGCTGCTATCACGAGCCCTTGATGGTGATTTAGGACCTAACACAGTCCTGAAGCATTTTCAGCTTGTGGCAAATACATATTTGATTATTTAGTTAATAAACATTTGTATTGTGCACGTCATTCTGGAGACTTATAAAAAGTAAAAATTTTTTGTGATTTAGAAATTTTTTTTTTTGGCTCAAAGGTGAAAAATGTTTTTATTAGGTCCAAGAATCAAAGATAACTTGATATGATTACAATGATGTAATCATATCAGAATTTGAAGATTAGAAATGAAATCTACTTAGGTCCAGACTAAGGTGCTCAGAACCAATGAGTAGACACAATGAGAGTAGTACTCTCCCTAGAAACCTTGATAAGTCTCTAATTTGCATGAGTATAATGAACCAGATAGACAAGTGTATCACCCATACCTGCCTGAAGCCCATTTTCAGTGAGATGAACTACTTGCTTGCGAGGTCCACGTGGAAAACAGCACGCTCAGAAATGGGGTCTTCTCACTGTGCTCTTTTTCCAGGACCAGAACTCGCCTAGGCCCCAATAGAAGATCATCAAATCTCATCAGCTTCACTTTGGGAAGATCTCTAATTCCTCGATCCATTTTCATTAAATGCCTGACTATGGAAGCACAGTTACCTTCCTGCCTGATTTCAATTTTGGTTGAGAAGTAGCCATTGGACGGCTGAGGATTCACCAGGGAAACTGACACTCCAGGTTCTGTTCTTGCCAGAGGGCACATGCAGTCAACAGAGAGAAAAGAGAGACAGAGTGAGAGGGAGGAGAGGGAGAAAGGAACTCCTAATAGGGCCTGGCCATGCCACAGTCCCTTCTCCTCCATTTCTCCACCCTGTCAGGATTCTGACCATGTACATGCACACACATATCTAGTGTGTTTTTCAAGCTACTCTAACCGGGACTCAAATTGTGGTTGGCCATGTGGGATTTGACTCCCTTAACCACTAGTCTATGGAGCCAGTCCTGTGATTTATAGATATTTTTATTTTTTAAATTTGCTACAGGGTGTGTGTACTTGCACAGAGTGACAGAGAGAGAGAGAGACAGACAGAGAGACAGAGAGGAAATGAGAAAGCATTTCCCAGAGAGGATAATGATGTAGCAATCTTTTTTGGGGCATGCATACACACATGGCATGTTTTGTTTTTGTTTTTGTTTTTTAGATTTTCTTTTTTTTTTTTTTTGGTTATAGGGTATGCACATTTGCTGGAGAGAGAAAGAGATATATATATAGAGAGAGAGAAAGTGAGAAATCAACCCCTGGAGAAATGACCCCCACAATCCCTTCTCTATTCTCTGCTCAGGATTTTGGGCACACATGCACATGTGCCCAGTGTGTTTTTCAGGCAGTTGGATCCAGGATTCAAACCATGTAGTCGCCCATGTGGAATCCAGTGCCTTAACCCCATGCCACCTGCTGGCCCCAGAACACATTTTTCATGGAGAATCTATTAACATGTGGATGTATACCAGGTATGTCAGAAACCATGGAGAACTTTTGAGGGATTTTACTTAGAAAACATAAAGCTTTTATTCTGAAAAGATTTCTGTTGTGGGGATATTATGGGGGGTATCAAAATACAGAAGAAAATCATTGCAAAAAGAATTTTCCATATTGGACAGAGTCACATTGGATTAAGTCCCAGTTGACAGTTACACTTTCTTCCATTCAGATACGATGATATGGCTACATATTTGAATGCAGAGCAACAAAATCATGAATTAACTTTTTCACTAAAGTCTTGCTGTACCATCAGGACTAATTTCTGTCTACTAAATTACCCTGAATATTGGACTGCTACTAATTATGCATGGTCTGAAATCTTAAAAACAGCCACTGATGCTGTAATGTTTTCTATTTGTTTTTCTAGGACATAAGCATATGCATGTCACCTGAAACGCCAGCTGTTTGACTCTTTCC
>NW_006204685.1:0-6901 GCF_000334495.1 Tupaia belangeri chinensis | reverse complement strand
GTAAATTTCAGTGCAACTTTGTAGTTCAAAGTAGCCCAAATCAGGTCAGAGCTAAGTTGCTGCTATCACGAGCCCTTGATGGTGATTTAGGACCTAACACAGTCCTGAAGCATTTTCAGCTTGTGGCAAATACATATTTGATTATTTAGTTAATAAACATTTGTATTGTGCACTTCATTCTGGAGACTTATAAAAAGTAAAACTTTTTTGTGATTTAGAGATTTTTTTTTTGACTCAAAGGTGAAAATTTTGTTTATTAGGTCCAAGAATCAAAGACAACTTGATATGATTACAATGATGTGCAGAATTTGAAGATTAGAAATGAAATCTACTTAGGTCCAGACTAAGGTGCTCAGAACCAATGAGTAGACACAATGAGAGTAGTACTCTCCCTAGAAACCTTGATAAGTCTCTAATTTGCATGAGTATAATGAACCAGATAGACAAGTGTATCACCCATACCTGCCTGAAGCCCATTTTCAGTGAGATGAACTACTTGCTTGCGAGGTCCACGTGGAAAACAGCACGCTCAGAAATGGGGTCTTCTCACTGTGCTCTTTTTCCAGGACCAGAACTCGCCTAGGCCCCAACAGTAGATCATCAAATCTCATCAGCTTCACTTTAGGAAGATCTCTAATTCCTCGGTCCATTTTCATTAAATGCCTGACTATGGAAGCACAGTTACCTTCCTGCCTGATTTCAATTTTGGTTGAGAAGTAGCCATTGGACGGCTGAGGATTCACCAGGGAAACTGACACTCCAGGTTCTGTTCTTGCCAGAGGGCACATGCAGTCAACAGAGAGAAAAGAGAGACAGAGTGAGAGGGAGGAGAGGGAGAAAGGAACTCCTAATAGGGCCTGGCCATGCCACAGTCCCTTCTCCTCCATTTCTCCACCCTGTCAGGATTCTGACCGTGTACATGCACACACATATCCAGTGTGTTTTTCAAGCTACTCTAACCAGTACTCAAATTGTGGTTGGCCATGTGGGATTTGACTCCCTTAACCACTAGTCTATGGAGCCAGTCCTGTGATTTATAGATATTTTTATTTTTTAAATTTGCTACAGGGTGTGTGTACTTGCACAGAGTGACAGAGAGAGAGAGAGACAGAGAGACAGAGAGGAAATGAGAAAGCATTTCCCAGAGAGGATAATGATGTAGCAATCTTTTTTGGGGCATGCATACACACATGGCATGTTTTGTTTTTGTTTTTGTTTTTTAGTTTTTTTTTTTTTTTTTTTGTTATAGGGCATGTGCATTTGCTGGAAAGAGAGAGACAGAGAGACAGAAACTGAGAAGTCACCCCCTCAGGGGGAATGGCTACGCCACAGTCCCTTCTCTTCCATTTTCTCAAGATCTTGGGCATACATGCACATGTACCCAGCATGAGTTTAAGTCACTAGGTCTGGGACTTGACCCATGGTTGACCACATGGGAGTCCAGTGATATAACCATAACAACATCTGCTGGTCCCAGAAATCCTCATTTTTGATGAGCGATTTTAATACCTCTTCTCTCAATAATAGAACAGATAGAAAATCTATAAGGATACAGAGGACTTAATCGTGCTATAAACTAACTTGACATAATTGACCTTCATGGAATACTGCATTTAACAACAGAAGAATACTCAGCACTCTCCTCCCCACAATCTTGCATGGGTACAACACTCTATCTACCTCTGCCCATCAAAAGGAGAACGCTCTGCCAACAGGAAGCATCATTGTTTCAGGCCTTTCTAGGCTATGAGAAATTGCACTGAAGTCCTGTCAGAGCTGTACAGACCTCTACTTGAAGCATTGCTGTTGGATATTCTGGTAAAATCTCCAAGCGAAGGTCATTGTTCGAAGAAAATGGTTCATCTACCTAGGATGAGGCCAGGGATTACATCAGAATCAAAGATCTAACCTACATTGTCACCTTGTTTGGGAGAACAGCAACCTCTAGTTGTGTCCAGACCTATTAAAATCAACATACTATTGCCTTCGGCACAAAAATAAATGTTAACAGCACCAGAGTTACACCCATTCCAGGATTTTATTGAGCCAAGAAGACAAGAGGCAACTACTTTCCCTTTAAAACCTGATTGTGTGAATTGGCTTTCAATCTTGCTTTATCTTGTTTTTCTTGAATTTCTTCTGTCAAACTTTGTCACAATGATATGTCATATTTTCTAATATCCTAAAATCCCACCAAACATTGTCATCACCCGAGAGGTTACAGTTTAGAACGAAGACCTCTCCTCATCTCTATCCTTTGGCCAGGATGGATTCATTGTCAGACGTGGAAGATGGCCAAGATGATGGGGTTTTAGGACTTTCGACTGATCAAAGGACTTGAAGGAGGGAATCCAGAAATTAGCAAAGTAGACCACAATTTTAAATGCAAGAAGATTCTGCATATGTATTTTTATAACACCATTATATTTTAAAGTACAAGTCACAAAATGCCTACATTCGACTAGCACTTTAAATACTGAGAAGTATCCATCTATGTCATTTTCCTGCTTTCTCTCTCCTTTCTTCGTTGGGCTCCTTGTCTATCTGAAAGTGTTGCTATTTCTTGAGTGGCTGACATCACCCTCATTACTCCTTGTCATTCTCAAACCAAAATATTTCAAGTAGGGCTGACAGTGTTATCAATCTTCACATTTATTCTATCGCATTGGGGAGTGTCAGTCATGCTACTGAATTATCTCCGGTGTCCTATTCAATTAACAACAAAGCAGCTTAGCAGAATCATTTTATATTTCATTTAGCCCAAGATTCTTTTTGGAGGATGGATGTTATATGAGGAGGGTCTTGAAAAATTTCATGGAAAATGCATGTTATGAAAACCTCTATCCATGGATTTCAATTTTTTTTGCACCAAAAAACCATATATTTTAATTCCATTTTTGCACCTTTTTTTTCAATTTTTAAGTTTAGTTATTTTATTCATGATAGCACATACACATGCCTGGGATGAAGAATCACTCATGACAGAGTCTCATCATATTGCAACCCCCTTTCCTCAGCCCTTCGGCTCCTCAGGATTTGGGGCAGATGTACGTGCACCGACATGTTTTCAGGCCAACCTGGGAATCTAAACCTGTGGTCAGTCGCGTAGCTTCCAGCACTGAAGTTCAGTTTGCTACCAAATGTGCCATGAGGCTTGGGCTTTCACAGATATTTTTGAAGTTCCCTCATACTAGTTTGTTAGGGCTTTCATAACAAAAGATCTCAGCCTATGGTTTAAACAACAGACATTTATTGTCACACAGTTCTGGAAGATGGAAGTCCAAGATCAAAGTGTTGGCAGGATTGGTTTCTCCTGAGGCCTTTCAGCTTGGCTTATAGATGGCCGCCTTCTCCTTGGCCCTTCATGTGGTCTTTCTCTGTGTGCCTGTGTCCTAACCTCCTGCTTCTATTAGGGCATTAGTCATACTGGGTTAGAGCCCATGCTTATGAGCTTGTTTTACCTTAATCCCCTCTCGAAAGCCATGTATACAGATACTGTCACATTTGAGGCACTGGTAGTTAGAACTGGGACCTGATTCTGCAGATCTTGGGTGTAGCCTGAGAATTTCATCAAGCCCAACCTAACGGAGATAGGGAAATAGGCCCAGAGAGGTGTGTAGAGGCAGAGTGGTACAGGCTGAGACTCAAGACAGCTGGGCTCTTGTGCACCTGCACCTCTTGCCAGTTTTACAATTTTGGATGAGTGCTTAAATTTTCACGACTATTATCTTCCACTGTAAAAGTGAGAATAGTAACACTTCCCTTGTCGGGTGCTGAGGATCAAGTGAAGATAAAGGAAAGCATGCTGGCAACTCTATGAAGTCCAGAGTTTAAGGTTAACAGGATGGCATGGTAATTTTCTAGGATGGCATAACAAACTACCACGAACTGGGAGGCTTAAAGCAACTGAAACTTATTTTTTCACAGTTCTGGGGCCAGAGGCCAAAAGCAAGCTGTGGACAGGGCTAGGCTTTTCCTCCTAGTCCTGGTGGTTGCCAATAGTCCTTGGCATTCCTTAGCGTGCAGCTTCATTACACTATTCTCTGCCTCCATCACCACGTAGTTATCTTCTCTGTATGTCTGTCTCTGTGTCTCTTCTTATCTTTTAAGGACACCAGTCAAATCAGATCAGGGTACCTAATGCACGATGACTTCACTTTAACTCAGTTACGTTTGCAAAGACCTTATTTCCTAATACAGGTACTCCTGACTTATGATGGGATTACATCCCCTTAAACTCATTGTAAATTGAAAATATATTAAGCTGAAAATGCATTTAATACACTGTAGTGTATCAATCCTTCAGCCTTGTGATCACATGGCTTACTGGGAACTGTGGCTCCCTGCCGCTACCTAGCATCATGATCAAGTATGTTGCCATATACTGATAGCCTGGTAACAAAATTCAATACACAACATTTAAAGTATGAAGGCATAAAAATGTCAGCGAGATTGTGGAGAAAAGGGAAATCTCCCACACTGTTGGTGGGAATGTAAATTAGTACAGCCACTGGAGAGAGCAATATGGAGGTTCCTCAAAGACCTACAAACAGTACTACCATATGATTTAGTAATTCCCTCCTGGGTATCTTCCCAAAGGATAGGAATACACTTAGTTGGAGAAACACTTGCACACCCATGTTTATTGTGGCATTATTCACGATTGCTGAGACATGAAACCAACCCAAATGTCCATGAGCAGGTGAATGGATTGTAAAAGTGTGGTACATATACACTGTGGAATACTACTCAGCCATAAAAAACAAGACCCTGGCATTTGACAGAAAGTGGACAAATATGGAAGATTTACTGCTAAATGAAGCAAGCCAGACTAAAAAAGAGAGGCATTGTATGTCCCCACTTAATACATACCGAATGCTAGCGCTCTACGGCAGAAGCTGAAAGATTGGAAGGTATAAAAGCAGGGAGAGAAATGAGGATATAGAGACAGTGCAGGAGGAGGGTGGGAAATGAGGGAAGGCAAGAGGGAGGGAATCAATGGGAACAAGAAACAAGTGAAACATTTTAGGGACACAAAAATGAAAAATTGTCTACTGATGATAAGGTAATAGTACTATACTGAACCAATATACAGAGTATTCATGATGGGATAATTCATTTGTTATGCTATAATGATACACAATGATTGAATGTAAAAAATTTAAAAATTAAGTATGGTTTCTACTGAATACATACTGCTTTTGCGCCATCATAAAGTCAAAACTTTGCATGTGAACCACTGCAGGTTGGGGAATGTCTGTTACATCACATTTACAGGTACAAGGGTTAGGACTTGAACATATATCTTTGGGGACACAGTTCAACCCACAACAGCTGGCAGCAGCCACATAGCTAATTAGGGTAGAGCTGACCTGACAGTCCAGCTAGTGCACTTTATACTACGTAGCTCTAGATTTCACTTTCAAAATGATTTTATGCATATCAAATACATTTCCATCCTTTCTCTCTCTACATAAAAGCCAAGACAGTTAAACTCAAAGGCTTTTGTGATTAGAATGTTGGCAACGCTAACAGGAGACATGGAGCTGACCCGAGAGTGGTCACAGGGGGACCTGAGAATGGCAAGGCACTGGAAGTAACTGGCACTGACTTAGTGACAATGGTAAGAGAGAAGCCATCACACAGACAAGGAAATGAGTTATGTTTTTCCTAACCAGGGTCAAGGGCTAGTGAGCGTGGTGTGTTGAAGACCAGTGGCAACATTGAGAAGCCGAGTGAGGACCTGCGGACCTGTGACTCAGACCATGGAGCTATGCCACGTAGAGGAAGCGAGCTCCAGGAAGGTCAAAGAGAAACAGCAGAGGTCTGAGAGCAGTCTTTTGTGCTGGCAGTTAAAATTCTAATATATTGCCTGTAGTGTTATCTTAGTATGTAAAAAGTTCTAGGGTGAATAGTACATTCACTTATCCAAAATACTTGTTGGAATGCATAGTGCTATGCTAGGTACTTGGGATTCCAGAGTTGAAGAAAAATGTGTTCTCCATTCTCAAGGAATTTATAATCTGGAGTTGGAGATGGGTGTGAGAACTACCCAAGGCCGAGGGGAGCCTGCTGTTTCTGACTCGGCCCTGAGGGAGCGTCCTAGTCCATTTCTCCTGTTGTAACAGAACACCGGACTGAGCCATTTACAAACAGACACATATCCCGCATGGTCCTGGAAGCTGGGAAGTCCAAGTTTAAGGGGCTGGTTTTTGGGAGGGCCTTCTTACTGCATTATCTCAAGGTGAAAGGCAGAAGGGTAAGAGAGCTCAAGAAGGAGACAAAAGGGGCTGAACTCATCCTTTTATCAGGAGCCCACTCCCATAATAATGACATTGACCATTCATGAAGGTGGAGCCCTCATGACAGGATCACCTCCCTTAGGCCCCACCTCCCAACAGTTGCACTGGGGACTGAGAAGATATATGTAAACCATGGCAGGAAGGCATCACTGGGCAGGTGGCACCTCAGATAGGCCTTGATGGGTCAGAAAGTGTCTGTGTATTGAGGAAGGATGAGAAGGACGCGAGGATGGAAGTCTCTTCTTGGTCCCTTGCTGGGCTGTGGCAGATCCAAAGTGAGAAAATGAACAAAGATGCAGAGAAAGTGTCTGGCATCTTGGGCAGGCCCAGGGGATCTGCGGACCAGTGTAAGCCAAGGGGCAAGAAATGAATGCTGATCTCTGCTTGAGCACACTTGACACTTTTCTAAAGAGGCAAATTCAATGGCAAAGAATTTTTGGGAGCTGGCGCTGTATTCTAAGGGCTAAAGGTAACTGATCCCACATGACCAACTGTGGTTTGGATCCTATTCCCTGTGATTTGAAAAACATGCCACACTCATGTGTACATGTCCCCCAATTCCCCACAAGATAGAGAAATGGAGGGAAAAGGATTGCAGT
>NW_006204684.1:468-1134 GCF_000334495.1 Tupaia belangeri chinensis | reverse complement strand
CACCTCTATTCCTTCCCAGACTCTTCCGTTCCTCCGTATCATCTCCTCCATCATCCTGGGTCCTGTTGTTCCAAGAATAATTTTTAAAATTCATTAAGCCCCTTTTCTAGTTCTCTGTGGACTAAAAAGACTTAACATGAGAGTGGAGGTAAAAAGATTGTGCTAAGGTTTGGGGAGGAAACAGACCTCAGCCTTTGTAACCCGTCACTCTCACAGATAATCAAAAGGAGCACAGTATATGAGGATAGGAACTCTACTCTCTCTCCTCTCTCTGTTTCTCTCTCTCCTCTCTTTCTTTTCTCCCCTAGGATGTGGAATCAGAGGAAAGGTAAGACTCCCCTTCTCTGTCCATACAGAGCACCCAAAGACCATTCTCTGCTGAGACACGGAAGGGGAGACATGACTGCAGGGCCATTTCAGAGAAGCACCTTCCAGTCCCTGGTTTCCCTGAGGAGAGACTCTGCCAGGACACTTCTAGCCTCTCCCACACTTTACCCTGGAGCTCAGAGGGGGTGGGGAGCCATAAATAGCCAGTAATCTGGAGGGGGAGAGGCACGGGGCTGGGCACCTTAGATTCTTGGAGAAAAGCCCACAGGAGACTAATTCCCTCTACTCCTCTCTGCTGGAGGCTGTGGAATACTCTGTCTTGAACCAGCCACACCATGA
>NW_006204684.1:0-407 GCF_000334495.1 Tupaia belangeri chinensis | reverse complement strand
ACGTGGGATTCCAGCGACATAGCCATTACGCTAACTGCTGGTTCCCAAATTTCTCAACTTCTTAAAGAAGACAGACACTATTTTATTGAAAATTTCCTCACAGAGGATGACAGTGATGATTTTTCTTATCTTTTCATTTTTCCCCTCCCCCCAGTTTTTGCTAGAGGGTGTGTGTCCTTGCTGGAGAGAGAGATAGACAGAAAGGGAAAGTGAGAAATCATCTCTGGAGGGAACACCACACCACAATCCCCTCTCCTCCATTCTCCACTCAGCACTTTAGGCAAGCATTTACATGTGCCTGGTGTGTTTTTTTAAGCCTTTGGGTCCAGGACTTGAACTGCACAGCTGACCGTGTGAAATCCAACCACCTTTCCCCCCACTCCACTTGATGGCCCTGTCAGTGACGG
>NW_006204683.1:97163-102926 GCF_000334495.1 Tupaia belangeri chinensis | reverse complement strand
TACAGAAATCTGTAGCATTTCTATGTACTAATAGCAGGCAGACTGAAAAAGATAGAACTGAAAAAAGTAATTCCATTTACCACAGCCAGAAAAAGTATAAGATACCTAAAAGTAAATCTAACCAAAGAAGTTAAAGAGCTCCACAAGGAAAATTACAAGAAGCTAAAAATAGAAATTGAAAATGACACCCAGAAGTGGAAGGACATTCCACGTTCCTGGATTGGAAGAATTAATATAATCAAAATGGCAATTCTACCCAAATTAATCTATATATTTAATGCAATCCCAAAGTACCAGACACATTGTTCACAGATCTAGAAAATACAATCATCACATTTATCTGGAATCATAAAAGACCTCATATTGCCAAAGCAATCCTGCACAAGAAGAGTGGAGTGGGTGGCATCTCACTTCCTGACCCAAAAATATACTACTATGCTGTGGTAATCAAAACAGCATGGTACTGGCACAAAAACAGACATGTGGACCAATGGAACAGAATAGAGTCCCCAGAAATAAACTCCTAGACATACAGTCTACTGATTTTTGACAAAGGGTACCAGTCAATTCAGTGAGGAAAGGCAAACCTCTTTAGCAAATGGTGCTGGAGAAATTGGATATGCACCTGCAGAAAGATGAATCTGAACCCCTATCTCTCACCATTGACAAAAATCAACTCAAGATGGATTAAAGATCTAAGCCTAAGACCTCAAAGTATAAAACTGCTCCTGGAAAACACTGGGGAAACTCTGGGAGACACTGGTGTAAGCAAAGATTTATTAAATAAGACCCCAAAGCACAGTCAGTAATCCCTAAAATAGACAAGTGGGATTACATCAGACTAAGAAGTTTTTCCATGGCAAAAGACACAGTAATTATTGTGAATTTACAGCCTTAGAATGGGAAAATATTTTTGTAAACTGCATCAGATAAGGGACTGATAACCAGAATACTCAAGGAACTCAAGCAGCTGTTCCAAAAACAGATGATCAACCCTATTAAAAGATGGGAGAAAGAGTAGAAAAAAGCACTCTCTAAGGATGACATATGAATAGCCAAAAGGCATATGGAAAAAATGCTCAACATCCCTTATTGAAATGCAGATCAAAACAATCATAAAGTACCACCTAACCCCAGTCAGAATGACCAAGATTAAAAAAATGAAAAATGATAAGTGCTGGCAGGGTGTGATGAAATGGGAACTCTCTTACACTGCTGGTGGGAATATAAATTGGTCCAACCACTGTGGAGAATAATTGGGAGATTGCTCAAAATCTACAAATAGAACTTCCATATGAGGACCCGTGGTTGGAATAATGGCTATGTCACTGGACAACCATGTAGTCGACCGTAGTTCAAGTCCTGGACCCGGCAACTTAAACTCATGCTAGGCACATGTATGTGTATGCCCAAGATCCCAAAAGGAGAATGGAGAAGGGATTGCTGCGTGGCCATCCCTCTGGGGGGTGACTTCTCGCTTTCCATCTCTCTGTCTCTCTCTGTCTTTCTGGCGAACACACATGCCCTATATCAAAAACCTCTCAACAAAACAAAACAAAACAAAAAACAACTTTCATATGAACCAACAGTCCCACTCATTGGTATCTACCCAAAGGACAGAAGAATTCTTAATCGGAAAAGTACTTGCACATCAATATTTATTGTGGCATTATTCAGAATTACTAAGACATGAAACCAACCCAAATGCCCATGAACAGATGACTGGATGGAAAAACTGTGGCACATATACCCTATGGAATACTACTCAGCCATAAAAACAAGACCCTGGCTTTTGACAGAAAGTGGATAAATATGGAAGATTTACTGCTGAGTGAAGCAAACCAGGCTATGAAGGAGAGACATTGTATGTCCCCACTTAATGTATACCAAGTTTCCACACTCTATGACTGAAACTGAATGACTGAAGGATATAGAAACATAGTAAATTGTTGTGAATACCAGATAATGTGGGAAGAGTGCGGATGATGGAATAGAGTCTAAGGAAGGACATTAAGGAGAAAAATGGAGAGGCAAACCATTAATGAGACAAATAAATGGGATATTATTTGTTGAATATACCTTTATTATAATCAATTGGACTGGTGAGAAATGTACACATGTTGGAATATTCACTTTACATACTAAATGACATGATTGAATGTATATAAGAACTTGAGATAAAATAAGATAAAAAAAATCATTGGTTTTCCTAGGTTAAAAAAAAAATTTAAGAATAGAACTTTCCTAGGACCAGCAGATGGCATAATGGTTACTTTGTTGGACTCCCATGTGGTCGACCATGGTTCAAGTCCCAGACCTGGTGACTTGAAACACTGCATGCACGAGGGCGTTCATGCCCAAGATCCTGGGAGGAGAATGGAGGAGACGGGATGGCGGTGTGGCCATCCCTCCTAGGGGGAGATTTCTCCTTTTCTGACTCTGACTCTCTGGTGAGCACACATGCTCTATAGCAAAGCTCTCTCTAAAAAAATAACAAAAGCTCAAAGAGGAATGGGGACTCAAACTATGATTGTTCTGTAATCTTATGGTGTCTAGAATAGAAGCTTAGATTTCTGTGGGATGTACTTTGAAAACTACCAGTTATGAGAGAATTCTTCTAATATGCTAGTACATTGTCTTGTGTGTAGTCTTATTATTTTATATTTTTGAAAAGTACAAATTAATTTGCTTATATGTTCCCTTTATTAAGTTACTTTCAACACATGAAACATAATTTTCACCTGGAATTGCACAGAAAGGCCACGGAGAAAGGATTGTTTTGATTAGTAAAAAGTTAATGTTTGGGACCAGCAGTTAGCATAATTGCTATGTCACTGGACTCCCACGTAGTCGACTGTGGTTCGAATCCCGGACCCGGCGGCTTAAACTCACGCCAGGCGCGTGTGTGTGCATGCCCAAGATCCTGAGAGGAGAATGGAGGAGAAGATATTGCGGCATGGCCATCCCCCCCAGGGGGTGATTTCTCGCTTTCTGTCTCTCTGTCTGTCTGGCGAGCACATGTACCCTATAGCAAAAACCTCTCAAAAGAAAGAAAGAAAGAAAAGAAAAAGTTAATGTTTATTGCTTCATAAAGAGCTGTGGACTTTTGATTTAGTATTGTGCATAAAAAGAAGATTAGCAGTTTATTAAAATTCCTTTTATTTCTTCTTCCAACATTCAGTCCTCCCGAGTTATTATCCTACACTCTTTAAAAGCCGTTGATAACAGCCTTGTCCTACAGACCAGGACAGTGATTAAGGGCACTAAGCATTTTCTCTCCTTTTTCCTTCCATGACTGTGTTAAGTCATTCAACTGGAGACAAGAATTCTGAATTTCTAGTAAGAGAAATATGAGAAAGAAGTGTGGTTTAATGGGCAAGAAGACAATGAAAGGGACTTCTAAAAAATCATTTACTATTAGTCCATTTTCTCTTGTGAATATGGGCTAAACTACCCTAACCTTCCACCAACAAGGACAAAACTCGGTCCTCCAACAGTCCAGACCCTTTAAATAGGCAGGGGTTGTCATATCCCTTTCCAGAGCAGCTCCCTGGTAGTGTTCTGGGTCTGATCCTTTTCCCTCTGGCCTTTCATACCATACAGGGTATTTCTTTTCCAAGGGTAAATGCCTTTATCTGTCATTTCCGTTGTAAACAGAGAAGTATCTTCTCTCAATTTTGAGAGAAGTAGCTTAGTTCAATTTTGTGTGTGTCAATGGAAACAACCAAAGCTCTGTAGGAAATAATTAAAACATTTTAGTCTAAACACAAAATTGAGTGACCTACCAGGAAAACACAGAGGTGTTTTTCAGGCTGCTCAGATGCAGTGGTTCTTATTATTCAGTTCTGAGTGCAAGAGATATAAACAACGTTGCAAAGTAGCATGAGTCCTTGCATTGGCCTGGCCCCAAAAGCATCTGGAATGGAGGCTTGTAGGTTATAGGTGAGTTTAGAAATTGTTAGGTTAGTAGTTGGTTAGATACAAAAGTCTTTGTCTCAAAAAACTTGGAATCTGTACAGAAGAATCTTGAATTTCACCAAAAGTAGAAATAAGGCCTTGCTACTTACCTAAAAATCCCTGAGCATCGGTTTAATTCCTAGCAAGGCCTCTGATCGAAGAGGATACTGCTTAATGTTTGGGAAAGGTTGGATTTGTTTATGGTTCTCTCTCTAGGAGATAATCTTATCCTTCCAAGGTCTGTGGAAGAATTTGCTCACAAAGAATCGAGTATTTGAGATGAGTAAGGCTCCGATCCCCCATCTGGGCTCTTGATCAGCTTTCATAATGTTACATGGAGGCTTTTGCAGGTCATCTGCATCTCCTGAAATGAGGTATTTTCTCCTTCTGTGAGAATGAGATAAAGTCATGCATTTCAAGGAAGTCCCACCTTGGTAAGTGTATAGGAACATTACTATAAGCAAAGTATGGAGACTCAAAAGATCTCCTAGTTGGAATTGAAGGAGATTTGATTTAAAGGCTGCACTTGGGGAATTTAAAACCTATACCGTGAGTACTTGCTCTTTAAGGCAGAGGGTTTTTGTTAAAGGTAGGATTGAAGACAGAGAAGGGCACCACTGTCTACCAGTGCCCTGGTATCATCCCCATTTATGGACATATCCATTTCCCCTCAGGCACTGGTTAAGAACAAAGGAAACACACTCTTTATTCCCTCTTTTTGCATAGAAAAATGACACGACTTTTCTGATAATGCAATCATTCTTAAAAAAAAAAAATCTGGCGCCTTTCACAAGGGCCCCAAATGCCAAGTGGTCAGTCCTTATTCTGTGTTTACTGGATCAACCTGCTTTTAATTTCTGTGCTTGACATTCCCTTTAGGGTTGCTACTCATGAGACGAAGGAAAATTTCCCCCACTTAGACACTCCCACTGTGGCTTCTAATCACCTGAGGTGCCTAACTGTGGGGAAGAACAAGTGTTTCTTGTTTTAATTTTTGTTTGCCTTTGGGCATACTCACTCTCCAGAGAGACAGGGAGTGCCCTTTGGACACTTGCACTATGGAATACTACTCAGTTATAAAGAACAACATCCTCCTGTCAGTTGACACAAAGTGGACAAGTGGCCTATTGTGGGACATCCCAGTTGACAAATCCTGTGAATGGATTCCTCTAGTAAATCCCTCCTACATAGCTCTACATTTCTATTGCTTCTGCCTCCCTAGAGAACTCTTACCAACACGGCAGTCCCTGCTCAAATGTTTTCTCCATGCTTCAGTCAGATTTACATTCTTTTCTTTCTTGATGTTTATTTTTTCCGTGAGTGAGTCAGACAGAGACACAGCAATCCCAACAGGATTGTTTTAAAAGAATTATTTATTTAATTTTATTTATTCGTTTATTTATTTTAATTTGACCAGAGAGAGACACAGAAAGAGAGGAAAGTGAGAAAGCAAGCCACCGGGTCCAGGACTCGAATTGTGTTTGGCCATGTGGGAGTGCCAGCATCTTAACCACCATGCCATCCGCTGATTCCTAGTTTTTTTTTTTCTTTTAATTTACATTTCATCACATATATCTTTGCAGTGCACAACATTTATTTTCCAGCACAAATACCATGCATATCAGTCAAGACAAATATATATAATGTATATATTACTATATTCATTAACATCAGCAAATAGCTTATCAGTTTTGGTCAAGCAAGCATACTTTTCTTTCTACCCCTTTCCCCTCCCTCCCTCCATTACCCACCTCTGTATTACCCTTATCCTTACTATCTCTAGTATCTGCAGCTGTCCTCCCTGCT
>NW_006204683.1:74165-80029 GCF_000334495.1 Tupaia belangeri chinensis | reverse complement strand
CCCTAACCCTAGCACTATCCTTAACCTCTAAAACTAACACTAACACTATCCCGAAACCCTAACCCTTTCCCCTCCCTCCCTCCATTACCCACCTCTGTATTACCCTTATCCTTACTATCTCTAGTATCTGCAGCTGTCCTCCCTGCTACTACTCCTTCCAAACTTTCAGTTTCTGCTGTAGAGTACAGACAATCAGCATATATTGACTGGGTACATACAAAGTCTGTCTTTCATAGTCTGACTTGCTTCACTTAGCATTAAGTCTGACATATTCATCCACTTTGTACCAAATGTTAGGGTTTCTTTGTTTTAATTATTTTTATGACTTTCTATCAAATGCCAGGATTTTTTTTTTTTTATGGCTAAGTCATAGTCCTTAGCGTATATCGTCACACTTTTTCAATCCATTCATCTGTTTGTGGACATTTGGATTGATTCCATGTCTTAGCTATTGTGACTAATGCCACAGTAAACATATATGTGCATGCACTTTTCCAATGGAGTGTTCTCCTGTCTTTTGGGTAGACACTCAGGAGTGGAATTGCTGGATCATATGGTAGTTCTATTTGCAGATTTTTTGAGGAAACTCCATATTGTTTTCCACAGTGACTGGAGCAATTTACATTCCCAAAAGAGTGAAGGAGAATTCACCTTTCACCACAGCCCCACCAACACTTATCATTTATTGTTTTTGTAATCTTTACCATTCTTACTGGAGTTAGATGGTATCTCATTGTTTTGATCTGCATCTCCTTTATGATGAGTGATATTGAGCATTTTTTCATATGCTTTTTGGCTGTTTATATGTCTTCCTTAGAGACTTGTGTGTTCAGCTCATTCTTCCATCTTTTATTGGGTTGATCATTTTTTATGGGGCGGGGGAGGCGTAAGCTGCTTGAGTTCTATGTCTTCTGGTTATCAGTACCTTAGCTGAGGCATAGTTTACAAAAATATTCTCCCATTCTGAGGGTTGTTGATTCACACTAATTACTGAGTCTTTGCTGTGCTAAACCTTGTTAAATGGATGTAATCTCACTTATCTATTTTTGGGATTATTGCCTATGCTTTGGGAGTCTTACTAAAGTAGTCTTTGCCTACCCCAATGTCTCCCAGAGTTTTTCTAGTGGGCCATTTTCTTGGTTGTTTTTTGTTTTCTTATTTCTGTCTGTCTCTTTAGTTTTCCTGGTATAACCCTCCCTTTAGAATTTTTAGAGAGGTACTCTAGTGTTAGTAAATTCTTTCAAGTTTTCTTTATCTGAGGATGTTTTTATCTTTTCTTCCCATATGAAGGATAATCTTGCTGGGTATAGTAATCTTGGTTGGGATTGTTTCTCTTGTAACACTTTGACTATATCTTCCCATTCTTCCCTTGCTTGAATTGTTTCCAGTGAGAGGTCCAATGTTAGCCTCATGGGATAACCTTTGTAAATAACTTGACATTTTTCTCTTGCCAATTTTACTATCTTGGTTTTATCTGTGGCTAGCCTGGCTGTGATGCAACATGGAGAAGATCTTCTTGGGTTGATTCTATTTGGGGTCCTTTGTATTTCTTGGACCTGGATGTTTGAGTCTTTCTCTGGACTTGGAAAGTTTTCTTTCAGGATTTTGTGGAATAGATTATCAATGCCATTATTAGTTTCTACACCTTCTGGAATATAAACCACTCAGATGTTTGGGTGTTTAATGATATCTTTTGTTTGTTTGTTTGTTTATTGTTCTCTTCTTTTTTTTTGTTGGTTACTTTTTCAGCCTGATGGTGATTTTTTTCTAGGTCAGAGGTTTCGTCTTTTACATCAGATTTTCACTCTTCTGCATGATCTAATTTACTCTTAATACTTTCAAGGGAGATTTTGATTTCCTGTATTGCAGCCTTCATCTCTGATAGTTCCATTTGATTTTTTTTATGGTGTCTTATTCTTCTTTCAAATTGTGGAATGGCTTCCTCATCTCCTGGAGCTCATCGTCCCTTTTCTCTATCATCTTCTGAAGTCTGTTGTCTCTTTTTTCTTGCATTTTATTTAGTTTCATCATGACGAATATTTTTTTTTCTTTTTTTTTTTTTTTTTGGAGAGGTTTCTGCTTATAGGGCGCGTGCGCTCGCCAGACAGACAGAGACAGACAGAGAGACAGAAAGCGCGAAATCACCCCCCCAGGGGGGGATGGCCACACTGCAATCCCTTCTCCTCCATGCTCCTCTTGGGATCTTGGACACGCACGCACACGTGCCTGGCATCACTATGAATATTATGAATTCTTTATCTGACATTCCCACGAGTTTCATTGTACTGTCTAAAGATGATGAATTGTTTTTTTCCCCCATTGAGGGAGAGATATTTTCTTGGTTTTTCATATTTCTTGTGCCTCTGTGGTGATTTCTGGTCATCTGATGGATTATACGTTTCTTCCTAATTTCTGTACTATTACTGGAAGTAGGTATTCCAAAGGCCTCCCAGTTTCACTGGTTCACTGGCTGAACTGAAAGTGGTGGTGACAGTGGTGTTCCCAAGGCAATCTCTGGCTTCAGTCCTCATTGGCTTCAGTCACCACCATCTGGAGGGAGCAGGGAAAGATGGCAGGGGAAGGAGCTGGATGTGGGAGAGCTCTGCACACCTGGTAGTGGTGAAGACTGTGGTGTTCCCAAGGCGATCTCTGGCCTCAATCCTCACTGCTACCATCTAGCAGGAGCAGGGAAATTGTCCTTCTACATTTTATAATAGGAGTTTTAGTATTTTGTTTTTTCAGCCTTCTGTTGATAGTTTATAATCCTCCCGGCAGTGTTTTCATATACCTGATGTTCTGTTAGAACAATTTCATTAAGTACAATATCCCATCATGCACCTCATATTTCAGTTTCCATGGGATATTGAGTAAATGCATAAAATAGCACTGTACGGGCTTATGGATTCTCTTGTCAGTCCACAACAGCACACACATAACAAGCCTCACTACTCACTACCCACATTACTTCTTTCAAATTGTTTTGCTATTGGTCGTTGGGCATTTATTTCATTCATGCACAGGAAGCAGCATGTGTAGCTATGTCGTTTCCTTGACTCCCAGTAAGAGCCCAAGTGACTACTTACAAAAATACATACACAGACAACAGAGTTTGCCAGCAAAGACGAGAGTGCAAGAAAGAACAAAAGTGATAATTCTGGAAGGAAAACATACATAAAATGTAAATAGAGTTGTGGATGATGGGGGTAAACACAGGGATTTTTACATGTCTTCTATGGGAAAGATGGGAGATATGCAGCTGGAATGAAGGCACCTTATGGACAGAAATATTAAAAACTAGGCAAAGAATGGAGAGGTCCCAGTGGAAATGATGCCAGCAATACTCCACATTAAAGGAAGTTCCAGTGGTATTTCACAGCGATAAAGTATTGATAGATAATCCATACTTGGACAATTTCTAAGATACAGAATAGGTGTGTACTCCATATCATATAAAAAATGATGCTTTTAAAGTCACTTTTCTATTTAGCACTATCATACAAAACAGTGACTCATTATGTTATAATCTATTTACATCCATGTGGTATAGACCAGTGTTTCTTCTTTTGGACTATTTTGCCTCCTGGGTGACATACTGCATGGCCTAGAGACGGTTCTAGTTTTCACTTAACAATTTCCAAACGCTTACAGGTGAGAGCTGCCACTAGCCTCTACATAGCACTCTCCTGTTCTTCAACCAAAAATATGAATGCTAGGAGCCAGCAGTTATCATAATGGCTATGTCACTGGACTCCCATGTAGTCGGCCACGGTTCAAATCCCTGGCCCAGTGGCTTAAACTCACGCCGGATGCGTGTGTTTGAGTGCCCAAGATCCCGAGAGGAGAAGGGATTGCAGCATGGCCATCCCCCTGGGGGGTGATTTCTCACTTTCTGTCTCTCTCTTGTTTTTCTGGTGAGCGCACGTGTCCTATAGCAAAAACCTCTTAGGAATATATATATATGTGTGTGTGTGTGTGTGTGTGTGTATAAGCTAAGGATGAGAAGCCCTGGGTTAGTTAGGAAAAGGGTCTATTTTTCCTTCACATTGAGAGACTTTATATTTAAACTTTTTTTTTAAAGAGGTTTTTGCTTCTGCAGTGATTTATTTCAATCCTCCTTTTCTAGGATACTTGCCCTTCTATGTCCCTAGAGCCTCCTCTCCAACATACATCAATTTTCCAGAAAATTATTTTATAATCTCTTCTCTGTGAGTGATTTCAGACTCCCTGTCACAAAATAGATCAGAGAGTAGTTCATTTATTAAGAGTCACAATATTGGGTTGTCAGAAAAGTCATGACATATTTTTTCTATGCAAAAATGCCTCATGACTTTTCCAACAACCCAGCAGCCCTTGGCCAGAAGGTGGCATGGTGGTTAAGGCCCTGGACTCCTACATGGTTTGAGGACCTGATAGTTTACTTTCTCACTTTCTGTCTGTCTCTGCTGAGCACATGTGAACTATGGTAAATTTAAAAACAATAATAATGATGAATAAAAATTTAATAAATAATGCTTAAAAAAGTAATAATAGTCCAATGAAATTTGTATATAGTCAGAATATATATTCATTTTAGATCATGTGACTTATGTCTATTTGTTGGGGGCAATTTTTCAGATCGTTTTTAAAAACAATGTGCTGCACATAATTTCTGTTTTTGGCTTGTATTAATAACATCTCTACCTTTATATTTAACATGAAAATGCCATTGGCCTTTCAAAGCGACTGCTGAAATACGGAAACCTGTCACCCCTCACCTGCCAGCTGAGTTACCACTACCTGTGCACATGGCCCCACTGGGCTCAGAGCCACTTCATTTTCCTCCATTCTTCCTAAATTTACTGTGGGGTTTTGCTTTCCTGCCCCAGTGGGCAGATCACTGTTCATCTCAGAGTGGGGCAGACAGGTAAGTGTGGGCTGAAGATGTCACTTTCCTAAGAAACTGAGTGTAGCACAAAGTGAACTGCTTTCCCCATCACTTGGTGTGCTCTTTGATTTGATGAAAACAAATCTCTGAGTAATTTTCAACCATTCATTTAAAAAAAAAGGGGGGGGGATCTGAAAGGGAAAAAGTCCACCCAGCAGACTTGCAGCCTCTTGCTAGGCAGGCAGAGCCTCATCTGTGTAGAAGCTCTAGGCACCACCTCCAGGAAGTCCTCTTCCAGGGCAGAGGCAGCAGGGTCATGGTGCAGGAGGAAGGAACAACATAAACCCATGATTTCAGCACAGGGTCATCAACAGGTGAAGTACCAGGCGTACTCCCTGTAGGTCAGGAAACGAGTTTCGCCGAGTCCTCCTAACTCATCCACACAAAGGTTTCCAGAATCCTGTCCGCAGGCTTCCTGTCTGGCAGTGAGCACTCCCAAACCCACCAGTTCAGACAGCCAAAGAAAAAGCCAAACGCAAGCACGGACTTCTGACATTAGCACCCTCTAGAGCAGTGTCTGCAGTGGCCCCAGGAGGGGCCGACAGGGGCCCTGGCTGGAGCCTGCTTTGCCTGCGGCCCTGTCTCATGCGATCCTGACTGAGCACCTGCAGCAAGGGTTCAAATTCAGGAGAACTCAGTGTTCAGAATGCTGGCCTCAATCTCAGGTACATATTACCCTCCACTAAACCACTGTAAAATACGGATCACCGAATGTTTATACAAACCTGGTGAACAGCCGATCGGAAGCATCATGAGGTCAGGAGAAGAAAGGGATGGCGTCATTGCGTGACGTTGCTGTGGTCGCTGAAAGAGCCTTCAGTCTTCAGTGACCTGGTACAAGTGCTCTGGTCGCCCTCCTTACGTGGCACCGTCAGGACACAACCCCTTCCTTGGCCTGATGTGACTGCACACAAGCCAGGAGGCATTCCGGCAGCTACAG
>NW_006204683.1:52409-73579 GCF_000334495.1 Tupaia belangeri chinensis | reverse complement strand
CCACCTCCAGGAAGTCCTCTTCCAGGGCAGAGGCAGCAGGGTCATGGTGCAGGAAGAAGGAACAACATAAACCCATGATTTCAGCACAGGGTCATCAACAGGTGAAGTACCAGGCGTACTCCCTGTAGGTCAGGAAACGAGTTTCGCCGAGTCCTCCTAACTCATCCACACAAAGGTTTCCAGAATCCTGTCCGCAGGCTTCCTGTCTGGCAGTGAGCACTCCCAAACCCACCAGTTCAGACAGCCAAAGAAAAAGCCAAACGCAAGCACGGACTTCTGACATTAGCACCCTCTAGAGCAGTGTCTGCAGTGGCCCCAGGAGGGGCCGACAGGGGCCCTGGCTGGAGCCTGCTTTGCCTGCGGCCCTGTCTCATGCGATCCTGACTGAGCACCTGCAGCAAGGGTTCAAATTCAGGAGAACTCAGTGTTCAGAATGCTGGCCTCAATCTCGGGTACATATTACCCTCCACTAAACCACTGTAAAATACGGATCACCGAATGTTTATACAAACCTGGTGAACAGCCGATCCGAAGCCCTGCAGCTACAGCTCCTGGTCTTCGAGGCAGCACTCAGCCTGGGCCCTCCCAGGCAGCAGGTGAGCTCAGCCTATGTGTCAGGCCTCAGCTTCCTGCTCTGCCTCCCACAGCCTTCCCCGCAGACATCCTGGGAAACTGTCCTCGGAGAGCCACCTTGCAGGGTTGTTAGGTCCTGTCCTAGGACCGCTCTTGACTGGCCCTCCACAACCGCCGGCCCAATCAGAGCATCTCCATTTGCGCCCCCCCCCCCACAGGATACGTTCAAGATATCACGTCCCAGAACAGGTTTGAAAATATCCACCTGATACCTGCCAGCACCTACCACCATCCCACCACCCGTCAGACTTTGCAGAGGGGCAGCTGTGCAGTCACCATGCCAAAGCCCACTCTAAGGAAGGGCTCCAAGAGGCCACCGGCCAGAGTCAGAGGTAGGGATGCGGGAAGCTTAGGAGCCGTTCCCTGAGAGCAGCTCCACCTACCTGCACAGGTGCTACAGCAGGCGCCGGACACCAGCCTCTCGTCCACCACGGGCATCGCCAAGTTCATCAACAATGCATAAGAGCACATGGCCAGGGAATCCAGGTACCCAGCAAGTACCCGCCACACCTCCCACAGGGTGCAGACAGCCCAGGTTTGCTGCCATCTGAGAACTTGGCTAAACACACCCTCTCTGAGGGCACCACAGCCGTCACCATGACAGCAGCTCAAAGTGAGACATAGCTAAGCTCTCTGGAAGAAAGACTCTTCTTAGAGCCACCTCACCTTTCAATGGCAGGGAGGGCTGTGACCATCAGCTCAGTCTCTGTGAGTGACACGATGTGAAAGCAGAAGCATTTAGGCCAAAAGCCACCCCTCATCATCTGCGTAGTAATAATCTTAGCCACAATCTAAAATGCTAGTTTGAATCAGACTCTGTACCTGGGCAGGAACCAGTGAGAGAGGAAGAGAAACCGGGAAGCCCCAGTTCCAGGATTTCCCCTGGTCCTGGAGAGATGCCCACAGCCCCGTCCTCTGCATGACCACAGCTGAGGGTTGTTTCTGTTTAATCTCAGGGACAGTCTCACGAAAAATACTGTCTATGGGGAAGCAGCCATCTCAGAGCCCTTTGTGGTCAAAGTAGATTTTTCACTTTTCTCCAACACCAAGTATTAAATGGACTGAAGGACAAGGGCACTTTAAATACACTGGTAAATGCTGCTTATATTCTAGAGTGCAATAAGACATTTTAAAAAAGTAGACACATAATGGAAAATAACTTATGAAGCTCTCTGTCAACAAATAACATTTTTAATACAGAAAACTTAAAAGAGTCTTCAAATGTAGAGAAAATAACAATTGAGTCAAATGAAGTTACTTGTGCAAAACACAACTGAATTTATATGGACCAACTATGGAAATTCAAATTTTGAATTTAATAACATCCGAAATCATTAAATAGTGATAAGGCTAAAAAATTGTTCATGCTAAAACACCACAATGTGGGACCAGCAGGTGGCCTGTTGGTTAAGGCACTGGACTCCCATATGGCTGTCCACAGTTTGAGTCCCTGACCTGGCAGGTTGAAAATCACGCCATGCATGTGTACGTGCATGCCCCAAATCCTGAGATGAGAATAAAGGAGAAGGGATTGCAACATAACCATCCCCCCTCCCAAAGTGATTTCTCACTTTCCCTCTCTCTGTTTCTCTCTCGCTCTGGCAAGTGTGCACACCCTATGGCAAATAAATAAGTAAATTAAAAGGGAGGAAAAAGACAAAAAAAAATACCAGTGTGTGAAACAAGTAGCCTTCCCCAGAAGCCCTTATGGGAGTGCGGTTTGCTCCTTCTGTTTCATGGAAAGCAAGACATTGTTGAGGTAGGCAGCATAGTTGGTGTGTGTGTATGTTTGGGCATGCGGGCATTACCTGGACATAGTAAAAACAGGACTCATGGGAGGCCAGCAAATGGCATAGTGGTTATGTCACTGGACTCCCATATGGCTGACTGTGGTTCAAATCCAGGACCTGGGTGGCTTGAAAATCACACTGGGCACTTGTGCGTGTGTGCCCAAGATCCCGGGAGGAGAATGGAGGAGGAGATGGGATTGTAGCATGGCCATCCTTCCTGGGGGGTGATTTCTCACTTTCCCTCCACTGTCTCCATCTCTCTCTGGTGAGTGCACATGCCCTATGGCAAAAAAGAAACAACAAAAAACTCTAAAAACAGACTCGCAGTTTATTTTAAGACAAATCTCAACACTGAATGATCATCTGTGCACTACCATAGGCATGAAGTGAAGGGCATTTCTCTGATGTGTGGTTTTACAGACTCACCTATGTCAGCCAAAATTTGTACTCCTCAGTCCTTAGCCAAAACCAAAATAAAGCCGTCAATGTTCCTATTCGAACACCCTGCTTTATGATAAAATCAAAAAAGAAAACATGTATTTCGATGGTGGGGGAGTGAATCAGAGTAAGTTATCAATATTAAAAAAAAAAAAAAACACTAAAAGTTTACTACAACCAGGAAGTCTATGAATCTCTTGTTCCAAAAACAGGACAATTCTCGTTACTATTTAAACCAGTTCCTGTGATCCTGGAGGCTCTGAAAACACAAGAGTGTCTTTGGGAAACTGAAAACTTCCAGCTTCCAGAAGACAGTTTAACATACTTCATATGAGAGACATTATGATATAAGACGTGTCCAGTACTCCCAATAACGTAGTAGGATAATTTAAACCATAATTAAAAAAAAAAAGACCATTTCCTGGTCCTCCCTCCCCACTTTACGGGTGAGAACATGGAGGCCATGAGTGGCTGAGTTGCACAGTGTAGTGACCAAAGCAGGAACCATTTCCCATAACCCAGGGCCCTTTTCCATTACCAAATATGACAGGACTGCCATGTTCACGACATATCTGATCAACACAGAAAATCATCTACTTAGCTGTCCCTTAAGTCAGATCATGTCTCTGACCCACAGGAGACTGCTCGAGCACTTGTTTCCTTTTCGAACAATCCGTTGAGAAAACAGGAATTTCATCCTGGTCTTTGCACTTACCAGCTACTGTCTGAGTCTACTACAGTACTTCAGTGTAAAAGCCAAATGGGCCAAATTCGCTGGATTGTTCGATTTTTTTGTTTTGTTTTGTTTTGTTTTGTTTTCCTGATCATATTTTTCTGATTTTTTCCCCTAACTTACTTCCCTGTCAAAAAAATGTCAAGTCCCCCGGGCGTCCATTTGTGGCAAGTGTGCATAGCGATGCTGAGGTAGCTTGCTGAGCCAAACACCTCAGATGGTTAGATTGTCTCCCCATGTGTTGGTCTCTTATTTTGTCATGGTATATGTTCTGAATTGAACCACTAGAAAGGTGATTGAATTTTTTAAAAGAACTATTTTATTTATTACTACTACTATTATTATTATTTAATTTGGCCAAGGGGGGGGGCGGGGAGTGAGCAAGCAAGCAACCAGGTGTGTCCACTAGGTGGGAGTCCAGCGTCTTAACCACTATGTCACCTGCCAGCCCCATGGTGAATTTCAAGCAAGTGACAGATGCAAATTGCTGTGGGCCAGCCCTGCAGTGTGTTGCTGTGTGGCACGTGTGAGGCGCGTGTGCAGAGCGTGTGCAGAGCGTGTGCAGCCCGCTAGGCTACCAGAGCAGCCAGACCTTGCCACCCACCACAATCCAGAGGCCCCTCAGACCTGTCCCCGCCTTGCCCCGCCTCCTGCCGAGTCCCCCTTCCTGGCCCCGCCCTCAGCCAGCCTGGCCCCGCCCCTCCAGCTCCGCAGCCTTTGCAGGCGGCTCCCCAAGACCTGGCTGGCAAGCAGCTGGCGGAGCGGCTATCCCAGCACATGTCCTCCTGTCCCCCATCCGGGCGGAGCAGAGATTTTCCACACCGAGGGACACGGGGAGGGTGTCCTCGAAGGTGAGGCGCGGCCCACGGAGGAATCCAAGTGGCGGCGTGGGCCAAGCAAGGGCTGGGCTTTGCGTCCTGAAGGCTGTCCCAGCCTCCGCGGCCACCGACTGAGGGCTGGGGGCGCTGCCGCCGCGAGGCTGTCCCTGCTGCGCTCTGATCCCGCGCCCGGGGGAGTCACGGAGCAGCCTCGGACTCGGTCATCCCCCGGCGTCCTGCCCCGCCAGGTCCACAGCCCTCCAGAAAAGCCACAGCGCACCTGCTACCGAGTCGCCGGCAAGAACCGAACTCCGACGTCGGGTCGGCGGGGTGAGTCCGAGTCATACTCGCCCTGGGCCCTGCTGGTACCGAGGCCGCCCGAGCGGCTGCGGCTCCGGTGCTCTGGGGGGTGGGGGGAGCGAAGCCCTGGATGGGGCTGTCCTTGAACTTTCGGAACCTGCTGGGAATAGGCATCTCCAGGCTGTCTGTCCAGGCTGCGGCAGGGGAGCCCCCGGCAGGGGCCGGTGGGCGGGCGCGAGCGCGGAGCGCACGCGGGCGGGCGGCTCCCGGCAGTCGGCGCTGCAGCTGGGAGCGAGTGCCGTCGGTTCCTTACTCCTCAGCAAGAGTCACCCGGCGGAGCGTGTGTGTGCGTGTGCGTGTGCGTGTGAGAGCGAGCGAGCAGTGGAGCTGGGCGTGTGGGGCGCAGAGACTAGGCGGCGACAGCCCGCAGGAGGCGGAGCGGGTGTGGCGGTGAGGCGGCCTCTGCTGGCGGCGGGATGTTGCTCGAATTCCTGGGGCTACTGGGGTTCGCGTGGCGCCAGGTGCGAGTCGGAATCCCAGCTGACCTCGGGAAAGCTGTGCCCTGAGCTAGAACCACCTCGGGCTAGATTCCAGCTAGCGCCTAGGGCAGCCCGACTGCAGACGCCCTCTCTATCCTTTAGCCCTTCTGTGAATTCTCAGCAAATGGAAACGTGCAAGTGTGCAAAAAGTGTATTCATTGGAAGCCGAGGTCAATGACGTGCCCTTATTCATAGTTCAAATTAATATGCGCATAAATCAGAAAACAGCGCTTAAGCCAGAACTGCACCCACATGTACAGGAAGGACTTCAGAAAGTTCATGGGGAAAAGAGGCTAAAAGTACTTTGGTGCAACAAAACTGTGGAATCCATAGTTCCTCCTGAAACACGTTGTCCATGAACTTTTTGAAGAGGGTGGGTGCGTGCTGCGTCTGATCTTGAATCTAGCTATCCAATGCCACTTCTATTTTACGTTCTGGAATTTCTGTCCTGGAGCTGATGACTAGCATTAGGGTCCCCCAGTGGTCTGGAACCCAGACGGGCTCACACGGATGACTCCATGGTTGAAAAGCCCACAGGCGTTGCTCACATCTCCCCAATGTGTGCGTGTGAGGATGGTTTTACGGGCGGTAAATTCCTGGCAGCGCTGACCAAGCACACCACTCCACTTGCTCTGTCGGTCCCAGTTCCACAACTCTTTTCCCTCTCAGCCCTCCCCAGGTTCCTTTCTAAGATCCAAGTTTACCTATTCTCAATTAGTAGTTCTTAAAACATGCATATGATCATAATATTCTTGCGGTTAAAAACAGAGTATAAAGAATTATATGCCAGCGAGTCCAGCAGGTGACATGTGGGTTAAGGTGCTGGGCTTACACGAGGCCAACCACGGAAGTGCATGGGGTCCCAGACTGCGGTATCAAAATCGTGTCCCTGGTATGTGTGCCTGCGTGTCCAAATTCCCCAGAGAGGAAATCTGAAGAAGGGCTTGCGGTGTGGTCAACAACCCCCCTCCTCTCTGATTTCCCACTTTCCCTCCTTTCCGTCTCCCACTGTAAGCTCCGTATGGCATAAACCTAAAAATATACGTATGTGTGTGTGTTGGGGTGGGGTGTCTGTGTATAAACAGGGATTTAATGAAAGGCCATCCTGCGGTTGAAAATAAATGACAGTTACTGCTTGGCGCCGGGAAGGGGCCGGCCTGGACTGAGAAGGTGCTCTTTGGCGCCGCAGGACCGCCGGGCTCCGCCTGCAGGCTGTCTGCACTCCAATTGGCTGGCTCTTCCGTAACCTCAGTAACCGATTTGAAACTTGGCGGTTAAAGCTCCAGTTGGAACAGGACGGTGGGAGACAGAGGAGACGAGGAGACCAGGGAAGGGAAGTTTAGTTTGAGAGGGTACTAAGTTAGGATGAAGGAAGAGGTGAAGCCAATTCCTGTAAAAGTGGCGCTGCGTTGTCGCCCTCTGGTTCCCAAAGAGATTAGCGAGGGCTGCCAGACGTGCCTTTCCTTCGTGCCTGGAGAGCCTCAGGTGGTGGTTGGTACTGATAAATCCTTTACCTACGATTTTGTGTTTGACCCCTCTACTGAACAGGAAGAAATTTTCAATACAGCAGTAGCGCCACTCATAAAAGACATATTTAAAGGATACAATGCAACTGTCTTAGCCTACGGGCAGACGGGCTCTGGGAAAACCTATACAATGGGAGGAGCATACACTGCAGAGCAGGAAAATGAACCAGCAGTTGGGGTTATTCCTAGGGTAATACAACTGCTCTTCAAAGAAATTGATAGAAACAGTGACTTTGAATTTACTCTTAAAGTATCTTACTTGGAGATTTACAATGAAGAAATTTTGGATCTTCTATGCCCATCTCATGAGAAAGCCACTCAAATAAATATACGGGAGGACCCTAAGGGAGGCATAAAGATCGTGGGACTGACCGAGAAGACTGTGTTAGTTGCCCTGGATACGATTTCCTGTTTGGAGCAGGGTAACAACGCTAGGACAGTGGCCTCCACAGCTATGAACTCCCAGTCATCCCGCTCTCATGCCATCTTCACCGTCTCCATAGAGCATAGAAAAAAATGTGACAAGAATAGTAGCTTTCGCTCTAAGCTGCATCTTGTAGATCTTGCTGGGTCTGAAAGGCAGAAGAAAACCAAAGCTGAAGGGGATCGTCTAAGAGAGGGTATCAATATTAACCGAGGCCTCCTATGCTTGGGAAATGTAATCAGTGCTCTTGGGGATGATAAAAAGCGTGGCTTCGTGCCCTACAGAGATTCCAAGTTGACTCGACTGCTTCAAGATTCTCTAGGCGGTAATAGTCATACTCTTATGATAGCCTGCGTGAGTCCTGCTGACTCCAATCTGGAGGAAACATTAAATACCTTTCGCTATGCTGACAGAGCAAGAAAAATCAAGAACAAACCTGTGGTCAATATTGATCCCCCGACAGCTGAACTAAACCATCTAAAGCAACAGGTACAGCAGCTACAGGTCATGTTGCTACAAGCCCATGGTGGTAGCCTGCCTGGGTCTATAAATGTGGAACCATCAGAGAATCTACAATCCCTGATGGAAAAAAATCAGTCCCTGGTAGAGGAGAATAGACAATTAAGTCGTGGTCTGAGTGAGGCAGCTGGGCAGACAGTCCAAATGTTGGAGAGGATCCTTCTGACAGAGCAAGCAAATGAAAAAATGAACGCCAAGCTAGAAGAGCTCAGGCAGCATACAGCCTGCAAACTGGATCTTCAAAAGCTAGCAGAGACTTTGGAAGACCAGGAATTAAAAGAAAATGTCGAGATTATTTGTAACGTGCAGAAAAGGATTACCCAAACATTGGATGAAATTGTTGCTTGCATGACTGTAACCACCGATACTGCGGTAGAACCAGAAGTTCAAGTGGAAACCAGTCCAGACACTAGCAGGTCTTTTGATGCTTTCACCACTCAGCATGTTCTTTGCCAAGCTCAGATGTCTAGGGAGCTGATTGAGTTAAATAAAGCCCTTGCACTGAAAGAGGCCCTGGCTAGAAAGATAACTCAAAACGACAGCCCACTACAGCCTATCCAGTTCCAATACAAGGATAATATAAAAAGTCTAGAATTGAAAGTCATCAGTCTGCAAAAGGAAAAGGAGGAATTGGTTCTTGAACTTCAGACAGCAAAGAAGGATAACAACCAAGCTAAGTTGAGTGAAGGCCATCGCAAATGTCTCCTGGAGCTGGAAGGTCAAATAGCTGATATGAAGAAGAAACTGAATGAACAGTCCAAACTTCTGAAACTGAAGGAATCCACAGAGTGTACTGTATCCAGACTGAACCAGGAGATATGGATGATGAAAAGCCATAGGGTTCAGTTAATGCATCAGATGAAAGAAGATGCCGAGAAGTTTAGACACTGGAAACAACAGAAAGACAAAGAAGTAATTCAGTTAAAAGAGCGAGACCATAAGAGGCAATATGAGCTGCTAAAACTTGAAAGAAACTTCCAGAAACAGTCCAATGTGCTGAGGCGTAAAACAGAGGAGGCAGCAGCTGCCAACAAGCGCCTCAGGGATGCTCTCCAAAAACAGCGGGAGGTGGCAGACAAACGGAAAGAGACTCAGAGCCATGGAATGGAAGGCACTGCGGATCGAGTGAAGAGTTGGCTTGGAAATACAATTGAGGTTATGGTCAGTACAGAGGAAGCCAAACGCCATCTGAAGGATCTTCTTGAAGACAGAAAGATACTGGCTCGAGATGTGGCTCAACTGAAAGAAAAAAGGGATTCTGGAGAACATCCACCTCCTAAACTCCGGAGGCACACATTCTCACTTACTGAGCTGCGTGGTCAAGTTTTGGAGTCAGAGGATTCTTTTACAAAGCAGATTGAAAACCTAGAGACTGAAATGGAGCTCAGGAGTGCTCAGATTGCTGACCTGCAGCAGAAGCTGCTGGATGCAGAAAGTGAAGACAGCCCAAAACAGTGCTGGGAGAATATTCCTACCATTCTGGAAGCCAAGTGTGCCCTGAAATATTTAATCCAAGAGCTGGTCTCCTCCAAAATTCAGGTCAGCAAACTTGAAAGCAGCCTGAAACAGAGCATGGCCAGCTGTGCTGAGATGCAAAAGATGATGTTTGAGGAAAGGAATCATTTCGCTGAGACAGAGACAGAGTTACAAGCTAAACTGGTCAGAATGGAACAACAGAACCAGGAGAAGGTACTGTACCTTCTCAGCCAGGTGCAGCAAAGCCAGATGGCAGAGAAGCAGCTAGAGGAGTCAGTCAGTGAAAAGGAAAAGCATCTGCTGAGCACCCTGAAGTGTCAGGATGAAGAACTTGAGAAGATGCAAGGAGTGTGTGAGCAAAATCAGCAGCTTCTCCGAGAGAATGAAATCATTAAGCAGAAACTGATCCTTCTCCAAGGAGCCGGCAAACAGAAACCTCATCTTCCTAAGGATACCCTTCTATCTCCAAACTCTTCTTTTGAATATATACCACCTAAGCCAAAATTTTCCCGTGTTCGAGAAAAGTTTCTCAAGCAAACCATAGACATGGAGGATCTAAAATATTACTCAGAACATTCTGTGATTGGTGATGGTGACACTGATGATGGGGATGATGAGGAATGGAAGCCAACAAAATTGGTTAAAGTGTCCAGGAAGATTAGCCAAGTGTGTTCCTGCAAGGGCTGGTGTGGGAACAAACAGTGCAGGTGCAGGAAACAAAAGTCAGACTGTGGTGTGGATTGCAACTGTGACCCCACAAAGTGTCGGAACCGCCAACAAGGCAAGGATAGCTTGGGCGTTGTTGGATGGAACCAGGATACCGAAGGTTCCTTCACACTAGAGGATCCAACGGAGGTGACCCCAGGATTGAGCTTTTTCAATCCCATCTGTGCTACTCCCAACAGCAAGATCCTGAAGGAGATGGGTGGTACCGAACAAGCGATATTAAAGAAGGCTCCAGCTTCTTCCTCCTTGGAGCTCCTGGAGTCAAAACATGTAGTAGCCGAATCCCAAGAAAATAAGGGTCCAGAAAAGAAAAAGAAGCGAGCTCTGGCCAGCAACACCAGCTTCTTCTCCGGCTGCTCCCCTCCTGAAGAAGAGGTCCACTAACGTTTGAGTTTTTATCTCTATGCCCAATCTGGCTTGGAAGATGCTCTCAGGCTGAAGCTGGGAGGGGTTTTGAATAACTTTTCTGAATTTCAGGTTTCTTGTTGTTGAAAAAAGGAACACAGTATTACTGCTACAAAGGGAATTTCTGTTGGATGCTGGCCCCCAGTCTCCAATCCTACCCCCACCCCCCGTCCAGTTACTACTGTCTCTTCTCCAGAGAGTTGCCAGGCCCACCCACTGAAGAGAGAAGCAACTGACCTTCCTAATGATTCATCAGGAACCAGTTAACAGTATGAGCTACCCTTATTTGCCACCAGTTAAAGCTGTCTTCTGATGGAATGAGGCCAGACTTATCTTTAGGTTGTAGCAGATTGGGGTCCATTCTCAGATTCTTCGCCCCACCTCAGGAGTGGGGTTAGGAGCATTTCTGCCGTGAACGTGGATTTCTAGTGTTTAAACAGTGCCCTCAATTAATTATCTTCCGTTTTTCTGAAGTAAATGAAATATTTTTAAATGTTAAGTAAATAAATAAACCTCAGCTCAAAGAAAAAAAGAAAGCACTGCTTAACACAAGATCATCGTTGTTTGCAATAGGCTTCAATTAGGAAACTATTACAAAATTTGTTACTTGACAAAACTTATGTTTACTTATTTTTTGTATTTCTAATATAAGTATTATATCTTGAGTTTCTTCTTAATACAAGTTTTTTTCCCAAGATTTTTCAGGAAAATATCTGAATTCAGATAGCAGTACACAAGGAAAACAGATAAAACTGAAACTGGTTAAAACATAAATTCAGGAGACCAGCAGATGGGGTAATGGTTATGTTACTGGATTCCCACCTAGTCAACTGTGGTTTGAGTCCCGGACATGGTGGGATTTTGATTCTACATTTAAGTGAGATCCTGCAATACTTATTTTCCTGAGTCTGGCTTTTTTCACTTAACATAATGTCCTCCAGATTCATCCATGTTGTCACATATGGCAAGATTTCCTCCTTCTTTAAGGCTGAGTAACATTCTATCGTGTGCATGCGCATGCATGTGTGTGTATGTATAAAACACCTTCTTTATACATTTGTCAGTGGATACTTCATTTGTTTCCATACCTTGGCTATTGTAAAGAATGCTGAAGTGGGGGCCAGAAGTTGGAGTTGTGGTCTAGCTGGACTCCACAATTTGAATCCTGGACCTAGCAGCTTGAAAAACACACTGGACACATGTGCATGCATGCTCAAAATCCCACAAAGAGAATGGAGAAGGGCTTGTTAGCAGGGTTATCATCCCTGGGGAGTGATTCCTAACTTCCCCTTGTTCTCTGTCTCTGTCGAGCACATGTACCCCATGTCAAAAATCTACAGGAAAAAAAACAGAAATGCTGCAGTGAGTATCAGAGTGCAGATAACCCTTAGATACTGGTTTCATTTCCTGAATATATACCTAGAAGTGGGATTATCACTGCTGTGTTTTACAGTAGTTCCATTTTTAATTTGTTGAGGAGCTTCTATACTGATTTCCATGGTAGCTGTATCAATTTACATTACCACCCACAGTGTACAAGGATTCCCTTTTCTCCACATGGAGCCAACACTACCTGTCTTTTTTATAATACTCATCCTAACAGACGGGAGATAGTGCCTCGTGGTTTTGGTTGTTTTGTTTTGATTATGAGAGACTTTCCCTAAAGGCTGTGTGCATTTGCCAGAGAGACAGACAGAAAACAAGAAATCACCCCACAGAGAGATGGCCACACCACAATCCCTTCTCCTCCATTCTCCTCTTGGGATTTTGGGCATGCACACATGTACACCTGGTATGAGTTACAAGAGGCCAGGTCTGGGACTCAAACTGTGGTTGGTCACATGGGAGTCCAGCATCTTAACCACTACACCATCTGCTGGCCCCTCATTGTGGCTTGATTTGCATTTCCCTGATGATTAGTGATGTTGAGCACTTTTTCATATACCTATGGGCCATTTGTCTTTTTTGGGAAAATGTCTTTTCAGATTCTTTCCTCATTTTCAAATAGGGTTATTTGTTTTCTTGCTATTCAGTTGTTTGAGTTCCTTATATGAGGGGACTTCAAAAAGCTCATGGAAAATTGTATTAAAGCAATTTTATTTTGTGTAAAACATTTTTTGAATCAATGCACAGGTGTTTTTTATAATATGCATTTATGGTGAACTTCTTGAAGAACTCCATATATTTGGTAAATTAATCCTTTATCAGACAGATGGTTTGTAAATATTTTCTCCCATCCCATAGGCTGCACCCAGTGTGTTTCCCAAGCTGCCTGATCTGAGACTTGAATTGTGTGGTTGGACATGTGAGCGCTGCCTTCCTTAACTACCAGACCACAAAGCCAGTCCTGGTTGCTTCTTCACTCTGTTGATTATTATTTTTGCTGTGCAAAAGCTTTTTAGTTTAATGCAATCATCCTGCTTGTCTATTTTTGTGAGCTTGTTATCAGGTGTGCTGATGGTTGTGACTCTCTCCCTGACCACTGGGCAGGGCAGAAGTGGACAAGGCAGGGGATCAGCAGTTGGCATAATGGTTATATCGCTGGACTCTCATGTTGTAGACCGTGGTTCAAGTCCTGGACGTGGTGGCTTAAATTTACTCCAGGTGCATGTGCAAGCATGCCCAATATCTCGAGAGGAGAATGGGGGAGAAAGGGATTGTGGTGTGGCCATCCCCCCGGGAGGTGATTTCTTGCTTTTTGTCTCTCTGTCTGTCTCTGTTTTTCTGGCAAGTGCACACACCCTATAGAAAAACGTCTCAAAAAAATAAAATAAAATAAAAAAGAAGAAAAGAAGAAGAGGAGGAAGAGGAAGAAGAAGAGGGCAGGGCAGAAATGTCTCCAAACTGTGGTAGAGCAGAGCTACAGGCACATCACAGGGACACTTCAGGGTCCTTGGCCAGAACTCAGGACATCAGGCTGATGTCACACTGTCTCAGCATCAGCAGAATTGACTGCAGATCATGTAAATTGACAGCCCAGGTGGATGCATCTCCCACCTGGTCCTACGGTAGGCAGAACTGATCTAGTAGACCTAGAATCAGGTCAAAGAGCTACTTAAGGATCTGCAGTAAAGAAAAAGTTACCTATAAGACAGGACAAGGCATGGCTTCTCTCAGGTCCAGTGGTCTGTACTGCTCCTTGTCTTACACAGGACTCTGTCCTGATTTTTAGAAATATAAGGTAAGAGAAGAGGAAATTGTTCATCCCTTCTAGCATTCACCAGTGAGAAAGATGCTACACTACCAAATCTTAGTACCTCTTTTCGTTTTGAAGTATCGTCAAATGTCATTTGATTTATCTGATAAATTGATGAAACAAACTCTTACGACTGAATACATCAGGTCTGCAAGAATCACGGAGCGGTGGGAGCTGCCAACTCAGCAATGTGATGTAGCAGCATATTAGATGACATTGCTGCCTCGAGAGCATTTAACCCCGCTGCTGTGGAACGTGGACTGTTAGCAGTGTGTAACTGAACTGTTCCCCTGGTAGTTGAGGGAGCTTTTGGGTGTATATCTTTTCCTTCAAGGCATCTCAGTCAGTGACTGATTCCAGTGTCCTAAAGTCCATTTCCTTGACTCTAGGTGGGAAAACTGTGGAGTTGCTCACATTCCAGAAGTCCATGTACCATTGTGTACAGTATGTTGTTGTTAACCGTATTCTCCTGTATGTTATAACACTACACACTGTTCTATCTACAACTTTGTTTCCATTAACCAATATTTTGCTATTTCTCCACCCTGCCCCTCCCAGCATCTGGTAGTCATTCTGCATCTCCCTCCTATGCCTTCATTTCTTTTAACTTCCACATGTGCCAGAGAACACAGGGTGTTTCTTCTTCTGTACTTGGTTTATTTCACTTAACATTATGGCCTCCAGGCTCATCAATTTAACCTCAAATGATGAGTACGTCCTTTCTAATGCTCACTTTGTATTTTATTGTATATGTAAATATACAATAAATTTTGAGGGTGTATTCTCAGGTAAAGCCTTTCAGAAGTAAACAAAGCAAGATAGGGCTGGGGAGAAAAAGTTAGTCAAGTGTGGTTTAGTTTAGCTGTCGGCTGACAAACGGCTTTCGTGGAGAAATATTTGCCTATTTCTATAGTGTAAAGACTGCCAACATAGTCAACTTTAAGTTAAGTTATCCACAGGACATCACTGAAAATGGAGTTTTTATAAAACAAATGTTAATAGTAAGCTTCAGTGAAAGCTGATACCAAGAGACCACTGATTTAGGCTGGTTCAATGGGGATTTCTGACTTTTTTCTAACTAATTGTTCTTGACATAATAATTATTACAATAGCCAAAATGTACAGGCAACCTAAGTGTACTTCAGCATATAAATGCATAAAGAAAATGTTATTGCTACACCCCACACATACACACTCACACATAAGCACACATACATATATACATATACAATCAAATAGAAACACACACACATTATTTCAGAATGTTTCTAGGGAATCTGGCCTAAGAGAGGTACTCCCTGTAAACCACATGCTATACAAGGACCAGCAGTTAGCATAATGGCTGTGTCGCTGGACTCCCACTTAGTCGACCGCAGTTCGCGTCCTGGACCCGGTGGCTTAAACTCACGCCAGGTGTGTGCATGCATGCCCAAGATCCTGAGAGGAGAATGGAGGAGAAGGGATTGCGGTGTGGCCATCCTCCCGGGGGGGGGGGTGATTTCTCACTTTCTGTCTCTCTGTCTCTATCTTTCTGGCGAGTGCACGCACCCTATAGCAAAAACCTCCCCCCCAAAAAAACCACATGCTATACAAAATATTTTTCGTAATTGTTTCACATATTTCTCAGTAATCCTATTAGGAGATAATATTCTTTTTTTCTAGAACACAAGTAACCATTAGGTAGCTTGTTAATTGTCTCCAAAGCTTAATATATAGCTTGTCTAATATATCACACTCTGGCCAGAAAATGCAGGGAGAATAAACATCCAGTCCATTTTGCTCTTTAGGCATGACTTTACATAAAATTTTCAGAGTTGATTCTCTTTTCTATTTTAAGTGGGCAAAGATTCTAATGATGAAAGTAAATAAGTTTACGCACACATGACAGCCATTTATTGATGTGCCATGAGTGACATCATGTACTTAGTTCTGAGAAAGATGATTTTGTTTTCTCCAGTATTCTTATGCTTTATCACGACTGTCACTGAAGTTTCTCCAGCATCTCGTAAATACTACCATTATGTGCAAACACTGTGCTTGATCTTGTGGTTGAGAAAAGAAGCTGGTTGCACGTCTTCCACACAGACTGTACTCATATTAGGCACCATCCCAAATATCTAATCTAATCAGCATTTTAGAGTAAAATGGTTCTTTCTCTGCCTTTCAGGTTGACAAAAAGGAAAGGGGATAGCCATTGGAGCTATTTTGTAAATTTAAGTTTTAAAAACAAGAAAAATGAGGGACCAGCAGTTGGTGTAATGGCTATGCCTCTGGATTCCCACGTAGTCAACCGTGGATTCCCATGTAGTCGACTGCAGTTTGAGTCCCGGGCCTACTGGCTTAAACTCGTGCCAGATGCGTGTGTATGCGTGCCCAAGATCCCAAGAGGGGAATGGAGGAGAGGGGATTGCGGCATGGCCATCCCCCCTTGGGAGTGATTTCTCTCTTTCTCTCTGTCTGTCTGGCAAGCGTACATGCCCTATAACAAAAGCCTCTCAAAAAAATTAAATAAAATAAAACAAGAAAAGTGAGTATGAAGGGACAAAGGTGATATGCATTTTATGCCATATTTATAAAGGGTTGTAAATAGTTAAATATGTCATAGCTGTATTACCAATTTGCCCAGTCTTGAAAGTAGCGATGCTAAGTCTTAGCACTTAGCCAATGTTATTTTCTTTGGTAGTCTATGTTTTGATGTGTGATTTCTTACAGGTTATGGATACGCCAAATAGGTTTTAGTTCTTACCTTCAGACATAAATTGGTTTTTTGTTTGTTTGTTTTTTGGAGAGGTTTTTGCTATAGGGCGCGTGTGCTTGCCAGAAAGACAGAGAGAGACAGAGAGACAGAAAGCGAGAAATCACCCCCCACGGGGGATGGTCACGCTGCAATCCCTTCTCCTCCATTCTCTCCTCGGGATCTTGGGCATGCACACACATGTGCCCTGGCATGAGTTTAAGCCGCCGGGTCCGGGACTTGAACCATAGTCAACTAAGTGGGAGTCCAGCCACATAGCCATCACGCTAACTGCTGGTCCCCAGACATAAATTGTTACATCTCTCCACAGCTGGCACCATAATTGATACTCAGAGATAACAACAAAACAGCCCAGGTGTGGTGGAGGACCAGCAGACATTCTGACCTCCTTGACCCCCCAGCCACATGGGCCTTCCCGTAAGCCCTGGTAGAAGCCCGTAGCCCCTCACCTTCAGTGCCAAGGCAACTCTCTGCATCTACTCCCTTCCCGCCCTTGGAAGTGAACAGATCTTTCCTCTCCACTTACTCTCCGAGTCTGTGAATTCTTTCATCACTTGTGACACTGACCACCCTAACATTTTAGTTACATGAGAAAATAAGTATATTCTTTGTATATTTTACCTGCCACAAACTATGTAGAAAATAATTGTAACCAGGAAACCATTTTGTTTATTTTTTTTTTCTTTATAGATTTAGGGTTTAACCTGAAAATAAGTTGTATGCAAGTTATTAGCTGATTTTATTCTATACTTTGGCTGTGATTTCTTATTTTTCTCTGTCTTATTATTTGATATTTTTGGACCAACTGGTGGCATGGTAGTTAAAGTGACTGGATGCCACATGCCTAATTATGCCAGTCATTCTCTCTGTCTCTCTCTCAAAGCTTATCTTGGTAAACACAGTAGACATGTATACATGTGTGACCAAAGTCCCAAGAGGAGAATGGAAAAGGGATAGCAGCATGGCCATCTGCCCTGGGGGATGGCCATCAGCCCTGGGGGATGGCCATCTGCCCTCACTTTCTCTGTCTCTGGGGAGCACACACACACCTATAGCAAATTAAGAGAATAAATTGTTGATTTTCCACAAATCGTCTTCTAATGGGCTAGCAATTTAATGCCAGTGCCAGTTTACTGGGGTTATCTTTCAAGGTCAGTATTGGCTTCCATTTTATAAATTAAGAGAGAAAACAAGTACAGTTATTAATGAGGTGGTATATTTGCAAGTCCCCCCCACTTTGGAAATTACCATAATAATTTGCCATTGGCAATCTGGTTTTGAGAGCTCTTCCTGCTTAGTTTCAAGTTCCATCTCCTCTACTTAGTAGATGTGAGATCTTGGCAAGTCACTTCTGAGAATGGGGATTAGGATCATGTTAATATCTACCTCAAAGACTTTCTGTGGATATTAAATGGATCAATACATAGAAAGGTCATGGAATAAGCCTGCGTGTGAAGTATTACTCACATATGTTTTCTTTATGACCTTCCAAGGTTAGGAACCCCTTTACTGTAAATCCTCTTTACAATATAATATTGTCATAGAGAAAATATCCACATATGTTTTAGTGGGAATGGAAGTTGAGAAAGGAGTTGTATTTTTCCAGTATGTTTCGCCAGTTGGCACTGGGCTATTGTCTATTTAGTTTCTTTTTTCTAATTTGCTGAAGGGTGTTTGCTCTCATTAGAGATACAGAGGCAGAGGCAGAGGAAGAGGATGAAAGCACCCCATGATGGGGCATGGTCATGCTTCTACTCTGCCTCCCTCCTGTCAGGATTTTTGGCACATATCAGTAGATACAGCAAAAGCATTTTACAAAATCTAATACCCATTTACTATAAAACTTTTAGTATGCTAGAAATGCAGCAAAACATCCTCGACTTGATAAAGAACATCTACAGAAAAATTTGAAGCTCTCCTTCTATGATAAAAAGACAAAGCAGTATCTCCCCATTCATCACTTTTTTTTTTTCAGCATCTTACTGGACGCATTACCTAATGAAAAAGCATGTGCGCATGTGTGTCCAAGATGCCAAGAAGGGAAAAGAAGAGAAGGGATTGAGGTATAGCCATCCTCCCTAGGGGGTGATTTCACTTTCCCTCTCTCTGTCTCTTTCTCTCTGTCTCTCTCTCTGTCTCTCTCTCTCTCTGGCAAATGCATGCACCCTCAAAAAAAAAAACTCTAAAAAAAAGTTGAATTCAGGGACCAGCAGATGCGTAACGGCTATGTTGCTGGATTCCCATGTAATCAACTGCAGTTCGAGTCCTGGACTCGGTGACTTAAATTCATGCCAGGCACATGTACGTGTGTGCCCAAGATCCCATGAGGAGAATGGAGGAAAAGGGATTACAGCATGGCCATCCCCCCTGGGGGGTGATTTATCATTTTCTGTCTCTGTCTCTCTCTCTCTTTCTGGCCTATAGCAAAAACCTCTAAAAACATTTTTTTAATTGAATTCATAAAAGACAAAGATTAAGGAACTGACTTGGATGAAGGATATTAAAGAGCTATGACAACTAAATGCAGCGCATGTAATAAAATTTCTTTTTGCTACAAAAAACATTGGGATGTCTGGTTAAAATAAACAAGATTTGGAGATAGCTACCAGAATCGTATTAGTAAGAACTCCCTGATTTTGGTAATTACACCATGCTTCGATAAAAGAATTTCCATGACTTAAGAAAAATAAACTATGAAAGATTAAGGAACAGAGGGACCTCATATTTTCAATTTATGTACACATTATGTTCACAAACAATTAAGACTTTGCTTACATTTACTGGTTATTATGAAATAAAGGATATAGATTAAGAGATGCATAGAGAAAGGAATCTGACAAAGTGCTCAGAGCTTCTAAGCCCTTTCCAGGTTTGCCACCCTCCAGGCACCTTCGCTTTTTTAACAGTGTAGGAGCTCCCTGAACCCAGACTGTTTGGGTTTTTATGGAAGCTTCATTATGTAGGCAAGATTGGTTAAATCATTAACCATTGGAAATCAACTCAACCTTCAATCCCTTTCCATACTCCAAGGTTGGAAGGCAGGGCTGGAAGTCCTAACACTCTAATTACGTCTTAGTCCTTCTAGTGACCAGTACCAACCTGGACACTAGACACTGGACACTATCTAGGGCCCCCCACTCGAAACATGAAACACACTCCTATCTCTCTGGAATGTCCAACTAGGAACTACATGTTGGGACACATAAATATATACAAATAGGATGGGAACAAAGGCTAAATATGTATTTCACAATAGCCTCCATTTGGAGCTACCTATTGCTATCAGTCAAGTCATTAGCATACAAAAAAAGATCATTTTGGTAATTTCAAGGATTTGAGGGCATGGTGGTACCTGCCCGATGGCAAAAACCAAGGATTTGAGATGTTGCATGCCAGGAAATGGGGACAGTGACCAAATAAATATTTCACAATATCATATATTCCATGCACACACACATACACACACACACACACACACACACACACACACACAGAGAGAGAAAGTTAGCATCCCTGAAAGGGGCATGGTCATACCACAATCGTTTTTCCTCCATTTCCCCATCCCAACAGGATTCTGAGCACACACACACCTGATTTTATTTCAAGTCACTAGAATGGCCTTCTGACCACCATCAGCCTTGTGGGATCTGGTTTCTGATGTATTGCACTTAACCACTGCACGATGGGGCTAGCTACTGCTTGTGAAATTTTAAGAAATTATGTCCTGGAAGAAAACTTTCCAAACCTAGAGAGGCACTCAAATATCCAGACCCAAGAAATACAAAGGACCCCAAATAGAATCAACCCAAGAAGATCTTCCCCAAGGCACATCATAGCCAGATTGACCAAAACCAAGACAAAGACAAGATACTAAATTTGGCAAAAGAGAAATGTCAAATTACTTTCAAAGGAATATCCCATCAGGCTAATACTGGATCTCTCATCCGAAACAATGCAAACACGAAAGAATGGGAAAATATATTCAAAGTGTTAAGTGAAAAACAATTTCAACCAAGAATACTATACCCAGCATGATTATCTTTTATATGGGGAGAAAAGGTTCTCAGGTAAACAAAACCCGAGAGAATTTACCAACACCAGACCAGCTCTCCAAGAAGTGCTGAAGGTAATACCATACCAGAAAAACTAAAGTCGGTCACACAGAAATAAGGATACAAAAAACAACCAAGAGAATGGCCAGCCTACTTGTAGGGATAAGTCCGGAGTTGAATGTGAACTTCCAAAGTTTAAATGGAAAGATCAGATCACAGTAACACTGAAAATTCATTAGAAGAAAGAGTTATTACATGAAACTGAATTAGTGAAATATAATTTTTTTTTTTTTAGAGCTTTTTTTCCTATAGGGCATGTGTGTTTGCCAGACAGACAGAGAAAGACAGACAAAAAGTGAGAAATCACCCCCTGCCCAGGGGGGATGGCCTCACCACAATCCCTTCTCCTCTCTTCTCAGGATTTTGGGCATGCATGCACACACGCCCAGCATGAGTTTAAGCCACCAGGTCCAGGACTTGAACAGCAGTCGACTACATGGGAGTCCAGTGTCATAACCATTATGCCAACTACTGGTCCTGAAATAGAATTTTTTTTTACTTTAGACTAAAGCATTACTAATTTTCTTTGATGCTTTGGTTTCCATATTTAAATATTTTTGTCTTCTCTTGAACTGTTGATAGGTTCATTTACCTACTGTTTGAACTGAATCCTAACCTTTTTCCTGGCTTTAAGTTTTAAACAAACTTCTTTTACCTACTATTTGAACTGAATCCTAACCTTTTTCCTGGCTTTAAGTTTTAAACAAACTTCTTTTACCTACTATTTGAACTGAATCCTAACCTTTTTCCTGGCTTTAAGTTTTAAACAAACTTCTTTTA
>NW_006204683.1:50240-51998 GCF_000334495.1 Tupaia belangeri chinensis | reverse complement strand
GGTAATGGCTACTTTGCTGGACTCCCACATAGTCAACTGCGGCTCAAGTCCTGACTCAGTGGCTTAAACTCATGCTGGGCACATGTACGTGTGTGCCCAGCGTCCTGAGAGGAGAATGGAGGAGAAGGGATTGCGGCGTGGCCATCCCCTCTGGGGGGTGATTTCTTGCTTTCTCTCTCTCTGTTCTCTCTCTGTCTTTCTGGTGAGCACATGTGCCCTATAGCAAAAAGCTCTTAAAAAAGAAAAGAAAAAGAAAAAAAAATACTTATTAATACCTAGTTAGTGACTGTAGTAAGCTATATAGCCCCAGCAAGGTGCTGCTTTATAGTATATTCACTTTACTCACTAAGGTTTACACCTAAAATCAGACATGTGATCTTAGATACGTATATATCAGCTGTGTTTGCTATTGAACATTTTTAGATTAATTAAGATCTTCAGTGAATCAATAAAATGTGAAAAAAAGGCATGGAAAACAGCTGTAGATATCAGAGACAGTGTGGGAGAAGGGGGGAATTGGCAGAGGGTAAGAGGTAGGAAATCAAGTGGAGAAAAACAAAATATATAAGAAACAAGAAATAGAAAAGTATTTGCTGACGATAACATGTATGGTGATATCCTTGATTCAACCAATATAGAGTGTATTCTGGATGGAAAATCTCATTTTGTATACAGTACTGATGTACAGTGAATGACTGTAAATAATAAAAATAAAGACAAGAAATTATGTAAAAAAGTTATTTATGGGGGAAATAAATGTGTATACACTCTTATTAGGGTCTGGAATGACTTTTCCCTCCAATTTCATTATGCTAACTGCTGGTCCCACCCCTACAATTTCATAATAGAGCCTGTGCTGGTCTGCTCGGGCTGCCAGAACAAAGCACCACAGACCAGTCTAACCAGCAAGAATGGATCATCTCACAGTTCTAGAGGATGGTGTTTGGGATCATGATGTGACAGGAAGGGTGTCTCCTGCAGCCTCTCCTGGCTTACAGCTGCCACCCTCCTGCTGTGCTCTCCCATGCTCCTCCCTCTGTGTGTGTGCCTCCCTGGTATACGGACACCAGTCACCGAGGATGAGGGCGTCTGGGCACATCTGTGGCAAGACATGTACGGGAATCTTTGTACCTTCTACTCAGTTGTGCTATGAGCCTGAAATGCCTCTAAAATAAAGGGATTAGTGTCTCATCCTGCCTGAACCCCGGCAGCAGCAGTGGTTGCCCTCACAGATAACTGATGGGGTCCTGGCTGGGACACCGCCTCCCTGTCTGAGCTAGGACCACCAATGCCAGGGGACTCCCCCCCTTGAGGAAATGAACAAGCTGCCCCAGTCATACCACCAGTGGTCAGCGCTGACTCACCACCCAAGTCCAGCAGGGTCACCATTGCTGAGGCAGCAGGGCCACGCCAGTGCACCCTAGCATCCTTCCCTGAGCATCAAGTTCTGCTGCCAGCAGGGGCCCTCAACAGTGCCAAGGTGCAGCTGGCTCCAGCCACCTCCAGATGCCCAGCCTGAGCAATGACTTCCACGGCCTGGGCCACTCTCAGGGGTATAACCCCACACTGGCTATGCCATCAGTTATCGAGGCCAAGCCGCCACCGAAGCCCAGAAAGCCCTCACCAATGCCAAAGACTGCTGCTGGCCATGCCATGAGCCTCCCTCAGAGCCACTGCCACCACCACCACAAGCGCCTGCTGTTGCTGCCGCATATGCATGTCCAGGAGCAGCACCAGAAGCCCCAGGCAAGCCAGGGC
>NW_006204683.1:49921-50199 GCF_000334495.1 Tupaia belangeri chinensis | reverse complement strand
CAGCGCCCCCCAAAAACCCCGAAAAGCCCCTCTCCTCACCCTTGAGAAGCCACAGCCCACAGTGCTCCCGTTGGCCTGGTCAAGCCACCTCCCCCAGCAGCACCTGCCCTCACTGGCTTGGCACATCTCGTGCTGCCTGTGCCCCCAGCCCCCCGATGCAGAACCCTCACTGTGGCTGGCACCGGCCCTTCTACCTCAGGGGGGCCACCAACCACCCTGACAGTCACTACCCCGGGCTGCCCCTGTTAATGGAGCCCAGGCGCCCAGGAGCCTCACCG
>NW_006204683.1:44506-48837 GCF_000334495.1 Tupaia belangeri chinensis | reverse complement strand
CTGCTGGACTCAGTGTATCCACTAGGATATGGCTCCTGAGGACAGGGACGTGGTATTCCTTGGCACTCAGTGCTCACTTCCCGCAGTGCGGTGCTTTGCAGAGAACTTACTCAGCAAAGGCTTCAAATGGCCTGGTTGACTCTGAGTTGGACCCTCTCCCCACAGACTCCATGGAGTTCTGCCTAGCCAGAGCTGAAGATGCAAGGCCCAGGGCACCCACATCAGCAGGGGCCCAATGCCGATACGTGCTCCCCACTCCCTCCGATGGCATACCTTCTGGGTTACGGTGGAGGCTCAGTGATGAGAGTGACAGGCAGGTCAGTCCCTACATTTCGAGATTACTGACCTCAGGGAGGCAGTTTGGATGTATTGTCCCCATAGCGTGGGGTGGAGCACTGAGCCTCATACGAATTAAGGGTACTGCCCAGAGCACCCAGCTCACATGGGGCTGAGATTAGTGTTTTGACCAGGTTAGGCATGTGTGCATGTGTGCCCTAAATCACAACAGGGTGAAGAAACAGGGAAGGGGTTGCAGCACGATACATCCCATTTGACAGCGAGGGTCACACGTGAGGATCAGTAGCCACAGCAGTGAGATCCCTCAGAGGAGGCAGCAGTTGCATCGTCAGGCGTGGGCAGAGAGGTCCCGGTCCCAGTGGTGTGCCCTCTCCCAACCCAGAGCGTCTGTCAGGAATCACGTGACAGTGATGCAATCAGGCTCTTCATCAGAAATACGGGAGCAGCTGCTGATTTTAGATGATCCTGTGAGTAATAAGCTTGTGGCTGTGGGCATCCCCAAGTGACCCCAATGGAGGCAGTACTCACGTTTTCAGTCTCAGATCCTGAGAAGGGGTGTCCAAGATCTGCACCAGATGCAGAGTTCTCTTTCTTGGGCCTAGGCCAACTTTCAGCTCAGGTCAGCTTGGCAGAAGATACTGGACCATCAGAAAAGTCATGATGTATTTTTCTGTTTTTCTGTGTAAAAATGCATCATGACATTTCTGACAACCCATATTTTCCCTTCACTTCCAGACTGCTCTTGGAGATAATGCAAATATAAATTTTGGTGGGTGTTTACTTAAATGTGCAGACCTGTTTATTCCAAGCTGAAGCAAAACCCGAATGACTCTGTGGCAAGTGCTGGTTATACTGTCTGTGTTCTGCATAGTCTATTCTCACAGCTTCTGACCTTTTTATGTCGTTGAAGCAATTCCATGAAATTGCTCTCTTACTTCAGCATTCACAGTTTGAACTGACTGATTAAATAGTCGTCATGACTTTGTTAGCACTCGGGATTCATCTCTCTTGCATTCAGAAACCTATTTGTTCTCTTTTAACTAACACATTTGAGAAAGTTCTCAGATCATTTTAAGCACTGAAATCATTTTTAATATTCTAATTCTCAAGAAAAGGCCCCAAAATCTTGTTTACCTTTTAAATAATCCACAAATGAAGTTTCTTTTTTTTCTTTTTCTTTTTCTTTCTTTTGGAGATTTTTTGAGAGGTTTTTGCTATAGGGCGCGTGCGCTTGCCAGACAGACAGAGATATAGAGACAGAAAGCGAGAAATTACCCCCCCAGGGGGGATGGCCACGCAGCAATCCCTTCTCCTCCATTCTCCTCTCGGGATCTTGGGCACGCACACACACGCGGCTTGAGTTTTAAGCCACCATGTCCGGGACGCGAACCGTGGTTGACCTCATGGGAGTCCAGCGACATAGCCATTACACTAACTGCTGGCCCATGAAGTGTATTTTTTATTCATAGTTTTCCATGCCTCTTTGGCATTAGAATTATGCAAATTGAAAAAAGAGCCAACCGTTACTGTAGTAATACATTGATTAATAAAACTTTTTAATAAAAAAAAGAAATGATGAAATCTTTGTGTCAATGCTGCTCTTAAAAGGGACAAGGGGGGCCAGCAGGTGGCATGGTGGTTGACTGGACTCTCACGTAGCTGACTGTGGTTCGAGTCTTGAAACTGGCAGCTGGCTTTCTCATCCCACCCCCTCCCCGCTGGTTAACTTTAAAAATAATAATAAAGTAATGACGAGGAATCAAATTTTTTTAAAAAAGGGACAAGATTATTTGTTCTGACTTGACCTACATAATCATTATTATTTGTTCTGACTTGACCTACATAATCATTATTATTCTTCCTGTGGCTTTCTTTCTTTCCTTTAGTTTTAGTTTTGCTATAGGGCACATGCACTTGCCAGAGAGAGAAAAAAAAAGATTAAGAGGGAAATTGAGAAATCATCCCCCCAGGGGGACGGCCATACTGCAACCCCTTCTCCATTCTCCTGTCAGAATTTGGACACACGCATTCACACACATGGTATGTGTTTTAAGTCTCTGGTGCAGGCTCCCAACAGCATGGACAGCCATCTGGGATGCAGCTGCCTTAACCAGCATGCCACCTGCTGGCCCTGAGATCCTACTTTCGATTCTTGTTCTGTTTGGTTTGGTTTGGTTTTTCCCATAGTGCTTGTGCACTCACCAGAGAGAGACAGTAAGAGGAAAAGTGAGAAATCATACCCCCAGTGCAAATGGCCATGCGGAAATCCCTCCTTCTCTATTTTCCTCTTGGGATTTTGGGCATATATGCCCGTGTGTCTAGCATGGTTTTCAAGCTACTGGGTTCAGGTCTTGAACTGTGAATTGGCCACATGGGATCCAGTGTCATAACTACCTCATTACCTGCTGGCTCTAACTATTTTTAACATTGCTGCTGTGTACAGGTATGTACATACACTTACAGGAGTCTTTGTTTTCAGTTGCTTTGGGTATAAACTAAGGAGTGGAATTGCTGGGTCATATGGAAATTCTGTGTTTAACTTTTTGAGGAACTGCTAAACTGTTCTCCACAGTACCTTGAAATAGTTTTCAGTTCTACCAGAAATGTATGTGTGTTCCAATTCTCCAGTCTTGGCCTAAACTTGTTTTCCATTTTTTGATTGTAGCTATCCAAGTGGGTATGAAGTGGTTATATCTCATTATGGTTTTGATATGTGTTTTTCCAATGGGTAAAGAAGCGGAACATTTTTTTCTGCGTTTGTTGGCCATCTCATATCTTTTATTGGACAAATTCAGCTATTTTTCTGCACAGCTTTTAGTTGGGCTGTTTGTCTTTCTTCCATTGAGTTGAAATATTTCTCATATCTTTTATTGGACAAATTCAGCTATTCTGTACAGCTTTTAGTTGGGCTGTTGGTCTTTCTTCCATTGAGATGAAATATTTTTACTTATTTAATTTATTATTATTTTAATTTGGTAAAGGGCACATGCACTCAGAGAGACTGAGAGGGAGAAGGAAAATGAAAAAGCTGGCCACCAGGTCCAGGACTCGAACCACGGTCAGCTACGTTAGAGTCCAGCACCTTGACCACTACACCACCTGCCAGCCCAAGACTGCTTTGATATTCTGGATGTTGGACCATATATCTGATAGAATACATCAGATATATGGTTTGCAAGTGTTCAGACCTATTGCAGAAGTTTTCTTTTTTCTTTGTTTATAATATTCTTGATGTACAGAAGATTTTCATTTTAATGAAGCCCGGTTTATAATTTTTACTTTTGTTGCTTGTGCCTCTGATGTAATATCTAAAACATCCATTATAAAATTCATGGTTGTGAAAATTGAATACTATATTTTCTTGAAAAAGTTTTATACTTTTAGTGCTTATGGGTAAGTCAGCAATCTGTTTTGAGTTAAGTTTTGTATATGGTGTTGAGGTCACTGTCTGATATATTTCTTTCCCTGGGATATTCTGTTGTCCCAATCCAGATTAATTTTTTGCCCATTTAATAAACTTAACTCTCTCTTGAAAATGAGTTGACCACAGATAATATGGTTTTAATTACATTTCATTTAATGCTATTAATGCTCTTCCTCTGGTCTTTATAATTATTCTTATACCAGTACTAAGCTGTTTTTTTATTTTTTTTTTTTTTCATTTTTAAGGGAGATTTTGCTTTCATGGCAGGTACACCTGCCAGAAAGACAGATAGATAGAGAGAAAGTGAGAAATTACTCCCCAGAGGGAAGGCCACAACACAGTCCCCTCTCCTTCAGTCTCCTCAGAATCTTGGGCACTCATGCACACACACTGGCATGAGTGTTAAGTCTCCAGGTCTGGAACTCAAACCGTGGGTGACTATGTGGGAGTCCAGTGATGTAACCATAATGGCATCTGCTGGTCCCAAGCTGATTTGATTAATGTAGCTTTTTAATAAGTTTTGAAATCAGGAAATGTGGTGTCTCCAGTTTTGTTCTTTTTTTTTTTTTTTTTTTTGAGAGGTTGGTTTTTTCTAGGGGGGGCCGACCTA
>NW_006204683.1:43320-44378 GCF_000334495.1 Tupaia belangeri chinensis | reverse complement strand
GCCACCGGGTCCAGGACGCGAACCGCAGTCAACTACGTGGGAGTCCAGCGACATAGCCATTATGCTAACTGCTGGTTCCCTTTTTTAAGATTGTTAGGTCTTTTCCAGACTGCTTGGAGTTCTGTTATTTTGAGTATCAGGTTTTTCCATTTCTGCCAAAAGGCCATTGAGATAATAATAGGGATAATTTTGAGTTTACAGATTGCTTTGGGTAGTATTGCTATTTTACAGTATAATACATGGATAAAATGCTGACTTTTAATTTATTTTGGTCTTTAATTTCTTCCACCAGCATTTTGTGGTTTTGCATATCCTTGGTTAAATTTATTATGAAGTATAAGAAAACAAAAATCAATCAAGAAAATGGCCCAAAGAAAGAGCTGGAGTTGTAATACTGAATTCAGAAAATAGGCTTTATGACAAAAACTGTAAGAAGAGACAAAGAAGGACATTTTATAGTAGTAAAGTGACTAATTTAACAAGATACAGCAGTTATAAATCTATGTGCTCAACTCGAGAGCACGAATATACATGAAGGAAAGATTACTACATCTAAATGGAGAGATAGACTGTAAAACACTAATTGTTGAGAACCTCAATACCCTGCTATCTCTTTTGGACCGATCATTTAGACAAAAAATAAGTAAAGAGATACAGAATCTAAACAATACCATGAATCAAATGGACTTGACAGACATCTGGAGAAACTTTCACCCCCAAATCACAAAATATACATTCTTCTCGCCCCACATGGAACTCTTTTGAAGACTGATCACATGATAGGGGACAAAACAAGCCTTTATAGGCATAGAAACAATATCCAGCATCTTCTCTGACATTGATGGACTTAAACTTGATGTTAACTTTAGAAAGAATCCATGAAAATACACTATAATATGGAAATTAAATAACCTACTCCTGAATGACTTCACAACTACTGAAGAAATTAAGACCGAAATCAGAGGACCAGCAGTTAGTGTAATGGCTATGTCGCTGAACTCCCATGTAGTCGACCGTGATTCGAGTCCCGGACCCGGTGGCTTAAAACTCACACTGGG
>NW_006204683.1:37946-43150 GCF_000334495.1 Tupaia belangeri chinensis | reverse complement strand
AACCCCTCCAAAAAAAAAAAAACACTGAAATAAAAAGATTCATGGAAACCAATGATAACGAAAACACAAGTTTCCATAATCTATGGGACACAGCAAAAGCGGTTATAAGAGGGAAGTCCGGAGCAATTAGTGTGCACAAGAAAAAATGGAAAGATGGCAAATGGACGGCTTAATATCATGCCTCAGAGAACTGGGAGACAACAACAAAAACTCAAAGAAAAAATGCCAGGAGAAAATAAATAATAAAGTTTTGAACAGAAATAAATGAAATAGAAAATAAATGAACTATACAGAAAATAAATAAAAGCAAAACCTGGACCTTTGAAAAGGTTAACAAGATTGACACACAGCTAGCTAGACTAAGTAAGAAAAAGAGAGAAAGAAACCAGATAAATCAAATTTTTAGTGAAACAGGCAGTATTACAACAGACAAAATAGAAATACAAAACATCATTAGAGGATACTATGAGTGACTTTATGCCAATAAACAAGAAAATCTGGATGAGATGGACAAATTCCTGGACACATATATTCCTACAAAAATTGAATCAGTAGGACACAGAAAGCCTGAATAGACCCAAAACAAGCACTGAGATTGAATCAGTAATAAATAACCTCCCAACAAAGAAAAAACCAAGTCCTGATGGCTTCACTTCTGAATTCTGCAAAACATTTAAAGAAGAGTTAACCCCAGTTCTACTCAAGTTATTTTTCAAGATTCAAAAGGAATAGAATAGAATACCTAGGGGTAAATCTAACCAAAGAAGTGAAAGACCTCTACAAGGAAAACTATGAAAATCTAAAAAAAGAAAGTGAAAATGACACACAAAATTAATTTTATGAAGTCTCCATCATCTTCATCCCCAAAACAGACAAGGCCATGACAAGGAAGGAAAACTACAGACTAATATCTCTGATGAATATAGATGAAAAAATTCTCAACAAGATACTAGCAAATTGTATCCAACAACATATAAAAGATTATACACCATGGCCACGTAGGCTTTATTCCAGAGATGCAAGGGTGTTCAACATATGCAAAATCATAAACGTGATACACCATATTCACAGAAAGAAAGATAAAAACCATATGATCATATTAATCGATGCAGAAAAAGCATTTGATAAAATACAATGTCACTTCATGGTTAAGACTCAGCAAAATCAGCATAGAAGAGACATTTCTTAACACAATAAAAGGCATCTATGAAAAACCCATAGCTAACATCATAATGAATGGGGAAAAACTGAAAGCTTTTCCAGTAAAAATGGTACAAGACAAGGTTGCCCACTTTTTTGATTCCTTTTCAATATGGTACAGGAAGCCTAAGAAATGCAAGCAGAAAAGAGAATAATATAAAAGGCATTCAAATAGGGAAAAAGAGGTTAAATTATCTCTATTTGCAGATGACATGATTGGATACATAAAAGACCTAAGGGTATCCATGAAAAAACTCCTGGAAGTAATAAATGAATACAGTAAAGTGGCAGGATACAAAATCAACATACAAAAGTCTATAGCATTTCTATATACTAACAACAAGCAGACTGAAGTAGAGCTGAGAAAAGTAATCCCATTTACCGTAGTCACAAAAACTATAGAATATCTAGGGGTAAATCTAACCAAAGAAGTGAAAGACCTCTACAAGGAAAACTATGAAAATCTTAAAAAAGAAAGTGAAAATGACACACAAAAAAATGGAAGCACATCCCATGTTCCTGGATTGGAAGAATTAATATACTCAAAATAGAATTTCTGCCCTAATGTATCTACATATTTAATGCAACCCCAATCAAATTACCAGAGACATTTTTCAGATTTAGGAAACACAATCATAGAATTTGTCTGGAATCATTAAAGACCCTGTATTGCCAAAACAATCGTGGGCAAAAAAGAGTGGAGCAGGATGCATCTCACTCCCTGACTCCAAAATCTATTACAAAGCAGTGATAATTAAAACAGCATACTACTGCACAAAAACAGACATGAGGACCAATGGAACAAAATAGAGACCACAGAAAAAAAAACCAAAACATACAGCCAACTGACTTAGGACAAGGGGACAGTCAATTCAGTGGAAAAAGGAGAACCTCTTTAGCAAATGGTCCTTAACCATCATGCCACCTGTTGGTCCTGAGTGCTGAAATTTTTAAAAGAAGCAGTGCCTGAATTCTGGTTTTCACTAACTGTTAGATACTAAGTTATTTGTTGTTTAAAGGTATTGAGTTTGGAAGCCACGTTGCCAAAGAGGAAAGAAAATTATCCAAGTCTCCCGTGCCCAGGATCTCATCCTCCTCTCCATTCCTCTATCCTTCTCTCCTCCAGGCTCCTTCTGCAAAACGGTCATTGTTTTAGCCTCCTGGGGGTGCAGAGATGGACTCACTCCTGTCATGTAAGTCTGCCAGCTCTTGTCATTTCCATCCTTCTAGGTACATGTGCTGAGTTTCCAATCTCGAATCCAGTTAGTGAAGGCCAGTATAAATAGGGGTTAGTTCGTGTCTCTGGGATGACAGGGTCTAGATTTGGCTCTGGATCACACCACTTTGAATCTCTGGAAGATCTTGGCCTAGATACTCTCTGAGCCTCATTTTATTCATCTGTAGGATTAATAAGTTATCCTCTCTTCTCACACTTATTAGTGAGATAAAATCCTCCCAATACACATTAGCTCTTCTGGCAGCCCCTGTTCTAATGTTCTGTGATCTGGGTAGAAGACAGTGACTGAAGTCAGAGAAAGGAGCCAGATGAGGTTCAAGGTAAGAGGCATTTTCAAAGTGCAGAGTGGGGTGGAAAAGCTCAGAGCTGACGATGCTGTGGAGCAGTAACGGGAGTTCAAAGGCGTCCCACCTTCTGTCTCCGCCCCTGCCCATTTCCAAACACAGGACGTGGACTCACCTGGTGATCTCCAGCTGCTGGGTTTCCCAGCCTTTGCACTGTCAGGTGAGAGTGCAACAGCAGTGCCATCCACAAGTCAGACACAGCTTTCTACCCGTATCTGTCCATCTCCATGCCCTCTTGAGGGTTTTGGATTGAAGGAGCACTGGCTGAGGATGCAGTGGTAGGAGTTGAGTTCTCGCGGAATGGTCAGTGCGTGCTCTAGCCCTGCCTTTGTCAGGAGGATGCAAGCCAGTCACACCTGGAGGAGTGTAGGTGAGACCAGTGTCCAAGGGCCTTGTCAGAATGAGGAAGATCCTCTAGTCAGGGTCCATGTTCCTGATCCCCTGAGGGGCCTGTGGTCTGGAATGTAGCTCTTCATAGGCCTGTGAGTGGGTCGTTGTTTTAAAGCCCCTCTGCGGTCCCTTTTGCTATTTGTTCTGATCACACAAGAAATAGACCTGCCCTTTGTAGAAAACTTAGAAGCCACGTATAGAGCAGTTTTCTCCCTGTGCTATGAGCTTCCTTTTCTAATTTACTAATTTCCTAATCCTGTTGCTGAAAATTACCTACATTATTCCGCCAAACCCTCAAATGCCCCAGCCCCAGACTTTTATGTGTTTCTAACTTTGGAGACCAGAACCTTGGGGCTCATTTCTTTGCCTGAAGTTATCCTTTCGAATTCAAAGTGCTTCAGTCAATTCTAGTTATGTGCTTAATCTACACCACGGAGTGTGTAAAGGCACAAAGTACAAGGATTTTCAGAGAATTGCATGTGATAGTGAGAAACTGAAAAGTGCTACAATTGACAATGGTCAGAAAGAAGGTGGGGTCCCTGTGGATGAATTATACCTAGCTATTGAAATGTATCTGCAGTTTTTGAGCAGTTTGCCTAGAAAGATCAATCTTCATTTAAAACACATGATTTACATGTAAATGAGGATACCTATATGGCTAGATACCAGATGGTCCATAAAAGGGCTAGTAAGATGATTGGAAGGATGGGAAATCTTGTATATATTTTATTTTATCTATTTCCTTAACAAAGACCATGAATGTTGACATTTTTTAAAGAATATTTTTTATTTAACTTTATTTATTTATTTTAAATTTGACCAGAGAGGGACAGAGCGAGAGAGAAGGAGGGTGGAGTGAAAAATCAAGCCACCAGGTTCGGTATTCAAACCGTGGTTGACCATGTGGGTGTCCAGGGTCCTTAACCATCATGCCACCTGCTGGTCCTGAGTGCTGAAATTTTTAAAAGGCAAATTTATTCTCTTGATATTTTAATATATTTCTTTCAAAACACTTTCCATCAACTTAAAATTCTCTGCTGCTGTCAGGCCCCCATGGGGAAGCTGTTGGTGAAGGGGGGTAAAACAATGAAGCAGGTTCTGAAGTTCAGCCTCGACTGCCCCACCATGCAGAAGTTGGTATCACAGATTGAAATGGCCTGTTTTGAGCCATTTCTCCAAGACAGATGCAGAGTGAATGGAAAAGCTGAGAATCTTGTAACCACTGAGTGGAGGAGATACCAAGATCACCGTAACTTCCAAGGTGTCTTCTCTCATGGGGATTTCAACTATCTCACCAAAGAAGAGTCTAAGTGACTGGGTAAGCATAGTTGCTGTCACAAAGAGAGCTGTGAGTTACATTACTTCCAGATTAACCAGGATAAAGAGGAAGAAGATGATGATTAAAACTCATTTATCTGGGGACCAGCAGTTAGCGTAATGACTATGTTGCTGGACTCCCACGTAGTGGACCACAGTTCGAGTCCCGGACCCGGTGGCTTAAACTCACGCCGGGCGCGTGTGCGTGCGTGCCCAAGATCCCGAGAGGAGAATGGAGGAGAAGGGATTGCAGTGTGGCCACCCCCCCGGGGGGGGATTTCCTGCTTTCTGTCTCTCTGTCTCTGTCTGTCTGGCGAGCGCACACGCCCTATAGCAAAAACTCATTTATCTGGAGTACTTCGTCTGAATTCTTGAAAAAAACTCGGGTACAACACCACCAAAAGCTTTCTCTAGAGACTTGCGTATTGGCTGAGAGCAGAGCTTTTAAGATCCACACACTTTGGGACCAGCAGTTAGCGTAATGGCTATGTCGTTGGACTCCCACGTAGTCGACCGCGGTTCGCGTCCGGACCCAGTGGCTTAAACTTATGCTGGGCGCGTGTGCGTGCATGCCCAAGATCCTAAGAGGAGAATGGAGGAGAAGGGATTGTGGCGTGGCCATCCCCTCTGGGGGCGTGATTTCTCGCTTTCTATCTCTCTGTCTCTCTCTGGCTGGCTGGCGAGCGCACGCGCCCTATAGCAAAAACCTCTCTCTC
>NW_006204683.1:32177-37900 GCF_000334495.1 Tupaia belangeri chinensis | reverse complement strand
GAGAACCAGCTGTGGAAGTGAGGCGCAGCTGCCAGGGCAGGCCAGGACTCCCTTTTCTACACCGGGGCATCAAGTCACCTCATCCTGTTCTCTCAGGTGCAGGCCATTCATTTCCGTATTAGGTTATAAAGATAAACTCAGCGTATTAAACAGAAGAGTTGATCTGAGTGTTCTGTGGTTTGCAAGTGAGGCAGCAGCAGAATCACATAGTCCAGTGCTCCTCGGAGAAATGGCGAACCCTGTGGTGTGGGCAGAAGCCAGACAGAGCCAGTGCGTGGCTGATGGAAATGGAAAGGCCCCAGTTAGAAGGTCGTTGGAGCCTTCTCATTGTTTCAGTTGGAGGTTCTGTTTACCGTGTGCACTGAGTTAGGTTTTGGTTTGCTTAGGCGGGAACTTAAAGTACTGGATCCGTCTTTGTCGAATGGCCTTCCAATTGGTTATATGAAGACAGTCCCCTATGTCATCCTGTCACTTACGAGTGACTGACCAAAACTCAGGCGGGAAGTCACTCTTCGTCACCGTTATGACTTATTTATTTTTGTCATAGCATCAAACACCCGTCCCACTTGATTCTGTTCATGTTTTCCAATGTGGGATTACAGTCAAAGTCTTGGTGGTATGTATGATGTTTATAACTGTGCCCTTTTATAAAGTGTCAGACTTTCATTGAACTCAGGTAAATGACTTAATGACCATAAAATAGGAATACTCGGGACCAGCAGATGGTGTAATGTTTATGTCTCTGGACTCCCACGTATTGGACCACAGTTAAAGTCCCAGACCTAGTTAGTGGCTTGAAACTCAGGTTGGGTGCTTATGCGAGCATGCGTGTGTGCCCAAGATCCCGAGAGGAGAAAGGAGGAGAAGGAATTGTGGCATGGCCATCCTCCCTGGGCGTGATTTCTTGCTTTCTGTCTCCCTGTCTCTCTGTCTCCAGCAAATGCAGACCTTGATTTCCCCATTTGCAGAGATGGGCTTGGGGTTGAGAGGCCCTGATTCCCATGCAGCCCCTGGTTGCCCCTGCTTTGCCAGCGTGATGCAGAGAAAGTGTCCCTGTGAGGTGTAGGTGCGCTTGATCCTTCTTCTCTTCCAGGCTGAGCTATGACATCTTTATTTGAAACATTCACATTCTTGAAGTATAGGACGCCCTAAAATCCGTGCATAGGTTTCTTTAGTTCTACTGTGTCAGGACAAGAATGCTTTCAAGGTATCTTCCACTGGTGCAAGTTTATGGCCCACAAGGATTTCAAAATGTAACTAAACACTAAGTATGGGTGCTTTGTTGCATGTCAGTTATTCCAAAAGAATGATGTTGAAGACAGGCTGGAACCGAGAGCACAGGAAGCACAGCGAGGACTACTGAGAGGAAGACAGAGCTTGGCGTCTCCTGCAGGTGGCAAAGGGTGGCTGCTGAGCGGCAGGACCCCGCAGTCGGAGGTGGGGTGTAAGACGGCCATGTTTCCGATACTGGCTCACCCTGTGCAGCTGCAGCTATGTGAAGAGTGCATTTTCCTTCGGCTTTCAATCCCATTTGATGAACCTCAGTCAAATAGTTGCTGACACCCAGGACGAGGCTGTCCTGCCCCCTCCCCGCCCACAGTCTCTCCCTAGTGGGTGTCTTTCAGCTCTCAGGCTAATGGCAGAGAGAAGGATGACCCACAGCTGACCTTGGCCCGGTTCAGCCGCATCTTGGGTCAGTTCAGTGTGGCCAGTGGGTGGGAAGGCACATCTGCCATATCTGAATCTGGAGCTGATACTTGCTGTCTTTTTGAGCTGTATTCTTTATCTTTTAGTTACTTTGTAATTTTTGTCAAGACCAGAATGTAATGTGCCAGGGAAAGGGAAGTGAGGTCGCCAGGCATTTGTTTAATAAGCGTAAGGTTCTGTGTTATCTGTCCAAGAGGTAAGGTGTGTTTACTGCTCACTTACGCTATGGTGCTACAAGGTAACGTGTGTTCTGGTGTCCTTGTTTCTCCTCTCCCACATTTTCTTTGGGTTTTTTAGAGACTTACTCTCTTTTATTTACTCTTCCTTTTTCTTCTACCCTTTTCTTTACTTTTCTCTTTTCTTCTTTTGTATTTGCCCAAGGGTGCATGCATTACCAGAGAGAGAGAAGTTCAGTTAATTTTCAGAACACAAGCTTAGTATACAAAACAGAAATCACTTGTATTTCAGTATGTTAGCAGTGAAAGTAGGGACTCTGAAATAAAAATACACAACACCAGTTACAATCCCTCAAAAATTAAATACTTTCAAACATAACACAAAGCAAAACACAACAAAAACTACTCAACACCCAAAACGAAATAAAAACGAAATGTGCCAAATCTATCCTGAGAATTATAAAATGGTGATAAAAGCAATGCCTTAGAAAAGTTAAAAAAAATAGTGATATTTTTACAGTGATCAAAACCTTGAGCTATTCTAAAAAGACAGGAAAGGCCAATGAAACAGAATACATCAGACCCGGCAACACTTTCCATGTCCGGAACACCAACACTTCACACAACTCGGCAACAAGAGGGGCTGCTGGAGGAGCTGGTCACATGCAGAGGTGGCCGTCCTCTTGAGAAAGTGGGCAGGGCCATCCCCAGACAGGAGCATTCAGGTGGGCTGTTGGGATGTGGCCTAAGCATGAAGGGTGGGCCAGCAGGTGCCACGTGCCTCTCCAGTGTTCCCCGGACCTGGCCCAGAGAGGGCGAGAGTTGGGAAGACTACCGGGCTTTGCAGGGGAGACCTTGGTGGCAGCAGCTGTGCCTTGGGCTCCGTGGCCCTCATGAACGGTGCATGCAGGCCACAGGAATGTCCCTCGCAGGTGACGGTCTCATACACAGAGCAGAAATGTGCTTCTTTTGAGTTTTTCTCACCGTTTAATGCTTTGAATTCTTGGACATCATTACTGTCATGTCCTCCTTGGAGTGGATGTGGTTTGTCCTCAGCCCACCCTGTGGGGCTTTAGGGCCCAGCCACGATTTTTACAGTGATCAAAACCTTGAGCTATTCTAAAAAGACAGGAAAGGCCAATGAAACAGAATACATCAGACCCGGCAACACTTTCCATGTCCGGAACACCAACACTTCACACAACTCGGCAACAAGAGGGGCTGCTGGAGGAGCTGGTCACATGCAGAGGTGGCCGTCCTCTTGAGAAAGTGGGCAGGGCCATCCCCAGACAGGAGCATTCAGGTGGGCTGTTGGGATGTGGCCTAAGCATGAAGGGTGGGCCAGCAGGTGCCACGTGCCTCTCCAGTGTTCCCCGGACCTGGCCCAGAGAGGGCGAGAGTTGGGAAGACTACCGGGCTTTGCAGGGGAGACCTTGGTGGCAGCAGCTGTGCCTTGGGCTCCGTGGCCCTCATGAACGGTGCATGCAGGCCACAGGAATGTCCCTCGCAGGTGACGGTCTCATACACAGAGCAGAAATGTGCTTCTTTTGAGTTTTTCTCACCGTTTAATGCTTTGAATTCTTGGACATCATTACCGTCATGTCCTCCTCGGGGTGGATGTGGAGGTTTGTCCTCAGCCCACCCTGGGAGGCTCTAGGGCCCAGCCACAGAGGAACCCCAGAGCAAGTCTCAGAGCATTGGAGGGAGTCCTAGAGCTCTGAACACTTGTGCATTTTGGTTAAAGTCAAGCTAATCGAGCACTGTTTCAACTGCTAAAAGTACTCACCACGTAGAAGTCCCTTTGTGCAGAGATGAGGTTCGAAAACCTGCAGGCTTCACTTGTCCTGACCCATGCTGTTAAATGCTGTGCTATGATGGCATCTGAAAAGACTGCTTTATGACCAGATTTCAGTGTCTGCTTTTTCCTGACAGCGTGAGAGACTAGTTCACCCCATGCACGTGGCTGTTTCAGAGCAGACCATGTATGACTGCATGCGTACGAGATACTTCAAACAGGCAGATTCACACACAGGAAGCAGAATAGGTGACCATGATGGGGGAAAGGGGCTACTGTTACCAGGGAGCAGAGCATCTGTCTGCAAGGATGCAATCGTGGACATTTGGTAGCATTCACAATTACACGTCGTGATGAACTTAGTGCCACATAATTGCACACTGGACAGTTGCTAAGATAACATTTCGTGTTCTATATAGTTCATCAACATGAAAGCCAGATTAAAAATGAGTATTGGGGTGGGAAACTGTGATCTGCTGAGTTGGTCTCAAAATATTGAGCCATTGGGAAAGTCATGACACATGTTTGCATAGAAAAAAAGAAAAATGCATCATGACTTCCCGATGACCTAACAGTTCTTAATGTTTTCTTGCTTTCTCTTGTACCACAGAGAATTTATTTTTTTAGTTCCCATTATGCAGTTCAATGAATTTGTCACGAAGTGTAGTTTTCTGTTTAAGTTTTGATATGTTTGCAGGAAACATGGTTTGGGGGAGGTTAGGGTATGCTCTACCTTGTTATGGGTAGCCTCCCCAGAATCTTTGACCCAGAAGTCTCCTGCAGGTGGGGCTCTGTCTGTGCCAATGCCTCCCTGGAGGTATTTTCATTTTATTGATCAGATTGTATGTATGTTGTTTTCTTTGTTAAGACCTGAAACCTTTTGCTGGTATTGGGCTATAGTACTTATTTGGCAATAAGTACACTTTCTCTGTGCATTATGTTCTTTATAGTTTCTTGTGCCTATGGAAAATTATATCTTATGTATTATTTTTTGGCTACAAAACTATGCTGATAAAAAATAGATTGCATTATAAAAAAACATAAAGCGATCTTGTCTGAGATACAGTAAAATTTTAAGATGTACACATTTCTGTTAGTTTGTGGTATGAGGTGGGGGAAATAGAACTTTACGCTAAATGGTTTCATTTTCATTTCTGTTTACTCTCACTTTTCAAAATTAAACTTTTTTATTGAAAAAAAACTGAGTAAGCTGCACGAGTGCATTATCCCACTGTATGGAGAGGAACTGGGCTGACTCTGCCCCCGGCAGATCTAAAGAAGGCGAGGCCAGAATCAGCCCAGGCTGTCATCATGTCTATTTAAGTTTTTTGACAGTTTATTCATTTAATTCTTCTGAGAGAGGAGAAAGACAGGAAGAGAGAGAGAGAGAGAGCACCTCGACAGGGTCCTACAGCCGTAGCCCACCACCTGTTCAGTCCGTCTCAGGGTCATGGCACGTAGGTTGCCCGTCACTCTCGGGAGGTCTCAGCACCTTCCCACGTGGCTCAGCCTCGCAGAGCTCTGTGTTGCTGCTGTGCCTCTACAGCCCCCAACAACTCGTATGATTACCTGGGGATGCTAAAAGTGACCTTGAGGGAGTTTAGATGGCAGGGCTATTAATGGACAGTGACACTTTCCATGTCACCAGTGTGGACAGAAACCCAGGGTCATGTACATGGTGACCCTATAGACGGCATAGCCTCTTCTTCCACGTTAAGGAGAGAGTAGTGTTCTTGGCCTGGTAATCAAAGGCGGTGGTCCGGAACTGCGAGACGTCTCAGGGTGTCCTTCCTTTCATGTCTGCAAAGACTTTCACAGCTACGTGTCTCTCCGTCCATGGCTACACATGACAGGAGCCAAGCGAGCAGTTCTCTTCTTTTTGTGGGTTTCTAAGTGCTAAGAGTATTACAGAAGTGGCGGAGAACACGTGCTTATTTACCATCCCCAGGTGGCTCACACCCTCAGGCTCACACTCCTTCTCGGTAGATTCTATCATTCTTCGATTCCTTATTTTAAAACAAGGCAAAAGAATCTCTAAGAACAGC
>NW_006204683.1:24946-31100 GCF_000334495.1 Tupaia belangeri chinensis | reverse complement strand
GTCTCCTCAGCTCCCTGGTATTGATACAAATCCTGTTTGCAAAAAGCTGCTTGCAAACAGGAAATGTTTCTGTTCCACTTTTGCAAATTGCCTGGCCCGGTTTCTATAGGAACTGGGAAATGTTACAAGTTGGTTTGCAACTGACTTTTCTGGTTTCCTTTGTCTGCAACATTCCTAAACCCAGACTATGTAACCCTGTAACTTCCACAGATTGGTGCCCACTCTTTGGAGTAGGAGCTCCTCTGGGTCCAATGGCCTGGCCTAATAAACCCAGGTTCTCCTCCTCTCTGGGTGGCACTTGGCTTCTCCGTGGTCTGTTTGTGCAGCAGTGTAACTGTTTCCCCAGCTGCCTCTGTCCAGAACCAGATCTAAGGCCGGACTGGCGCTGAGGAGGCACTGAGCTACCCACTGAATTCCTGCCTTAGAAATCCAGCTTTCAGATGAGACCAGACGGGTGATTTGAGACCTGCAAGGTCCCCAGCCTGGCTGTGCCTGCGCTTGTATCAGAGCCCCGGGAGCATCTGCACACTGAGCCACAGTGCGTTTCAGGTTCCCCCTTTCTAGACAGCCTGCTGGCTCAGAGAACGTTAGCAAAACCCTTGGTGGCTGCGGAATCGTGCTCCTCTCCTCCGTCCAGGTCTCAGGGAGAGGGGCAGGAAACCCTGATTTCTGTGTCTCACCTTCCCTTCACGTGCTTGGACAAGGCTGTCATGATTCAGGCCACTTTGGGAGGTGGGGTAGGATTTGGGGGAGACATGTCCCGTCTACTCCAGACAGATTTGTGTGTTCAGTCCTACCAGCGGCAGCAGGGGTGCTGTCATGGGCTCGACACAGAGCTGACAGTCTCCCTCCTCACCAGGAGGGGAGACTCATCAAGGCAATCAAAAGAAGGCATTTTATGGTGCATGACAGGAGGGGACGCTGGCAGGGAAGGTAAGGACCCCGTGAGGCTGTTACAGGGCTTAATGCAAGAGGTACAGAATCTGACTTCGGCTAGGAGAGAAGTCCAGCTTCTCTGAAGAAGGCGAAGGAGAAGGCTTCAGAATGATGGCCCAGGGTCTGGGGGAGAGAATGAGGGCTCAGGTGAGGCTGTGGCCACCCAGGTGGGAGGAATGTGCAGGCGCCCTCCTGCGGTGAGAATCAGGATAGACAGAGAGGGCTGGGTGAAGCCCTGCTCTGTCCCCGTGATGGAAACGCAGACACCAGCCTCCCGGCTCTGATATGGTGTAAGGCCGGGCCAGTTTTATCTCTGTGGAACATGGGACTCAGGGCCAGTCGGTATCTGCCATGGTGGGACTGTTCCCCCAGATCCATGTTACACACTGTAATGGGTTGAGGGTATAAAACCTTGACTGGATTGTGCTGATGAGTGGAACCTTTGGGAGATTAGTGATTGCATGGTTAGGATGGGGCTTCCATGACTGAGTCCTGGTGGGTTATGAGAGGGTAGGAGAGAGAGAGACGGACAGAGATCATAGACCATGCTGTCTGCACACACCCACCACCCTCTGTCCTGTCAGGCTGTAGTAGCCAGCTTCATGTCTTTGGACTTCTCAGCCACCAGAACTGTGAGTCAAATAAACCTCATTATGAATCACCCAGTCTCAGGTGTTTCTGTGAGGGACACTAAGATGCTCTCAGACACTGGCTTTCACTCGTATTCATTGAGATTTGAGCCATCACTTCTCAGAAGGTATGAGAGAGCTGTGACTCTCTACTGAGGGACAGCGCCAAGGGTCGGGGCAGAGTATCTTAGAGCATGGGAGAGAGGCATTCACACACTGTCTGGCTGTGTCTAGTTCGCACAGGTGACCAAACAGACCAGGGCTTTGCCAGGGACCACGGAGAGGCGCTGTCCGTGCGAGCAGCCCCGGTTTGGGAGTGCAGGGGAGTGAGAGCTGACTCAGCATGGACGTGAGGGCCACCAAGCGGTCATTAAGGACCAGGGAGCGCATGGCCACCATAGGTATGGGGAGTGGTTGTTAAGTTGTGGAGCTCGAGGGAAGTGGGCAGGTAGGCTCTTAAGTCTGGGCAAGAGAAAGACCCTGGAGAGTCTAAAACCCTGGTGACTATTTGCACAGTTAATAGTAAGTATATATTCTGGTTACACTGAGGAAGTGATAGCTTCTACCTTCATCTGCTCAGGCAATTAATTCATCTGCAAGGGTGATGATGTCGAAATGTATGCCGATCTCCCCAGTGAACCGAAATAGCCAGTAAGAAAATACAGCCAGGTGGGAAAGTATGGTGCAAACACATTGTATATAGCATCTAGGACGAAAAAATAACAAAGTACGTGACATAAATATGGTGAGAACTACAAACCGTACTTAGGAAAACAATAGATAATTCATAAAATAGAGAAGCAGGTCACACCGATCAGGGGTAAATGTTAATTCTACAGTTTCTATGAATTTCACCATATCACCAAGTTTTAATTTCTAAAACTGGTCTACATGTTTTGAAACTGTAGCTAAATTTCTGTCTTTTAACATGACCATGAGCAATTCCCTAGGAAAATTCATTTTCTGCTGTTCCTTTGAATGGTCCTAGCACACCCTGAAATCCCCTCAACTGGTCTGTGAGGCCTGCCCTGCTGGTAGTTACGGGCCATGACTTTTTCGAGCATCTCCTCTGGGGTGCTGACATCTAGAGTTCTTATATTAGGCAAGTTTGCGTACTTCCTACGAGCTGGGACCGCTTCTGGGATAGTGTAACTGTATCAAGTCACATGCATGACTTGGAGTCACAAGTGGTGATCGAACCTTGGAAGATGAACAGAGACAATGACGGTTGAGCTGCAGAGACCCGCTGGGCTGGCAGACCTCTAGGCCATGGCCCTGCGCCTGCGCCCAGCAGGGGGCACTGTGAGACTGAGCTGAGGTCCCCACAGCAGCTCAGGGAGCTGCCCATTCCTCAGAGGAACCCGAGACTAGGCTTGGCTCTCTGCTCCCTGACGGAGCTCAGCAGCTCTGTCCTGTCTGAAGGACAGAGTCCCTGAGCGAGGACCCTTGTGCCATCTCAGCAGAGCTTCCTCTCAGGGCTACCTCAGGGGGGAAGCCAGCTCCCAGGCAGAGGGTGGGAAGGAGGCCTGAGATGGCCCAGGGTTGTGTCCACCATGGCCTGGACTCCCCCCCACCACTGCTTCTCTATCAGTGCACAGGTGAGAATGGTCTTGGAGCCCAGGTCTCAGTTCCCTCCCTGCGTCAGCCCCTCTTTATCTCCTTTGTGTGCCCCTGTTTCCAAGCCACACGCTTGGAAGTCCAACCTCCTTACTTCTCTGGCCTGGAGACTTGAGAAGCGTCACCCTGGCCAGGGCCTCAGCACCCGGCTGTGTCTGTGTGCAGGTTCCCTTCCCAGCACCCACCCCTGTCACAAACCCAGACTCAGCTGCCCTCCCTCTCACCCTCTCCTGGATTTTAGAACCAATTCATAGAAATATAACTACATAAAGACAAGAGCATTGACTGATTTGGGGTCACAGCTATCTTAAAAAATGAAACATGTCTTTTTAGTATTTAAAATTGTGTTTTGTATATGGGATTAGTGCAAAAGTGTGTGCCATTTTCTAAGAAATAAAATAGCTTCTCTTTTGGTTTTTACCCATGGGCTCCAATTGACTTAGCTAGTAAAAAAGAAATCACATAGCATGATTTTTAATAATCAGTTTGTCTTTTTGGTAGGTATGATCATTCTTAACCCTACCATATTTTGTTGTAGAAATGCATTTTCATTTATATGAAGATAAATTAGGAAAAATAAGACTCTGTATAGACGGCAAATTTAGGGACTTTAATAAAATAAAAAACAGTTTTCTCTCAAGGATGAATTACAGGAACCATTCTATAATATGAATATTTTTTATTTTTATCTATAGTGCACATGCACTCACCAGAGGGAGACAGAAAGAAAGAGAGAGAAAGAAAGAGAGAGAGAAAGAAAGAAAAGGAAAGTTAGAAAGCACTCCCCATGCTGCAATCCCTTCTCCTCCATTCTCTTTTTGGGAATTTGGTCAGGTACGTACACAGGTCTAGTGTGTTTTTCAAGACATGAGGTCCAGGACTCAAATTGCATAACTAGCCATGTGGAATGCAGCCACCATAACCATCCCCCGGAGCTGGCTATTTTGCAATGTTAAGCATATACCACTGGGATAAGACGCAAGCAAAAATGCTTCAAAAATGACACTATGATGTGAGTTTTCACTTGTATAATACACAGAGATGGAACAGCACACAGACTTCACACCGCACTGTCGTTCCATGTTGTAGATAGACTAGAGAATAGAGAGCTGACTCCCATGCCGAGGATGGAGAGGCTGGGGGACACCAAGGATCAGTCTGGCTGGAGCCAGTAGCAGTAGGAACACTTAGGGGGCCACTGAAGTGTTGGGGGAGGCCGAGGGCAACTAGCTTGAAAGTTCAAGATTCCTGGGGGAGGTGAGAGAAAGTGGATGGAGCCTCACACTGTTAGGGAAACTCCAAGTTTTCACGTGAAGATGGCAGGAAAACCCTCGTGTGCTGCACTCAGGGAAGGGGCAAAAGTAAACATTCTGAAATAAAGCCCCGAGGAGATGTAGTTATTTAAAGATAAGATCAGTACATTCTGCTCTGGGGTATGTGTCACCTGAAGACTTCCCTTGGAAGAAATGTTAAAGGGAAATTATTTGGGGAGAAGAAAAATACATAGTTTGGAACTCATATTTACATAAAGAAAGGAAGCACTGTAGAGAAGTTGTAAACGAGAAAATAAAGGCTATCATTATTCTCAGTCTTAACTGATCTAACAAATGTTCAGTTTAACAATATCAGCAAAGCACTGTGTGCTTGGAGCTATGTGTAAATGAAGTGAATGGCGGCACTGTTGTAAGAGGAGGTGGGAGGAATTGGGAATGCCCTGCCGAAGGTCCTGCAGGATGGTGGTGTTGACAGCTATTACATCTAGATCAGACGGAAATGCTTTGCAAACTCTAGACTACACACTGAAAAAATGACAAACAAGCGTAATTGATGTGCTAAGAGAGGAGGGCCATTGGATTGGATTGAGAAGTCAGAAAAAGGAGAGAAAGCAAAACGGCAACAGCAACAAGCCCCCCCAGAGTGAGAAGAATTGTAATGGATGGAAAATAACCCAACCATATCCACAGTCACCATCAATGAAGATGACCATCACAGAGTATGTGAAAGATCCAAAAATATCAATATATGTAAGCTTAACAGGCCCATCAATCAACTGGATTTAACTGACATCATAAAATTCTTTACAGATTCTGACGTTTCTGCCAGAATACACATTCTTCTCAAACTTGTGTGGAACGTTCACAAAGATAGAATATATTATGGGCACAAAATACACTTCAAAATATTTTTGGAAAACAGAAATCAAACAAATATGCTCTAAGACCACCATGGCATTAACAAAACAATAACCGAAAAATCCCAAAATATTTGGAAATTAAACAACATACATCTAAACAACACATGTTTAAAAAGTGGCAAGATAATTAAAAAATATATTTTGAACTAAACAAAAGTGAAAACATAATCTATCAAAATTTAAGATTAGAGAGAGTAGTCTTTAAAGGGAAACTCATATTACTGAATACATATATTGAGATTTTTGGGGGGGAAGATTTTTGCTATAGGGCGCGTGCGCTCACCAGACAGACAGAGAGAGACAGAGAGACAGAAAGCAGGAAATCACCCCCCAGGGGGGATGGCCATGCTGCAATCCCTTCTCCTCCATTCTCCTCTCGGGATCTTGGGCACGCATGCACACACGCCCAGCGTGAGTTTAAGCCACCGGGTCCAGGACGCGAACCGCGGTCGACTACATGGGAGTCCAGCGACATAGCCATTACGCTAACTGCTGGTCCCCATATATCGAGATTTTAATAGAAGAAAAGAAAGATAAAAATAAATAAGCTAAACTTCCAACTTGGAGACTGAAAAAGGGCAATGTAAACCTAAAACAAGCAGAAGAAAAGAAGTTAAAGAAGAAATCAAGGAAATTGTAAGAGAAAAACAGTAGAAAAAAATCACTAAAAGCAAATGCTGTTTTTTTCTTTTTTTTAAAAAATAAATAAATAAAAGTGATAAATGTACAGTTAGGCTAATATTAAAAAAAAAAAGAGGGACCAGCAGTTAGCGTAATG
>NW_006204683.1:19797-24813 GCF_000334495.1 Tupaia belangeri chinensis | reverse complement strand
GGGATTGTGTGGCCATCCCCCCTGGGGGGTGATTTCTCACTTTCTATCTATCTGTCTGTCTCTCTGTCTGGCTTGCACACGCGCCCTATAGCAAAAAGCTCTCCAAAAAAAAAAGAGAGAAGACTTGGGACCAGCAGATGGTGTGTGTAGTGGTTGTCACATGGACTGTCACATGGTTAATCAAGATCGAGTCCTGGTCTTGGTGGCTTCAAAATTATGCTGAGTATGTGTTCATGTGTGCCCAAGATCGCGGGAGAGTGGAGGAGAAGGGATTGCAGCATAGCCATTGCCCCTGTTGGGGGGGAGGAGGTGATTTCTCACTTTCCCTCTCACTGTGTCTGTCTCTCTGTCTGTCTCTCTGGTGAGCACACATGCCGTAAGTCAAAAACCTCTCAAAAAAAAAAAAATAAGAGAGAGAGAGAGAACACTCAAGTCACTAATATAAATGAAAGAAAGGTAATCATTATTCATTCCATGGACTTTAAAAGGATAATAAAAACAGTGTGAACAGTTCTGTTCTCACAAATTTGATAACTTAGATAAAATGAACCAGTTCCATGAAAGTACGATCTACCTAAAGCCATATAAGGAGAAATAAATATATTGGAATAATCCTATATCTATTTAAGAAAATAAAGTAATAATTAAAAACACTCTAGAAAAGAAAGCACAAGGCCCAGTGTTTTCACAGGTAAAGTCTATCAAACATATTTTGAAGACATTATGCCAAAATATCTACAATATTTTTCTAGAAAATAAAAATAGGGAGAGCTTCCTTTTTTTTTTTTTTTTGAGAGAGAGAGTTTTTGTTTGGATATCTACAATATTTTTCTAGAAAATAAAAATAGGGAGAGCTTCCTTTTTTTTTTATTTTTTTTTTTTTAGAGAGAGAGAGTTTTTGTTTGTTTGGTTGGTTGTTGTTTTTTAACCACAGTTGACTATGTGAGAGTGCAGAAATGTAACCATTATGCCATCTGTTGATCCCAAGCTTCCTAAAATATTATATGAATCAGATAAACATTTCAAAACAGGAAAACTACAGAATAATATCTTTTATGAACGTGGATCCAAAAATTATCAACAAAATATTATCAAGTTGAATCCAGAAATGCATAATAGAATTATAGACCATGACCAAGTGAGATGTATTTCTGGAATGCAAGTATAGTCTAACATATGAAAATTAATCCATATAAGACACTAAAAGAATGAAAGAGAAGGAAAAAAAAAAACCCTATTTGATTGATATGGAGAAAGCATTTGAGACAATCTAACACCCTTTCATGACAAAATCACCTAAGACACTAGGGACACAGGGTAACTCTCTCACCGTAATGAAGGCTGTGTATGTCAAGCCCACAGTCAAGAACACTCAGTGGGTAAGGGTGAAAGGTTTTCCTCCAAGATGAGAACCAAGACAAGGATGTCGGAATTTGCTACTTCGTTTCAGCACAGTACTGGAAGTCCTAGTCTGAAGAACTAAAATTATCTCTATTTGCAGGTGACATGGTCTCATATATAGAATATTCAAAAAAATCTACAAAAGAACCTGTAGAACTAACAAACAAAATCTTTGAAGTTGCATAATACAAACTCGATGCAGAAAAAGCCAGTTTTGTTTATACAGTAATGATAAACAATCACCAAATGAATTTAATATTTGTCTCAAAATATTTAGAAGACAGTGAACATTCATAACACAAAAGTAATGATAATTGTTTGAGATGCTGGATATGTTTATTGTTCTGCTTTGATAATTACACACTATTGTACTGTAATGAAAAGTGAAAAATTACACTGTACCCTGTAAGTATGTACAAGTATTATATGCCAACGAAAGTTATAATAATTTTTAAAACTTAAAAATGATGAAATTTTCAGTAACATAAAAAACACCTTAGAAGATTTGTGCACTGAAATCTGAACAACATTGCTAAAAGAAAGTTAAAAAGACACAATACATTTAAAAAAAATCTCATGTTCTTGGAAGAATTCATATTGTTAAGTTGTCAATACTACCGTAAGAAATCTATAGATTTAATGGCATCATTATTAAAATCCCAATAGCATTTTTTTAAGAAATAGAAAAATTCATTCTAAAATCTATAAAGAGTCTCAAAGATCCCACAAAATATTAGGCTGTCCAGACAATCTTGGGGAAACAAACAAACAAACAAACAAAAAACACACACACAAAAAAGCAAATTTGGAAACCTCATACTTGCTTATTTCAAAATTTATTACAAAGCTATAGCAACCAATGGGGCAGTATTGACATAAAGACGTTTGTACATACCATGAAATAAAATAGAGAGCCCAGAAATTGACCCTCACATACATAGCAAATGCGTTTTCACGATGATTGTTTAGTCCACTCTATCACTAACAACTGAAATTACCCTGCATAATTTATAAAGTGCAAAGGTTTATTTAGCTCACAGGTTTGGAGGTCCAAGGTCAAGGGTCTGAATCTGTGAGACTGAAGAGTCCCAAGGCAGCACCCAGCATGACCTAGCAAACAGCAAGAGCAGAGATGTGTCCTTATGACTGCTCCTCACGTGAAGCTTCCAGGAGTCAATCTCTAGGGTCCATCCCCACGACCTCATGCAATCCCGATCACCTTCCAAAGGCTTCATTAAGTCTCCACCCTCTTGACGACATAGCGATAGGTCATCAAATTTTAATACTTGAATTTCTGGAGGACACATTCAAACCACAGCAGATCCCAAGATCACTTAATAGGAAACGATATCTTCTTCAACAAATGGCACTGAGAAAACTGAATATAGCTGGGAAAAAAAAAACAAAGCTGAACCCTTATCTTACACCATGTACAAAATTTAGCTCAAATAGATTAAAGACTTAAGCGTAGTCTTAAAACCATAAAACTCTTAGAGGAAAACAAGGAGGGAAAGCTGCCTGACGTTGGATTTGGCAACTATGTTTTAGACCAAAACCACCAGCAGCAGCGCGCACCCGGTTCATACAGCACTCAGTCCGCCCTGCGCGCAGCTCCTTTCCTGAAGGCATGTAAAGGCTGGGTCGCGGGACCGAGGCTCCTAGGCTTGCAGTGCAGTTCTCCGCGGCCTCTGCAGAGATGCCTAGGCAGAAGGTGCGGAAGAACGCGCTACCGGGCCCAACGCTGGCTCCCGGAGAATTCAGAACCGAGTGCGCCACTCAGCTCAGGAAGAGTGGAGAAAGTTTCTGGCAGAAACTTCTGAATCTGATAACTGAGCTCTTCCACCCAGGAACCTGACTACTTCTAAAGCTTTTGCATGCGGAGACTGGAAGTTGAAAGCTTCCCCAAAGGAGCCTGCATTGCGATGGAGAGGCACAGGGAGAAGCCCGTTTAAAGGACACTCTCAGAAACGAAGATGGTGCACATTAAAAATGGATTTCTTGTTAGAGGTTTCTCGGAAGTCATTCTTTGGGATATAACACCACTATAAGAGCACTTTGTTTATTTTAAAGCAAGAATGGAAGAACTTGAAAATAGGGAAGTGATTAGGAATACATTTCTTCCTTAGAGATTCGTTCTAGTGATTCTGCTGAAGGACTTGAGAAGCAATGGAGGGGCAGTTCAGTTCTGATTTAGCTTTTTATTAGCAACTGCAGAGCAATGTATACGATTTGGTTTATATATATTATCCCGTTAAAAGGGAGAATTTCATTTCAAGAATGTCATAGTGAATGCTGATTTCTTAGGTCACTGCAAAATGTAAAATAATTTGATAATTTGTTTCTTGTTACTCAAATTGTATTGCTTCTGTTAGGATGACCTTTCATTAACTGTGTTCTTGTGGGCATTAACTGGAAAGTATGGAAAATTGGAAAGTAACTTTGATACAAGTATGGAAGGGGTTACTTGGTGCTGGTAAAACTCTTTCAGAATGAATATGAAGTGATAAAGAGCATGGGGATATTTTATAACTAGGAATAATAGTGATAATAATAAAAGGACTTAACTTTTTAATTGATGTAACTAAGTAAAACAAATATTCAAAAGTAAGAAGGAAGGAATGTGTTTTTAAAGAAGTTTCTAAACATTTTTAAAATGTCATTTCTCACACTAGCATCATGATATACATCCTATAAAAAGTGATCTTTAAAAAATTAAGAACGCTGGGAACTAGCAGTTAGCGTAATGGCTATGTTGCTGGACTCCCACGTGGTGGACCGCGGTTTGCGTCCCGGACCCGGTGGCTTAAAACTCACGCCAGGCGCGTTTGCGCGCGTGCCCAAGATCCCGAGAGGAGAATGGAGGAGAAGGGATTGCAGCGTGACCATCCCCTCTGGGGGGTGATTTCTCACTTCCTGTCTCTATGTTTCTCTCTGTCTGTCCAGTGGGCACACGCGCCCTCTAGCGAAAACCTCTCCCCCCCCCAAAAAAAAAAAATTAAGAATGCTGTAGACTCCCAAAACATTCAGACAAGGTAGGATGACCTCTGTCTTCTCTCTGTCTCTGGCTGGCTGTTTCACACACTCTCTCTCTCTCTTTAAATTTTTAATTTTTTTTCCTTAATTTTTCAAGCATCTCTCTTCAGTTGGGCCTTTTTTTTCACTTGTAAATTTCAGAAACCCATTTTAAAGCTGAGATGTGTCCAGGCATGTTGTGCGGTTTTAATTTTTTACTCTTTTGTAGTATTTTTCTACATTTTTTTTCTTTTTACTAATTTTTTTTAACCTTACTTTCTTACTCGAAGCTTTACTCTCCACACATTTAATGTCTAGATAGGCCTATTTGCACAATAGCCAAGCATCTGAATACTTCTAGAGTCATTGAAATCCTCAACACTTACTGAACCTCCTGCTTTAACAAAGACATTTCTTTTTATAAATCTGAACTCCTAATTTTACTATTGATACCACATTGCGAAGCACTGTGGAGGAGAGATTTTGTCACTGAATGACCAGAAACAACCCCAGAGGCACAAGAAACATGAGAAACTAAGAAAATAGCTCTCCCCTAAGGGAAAAGAACAATACCTCATCATCCACAGATAGTACAGTAGAATT
>NW_006204683.1:13162-18260 GCF_000334495.1 Tupaia belangeri chinensis | reverse complement strand
AGCAGCCACACCAGAGGATTACCTTGAGGAAGACTCTGAAGGAAGAAAAAGAGACTGATCTTTGCTAGCAGGTGGTATATCACAGAATACTTGGTAGGCAAGACTGAGTTGAGAAGGTCTATGTGTGACTAGTGCTGGGCATTTACTTTTCAACAATTTGAGTAGTTGACATGTAAATATTTTCTCAAAAATATTTAAAACCATACTGTTTCTGCTGCTGTAGTGTCACAAACAAAATTATAAGAAATATTTTGAACATTATCTTTAAAATTCAGTATTTTGAAATTTGTTTATTAACTGTCAAGAACTATGGAGTATGAGCAAAACTTGTCTTTGGTATGTAAAGTAAATGTGGAAAAATGTAAAAATAAATTAATTAATATTAAAAAAAACTGATAGGAAGTTGTAGATAGTAAGTCAAGAGAACTAAGACAGTGGTGTCCTAGAAGCCAAGGGAAGAGTTTTAAGGATGGATTAGTCGAATCATTCCCAAAACCTCTCATCTGCTGATTCCTTTCTCATCAGGTATCCCTTGTAATTTGGCTTCTCATGTAAATATTTCTTTTGAATGAAAATATGTTGGCCAGAGTTTTCTGGTCTTCACGGCAGTTATGGTTTTCATGGAAGAAAAAAATTAGAGTTCTGTTTAAAAAAAAAAAAAGATGTCTAGTGATTAAATGCAAAGAAAAATAAGGTTCTGTTTTTAAGAATGCTGGGACCAACCAGCAAATGGCATAATGGTTATGTCACTAGACTCCCATGTAGTTGACCACAGTTCAAGTCCCAGACCTAGATACTGAAAACCTCATGCTTGGCATGTGTGTGTGGGGTGCACTACGTCCTGAGAAGAGAATGGAGGAGAAGAGATTTGCAGCGGCCATCCCCTCTAGGAGGTGAGTTTTCACTTTCTATCTCTTTAGTGAGCACATGTACCCTATAGCAAAAATCTCTGTAAAAAAGAAAGAGCTGGATTCCATGTGGCTGATGGTTTAAGTCCCAACCCAGTGACTTTTAAAACAGGATGGGCACTTGTGCCTGCATACTCAAATCCCAAAAGGAGAGAAAAATGGAGGAGAAAGATTTGCAGTGTAATCATCCCCCATGGGGGCTACTTTCTCTCTCCCTGGAGAGCACATGCACCCTATAGCAAATTAAATAAAAAAGAGATTTCTCAAAATTTGTATATACTTTAAAAATAAAAAGGAACAAATATTTTTCATCCAGAATATAAATCCCATATGTATATGGCCATGAATTAATCTGTATTCACACACAACATATACATAAATAAGTGGATATTTGTATAGGTAATTTGCATTAAAGTAGTATGTAGATTCTTAGAAGGATTTTATCAGTTTCATTAATCTGGGCTAAAAACAAAGTCCCTAAATACATTAAAAAATAATAATGTCATGATTGAATTTTAGCAAGAATAATTTTATTTATTTTACTTATTTACAGTTAAACTATTTTTTGTTGAGTTAGAAAATGTGTATTCAAGGGACCAGCAGTTAGCATAATGGCTATGTTGCTGGACTCCCATGTAGTCAACTGTGGTTTGAGTCCCAGACCTGGTGGTTTAAACTCACGCTGGGCGTGTGTGCATGCGTGCCCAAGATCCTGAGAGGAGAATGGAGGAGAAGGGATTGTGGCATGCCCATCCCCCTGGGGGGGCGGTGATTTCTTGCTTTCTGTCTCTCTATCTCTCTCTGTCTTTCTGGCGAGCGCATGTGCCCTATAGCCAAAAACCTCTCCAAAAAAAAAAGAAAGAAAAAGAAAATGTGTATTCAAGTTGCATTTTTGAGTTACAAGACAAGGATTTCATAACTACTTGAATTCTTGCAGTAACCATATCCTATAGGTTCTAGTCACTTTAGATGAAAAATTATCTCTCATCTCTTTTTCTTCAGTGTTACTTAAGGCTGTTTTTGTTCATTTATTTGAAAGATTTTTTTGACAAATTATTAAATTATTTTTATTTAATTTAATTTATTTATTTATTATAATTTGACCAGAAAGGGACAGAGTGAGAGAGAGATAGAGAGAAAGAGAGAAAGCAAACTGCCAGGTCCAGAACTCGAACCACAGTTGGCCATGTTGGGAGTCCAATGCCCTATAGTAAAAAATCTGTCTAAAATAAATAAATAAATAAAATAATTGCAAAATTATTATATAATTCAGAAATCCCACTTCTTAGTACATAGCCAAAATAATTGAAAATTGTGTTTTGAACAAATATTTTTATATTCAAGTCCATAGCAGCATTATATGCAATGGAAAACAGATGGAAGACTGCAAGTGTTCCAACAGATGAATGGATAAAAAAAAGTGTATATGCCTACAATAGAATATTACTCAGCTTTAAAAAGAAAGAAAATGTGGTACATGCCACATGAATTAACCTTGAGAACATTATTTTTAGTTGAATAAGCTAGTCACAAAGAGAAAAACAATGTATGATTCCACTTACATGTGGCATCTACGGTAATCAAATTCATAAAAATTGAAAGTAAAGTGATGGTTTCCAGGACGTGGGGGAAGGAGGAACTGAGGAATTGTTGCCTAATGGATCCAGTTATAGTTTTGCAAGATGAAAAAGTCGTGGAAAATAGTCACATAATAATGTGAAAATAATGAACATCCCATGAACTATACACTTAAATTATTTGTGATCATATATTTTGTTCTGTGTGTTTTACCACAATTTAAAATAAAAAAGGTGAGTTAATGTAGCCTATCATATTAATAGAATTAAAGAAAATAACCACATGGTTACCTCAGCAGATGCAGGGAAAAAAGATATGATAAAATTCAACAACTTTTTCAGGTAAAAACCCTCAACAATATAGGATTCCAATAAACTTCCTCAACCTGATAAAGTACATCTGTGAAGTCCACAGTTCACATCACACTTATTGGTAAATAACCAAATACTTTTCCTTAACAGTACAACAAGACAAGGATGTGCATTTATTTCTATTCAACGTTATGCTGAAGTTTCTATTCAGGAAAGATAGGCAAGAACAAAATGGTTTCTAGATGGGAAAACAAATGAAATTATGTTCAGTTGCAGATAATGTGACCTTGTACATAGAAATTCCCATTGACTTCACTGAAACTATATTAATAATAAATTAGCATGTAGAAGTTCAAGGATGAAATCCACTTATGCTCTTTATTGTGTGCCTATACATTTTCAACGGAAAATCTGAAAACAAAATTAAGGAAGCAATTTAACTTATAGCAGCATAGGAAAAATAATTACAAATAAATTTAAAAGAGCAAGACAAAACTTATACATTGAAAAGTTAAAAAAAATTGTTGAAAGAACTTAAAGTTGATCTATGTAAATGAAAAGGCAGCTTATGTTCATGGATTAGAATAATTAACATTGTTAGAATAGCCATATTCTTCAAATTGACATACAGATTCGTTACAATTCCTGTCAAAATTTCAGCTAACTAAATGTTTTAAAGAAATTGATGAACTCATTATAACATTCACATACAAGTGCTTAGTGCTCATAATTGTTAAAACATCTTGAAGAAGAATGAAGTTGGAGAACTCACCCTTTCCAAGTTTAAAATTTATTACAGGCCCAGACGTGGTGGCACAGGCAACAATAGGGCACAGTAGGGCACTTCCGTTGCAATGCTGGAGCTATCTGGAAGGTCCATATTTAGATCCCAGGTCAGCCTAATGTTCCATGGGTATGTGCCCACACATAACCATGATTCGGGCTGGTTGGGAGGCTGCAATGAGGAGCATGGCATGGCCAGACTATCAAGTGTGTCTGTCTTTCTCTCTCAGGAAATAATCAAGCAAACCTAAAAAAAAATTACTATGGAGCTGGAACAATCAAGACTATATAATAGATATATATTTGATATCTATCATCAATTCATGATGATAGATACATCATTGAATTGAAAGAAAGAAATCTTACAAACTGAGTCTTACGTTTATGGGCATTTTTTTTTTCACAATAAAGCCAAGAAAATTCAACGGGGGAAAATAATCTTCTCAACAAATGGTTTGAAACACCTGGATATCCATATGCACTAAACAGATTTAGAACCCCTCCCTCTCACCTATGCAAAAATCTCCTCAAAACAAATCCTAAGTGTGGATGTGGGAGTTAAACTTGTATAACTCTTGGAAGAAAATTTAAGTGTAAATGTTAGTGACTTAGGATGAGGCAATGTTAGACATAAAGAACACAAGCATTTAAAAAAAAAATCCATCCATTGGACATCACCAAAATTTCATAAAGAAAATGAAAATACAATTCTTAGAATGGAAGAAAATATCTATAAATTATATGTCTGATGAAGCACCTGTATACAGAATATGTAAAAAAATTGTACAATTCAATAACAAAATATAAATAACTTCATTTAAAATTGGCAAAGGATTTGAATAGGCACCTTTCCAAAGAAAGCAGACAGATAATGAATGCATACATAAAAAGATGTTCAAATCACTAGTCATTAGGTAAATGCAAATCAAAACTCCAGTGAAATATAATTTCACACCCACTAGGATGGTTATAATAAAAGATAGTAAAAAAACAAAACAACTATTAGTGAGGATGGAAATGTAAAATGGTGCAAACTCTTTGGAAAACAGTTCGGTGGTGTTTCCCAAAAGGTTAAACAGAGTAATATGACCCAGAAATCCCCTCCTACCCTCTAAAGAAATGAAAATTTAGTTCCACACAAAAACTTACAGTAGCATTATTTATGATGACCTAGAAGAGGAAATAACTGAAACATTTGTCAACGGCTGGGTAAAGAAAATGTGGTATATCTATACAATGGGAATTATTTGTCAATAAAAAACACACTAATGTGAAGAGTCTTCAAAAAAGTTCATGGAAAATGTATATTATGAAAAATGGCATGGATTTAAAAAGGTTTTGTACCACTACAGAGTCATACATTAATTACATTTTCCATGAACTCTTTGAAATTCCATCATACATGTTACAACATGGATGAACATAAAAATATGCTAAGTAGACAAAATATAACATATTACATGATTGCACATAGATCGAATTTCCAGAACAGATAAATCTACAAAGGCAGAAAATAGA
>NW_006204683.1:0-12233 GCF_000334495.1 Tupaia belangeri chinensis | reverse complement strand
CCCTGGGAGAAAAGCCATTCTATAATTCCTTTTCCTTTACTCTCCTCTTGGGATTTTGGGCAAGCATGCACATGTGCCCAGTGTGATTTCAAGTCACTGGGTCTGGAATTTGAACCAGGGTTGGCCATGTGGAAGTCCATCGCTCCATCTGCTGGCCCCTAGGAACTTTTTTTTTTTTTTTTGGAGAAGTTTTCTCTGTAGGGCGCGTGCTCTCGCCAGACAGACAGAGAGAGACAGAGACAGAAAGCAAGAGACCACCCTCGGGGGAGGGGGGGTGGCCACGCCGCAATCCCTTCTCCTCCCTTCTCCTCCTGGGATCTCGGGCACGCATGCACACGTGCCTGGTGTGAGTTTTAAGCCACTGGGTCCGGGACGCGAACCGCGGTCGACTATGTGGGAGTCCAGCGTCATAGCCATTACTCTAACTGCTGGTCCCAGAACTTTTAAAATGAAACTTAAAATTACAAATTTGGTTGCAGTACATCTCAACGGAATAGTTTGAGTTCAAATACTTTTCTCTGTTCATGGACAGATAAACTCCTTGTATGCATGTATTTGATATTGTAAACAAAGAAAACAGACAAAAACAAAGGAAATAGCAAGAAAGACAGTTTCATAGACTGGTAAGTTTTATAATGAGAAAAAAAGTCAGAGTAATTTGATAGGAAGGTATGGGGTTGGTGTGTCTTTGTACATGAAGGGTGAGAGAGAAGGGCCTCTCAGAGAAGGTGGCATTGAGTTGAAATGGGCACAATGAAGAGCCAAGGATTCTCTGCTGCATCCCAGATACCGGTCATGGCAATCTGGAAAAGAGGCTCAGAGTTTCTGTTTCTCTGTTAAGTGGACACAGGGAATTCATGCACCTTAAGGGCAGCAGGGGGCAGCTTGTCGCGAGGGTCTCTGGCTAGCTCAGGGCCCCTGTAGCAGGGGCCCTCTGCAATGGTGGCTGGACCTCTGCAATGATGGCTGAATCAGAAGAAAAGCAGTTTACAAAGGCCCTCTTGGGTTCCCCAGTCATCTCAGGTCTCCTAGTTAAGCATTTGGTTTCCACTAGGGTAACGTTAGGAGCCGTTTCCCTTGTGGGAACCAATCATAAGTAAAGGTTTCACTGACAAATTCCGCAAGCCTCCCTGGTATTCTGTGGGCTTGCTGAAACCACAGAGAGCAACCTGTTTCCCTGGCACTATTTCTCTCAGGGTTGTGCTGGCCACACGACAGGGCTGAGGGACACTGCGGTCTGACCAGCGGGATGGTGTGCCTTACCCAGGCAGCTCTCCGGGTGTCAGCCTTTGAGGTCAGTGTCAGAGCCCAGTTTGCAAGTGTGGGCTGTGCTGCCTGCAAAACCCAGAGGGCCCTTGGCATTGTGCTACTTTCTCAGGGGCGGCGGGCTCACAGCATTCTTACCTGTGCAGAGTCTGGCCTTGTACGCACAAGGGGGTTCTCAAAAGGCTCATGGAAGATGCTTACAAAAAAAATAAAAATAGTTTTTGCACCAAAATAAACTCGTACTCTATTCCATTTTCCCTCAAACTCCTAAATCCTCTCCTTCTGGATTGCAGGACTCCTGATAAGCTCAGAAAGGCTTTTCATGAGATTTCAACCCTCCCTTTAGAACACCAAGGTCCAGTCGATGCAGCCTAGCAGCGTGATACTTGGTAGGATGATGTAATCAAGGCCTCCCAGAGCTGAAGAGGACTTGAGGGCTATACGGGAAAGGTAAGCTGCTGTCCCTGCTAGGTGAAGGCCCATTGTTCCTGCTGTTGGGGGCTTGCAGTGGGGAGGAACATGGGCTCACCACGTTTTGTTATTTGCGTCTATTTTGATAGTGGCATTCCAGGTACCAGAGGCTTTAGTGATCTGTTCAGCAAGAAGACCCCGCTGGAGTACCTGGGCAAGGGGAGTTGTTCCTTTTACGGCACAGTGTGGGCTGGAGAGTTAGAAGCAGGAGCTCTGACCACCCGAGCTGGCTCAGGTAACTGTGTTGACACTCCATATTTGAAGTTTTTGAGATTTTATAAATGATCTTGACCTTCAGTTCTATTTTCTAACGGTTTGTTGCTAGAGTATGGAAGCACAATGCATTGCCTATTGATATAAATTACCTTAACAAATTTGCTGTTGAATTTTAATAGATTGTAGGTCCTCTTGAGTTTTCTGCATGCAGTCATCTACATAAGAAATAATCACAAATTCTAAATCTTCTTTTTCAATTTTTATTTTCTTCTCCCATCTTTTAATGTGCTAGATGTAATATGTATGATAGAACTGAATAAAAGGGAGAAAGTAAGCATTCTTATCTTGTTTCTAATCTCAGAGGAAGAGTTTTAAACATTTGATTTTGATGCTTTAATTTTTGTAGATCTCCTTTAGCATACTAAGAAAATTTTCTCCTGTATTTACTGTGGTTTGCTAAGAGTACTTAGCATGAGTGAATATTGGCTTTATCATTTTTCCTGCATTTTTTAGATGGTCTTTATCTCATAAATGGGGTGTCCCCATTAGCAGGTACTTCATGCAGTCTTTTGCTTAAAGCCCATGTTTTGCAAGTCACATTATAAATTAGTACTTTTTATCCACTTTTAAAATCTTTTTGTTTGAAGTATTTCCTTTTCACTTTTATTGTCCTTTTAATCTTTTTCATTAGCTTCTTTGTAGGTAATAAAATAAGCAACGTACTTAGGAGTTAAATCTACTCTGTTGCACTGACAGTTTTAGATTCTCTAGACACTTTATCAGGAAATTGTAAATTGATTTTAAGTAAAATTCAAAGTTATGAAAACTAGATGCCAGAGAGAAAGTTAGGTCAATAAAATAGGATGAATGTATTTTTGCTGGTTTCCTGAAATTAGTAATTCATATAACAAAGAATATTAGGTCAATAAAATAGGATGAATGTATTTTTGTTGGTTTCCTGAAATTAAAGTAATTCATATAACAAAGAATACTAAGAATTATTCTATAGGGGGCCAGCAAGTGGCATGGTGGTTAAGGCACAGAACTCTCACATGGCTGACTGCAGTTCAAGTCCCAGACCTGGCAGCTTGCCTTCTCACTTTCTCTCTTTCTCTCTCTCTCTTTCCCTGTCACTTTCTGGTGAGTGCACATGCCCTATAGCAAATTATAAAATAATAAGAAGAATAATAAATAAACGAAATGAATAATTTAAAAATAAAAATATCCATTCTATACTTATTGCCAGTTATCCACCTGCCATAGGTCATCTACCTACCATGTGAGAATGCACCTGAAAATTACTTTCAAGAGCTTGCTAAAAAAGCCCCCCAGACTACCGTCCCAATGTGAGATATGCAAACAGGGGGCCCCCCAGACTACCGTCCCAATGTGAGATATGCAAACAGGTACGTACGAAGGTGTCTTTAGAAGGTTCATGGAGAATGTGCATTATGAAAAAACTGCACGAATTTTAAAAATTGAACCAAAATAAACTCATACTTTAATTCCATTTTTCCATGAGCATTTTAAAGTCCCATAGTACATATATTTTTATGGTACTTAGCTACTTAGAAAACTACCGTCCCAATGTGAGATATGCAAACAGGTACGTACGAAGGTGTCTTTAGAAGGTTCATGGAGAATGTGCATTATGAAAAAACTGCACGAATTTTAAAAATTGAACCAAAATAAACTCATACTTTAATTCCATTTTTCCATGAGCATTTTAAAGTCCCATAGTACATATATTTTTATGGTACTTAGCTACTTAGAAAACAGAATATATTCACCAACCAAAAAAAGTATTTCACACTGTAGAATTCCAAACATGGTTTGGTATTAGAAGAAAAAGAGGAGTTCCTTATAAAGAAAGATTCTAGATTCAACTTGATTCAGTTAGCCCAAAATAAATTTGGTTGTTGGGTGATTCTGACAAGTATTCTGTTTTAGAAAAAAATGGCTTCAGAAGGCTGGCAGATGGCATAGTGGTTACGGTGTTGAACTTCCTCATGGTTGACCGCAGTTTGAGTCCAGGACCCAGCAGCTTGAAATCGATGGCAGGCACGTTTACACACATGGACAAAATCCTGAGAGGAGAATGGAGAAAGGATTGTGGTGTGGCTATCCTCCCGGGGGGTGGGGTGATTTCTTGCTTTCTGTCTCTTGTCTCTCTGCCTCTCCAGCAAATGCACATGCCCTATAGCAAACATCTTTAATAAATAATAATAAGTAATTAACAAAATCAAATAAACAACAACAACAACAAAACTCCTTTGGGGAGTCTGACGTAAATGTAAATTTTAGTGGTGATATGAAAACAGATAGTGTGTGATTTATGGGACTTTGATTCCAGTCAAACATTGACCAAAAGAGGCAGATGGTGGCTCTAAAATAGATATACTTTCTTTCATAATTCACTTACACATAGTTCTATTTTGAGTGTCTTGAGTAATTAGGAATTTCCATATTGTTTTTTGTAATGTTATATTAATTTACATTCTCAGCCACAATGTAAGAGTGTCCATCCTCCCAACCTCACTGGCGTTGAAGATTGTCTGTGTCTTCAATAATGGCCGTTCTAACTGGGCGAGATGGCATCTCATTGTGGTTTCAATTTGCATTTCCCTAATGGTTGATGATGTTGAGCATTTTTCATGTACCTGTTGGCCATTCCTAAGTCTTCTTTTCAGAACTGTTCATCAGGTCATTTGCCCATCTTAAAATCAGGTTATTTGATTCTTTGCTATTGAGTTGTTTGAGGTCCTTTTTTATTCTGGTTATGAATCCCTTGTGAGAAGGATACTTTATGTTGATGAAAATAACCAAGGCTTTGTAGAAAAATAATTACATGGTTTATTTTAAACACAAAAGTAAGTGAGCAGGCCCAGGAAAACACAAAAGTCTTTTTCAGGGTGCTCAGGTGTAGAGGTTCTTTTTATTCAATTCTGAGAGCAGAAGATACAATGTTGCCAGTCAGCGTAAGGCTCTTCACATTGGTGTGTCCCCCAAAGGCAGGACATCTGGAAGCAGAGGCTTGTGGGTTATAGGGGAGTTTAGAAATGAACGGGTTAGGCACAGCAGATGGCGTAATGGTTACGTTGCTGGACTCCCTTGTAGTCAATTGCAGTCTGAGTCTCAGACCCGTGGCTCACACTCACGCCGGGCACCTTGTGTGCCCAAAATTCTGAGAAGAGAATGGAGGAGAAGGGATTGTAGTATGGGTGGTTTCTCACTCTCTCTTTCTCCAGTGAGCACATACAACCTAAAGAAAGAGAAATTAATGTTTTAACCTCTTTGTTCCCAAAGCAAAAGAATGCCTCTATTTCACTTCCAGAGAAAAGAAGGCTTTACTAAGTATCATGAAGCACCAGGGACAGGACTTAGGGAGCATCCCACAATCACTGGGCCAAAGTGATCTATTACACCAAGATTAATGTTTGTAGACATGACTCCCTAGGCCCTTTAGAAAGTATCTTAGAATAGAAAAAGTAGTCAGAATCTCATCCGCAGCTCCCCCGGTTGGGTCAAATATTCTTAGCACGCTTGTGCAGTCCAGAAATTAATGAGGAGTCCACGGTGCTAGGCAGGCTCGTCTCTAGCCATAGTCCGTCAGTCATTCGTTGTCAACAGTAGTTGAGTTTGTCATCGTGGGGCTCGTCCTGGGGGAAGGACATGTCTGACTGACTCAACAGCGAAATATTTTTGGGCAAAGGAGAGTCAGTAGTCAAAGTTCAGTTGGAAAACATCCTGGATTAGATTTATGTTGTGTGCTACCATAATTCTGGTTTTCGATCGTGTCCTTTTTCTCTTCCTGTATCTGGGCTGGCACTTACAGCTTATATATAATGAAAATGCACCAAGTATTATAAAAGCTACAGTATTGTTGTATAATAGACTCAGAAGGTATTAAACAATCTAGTTAACTGAAAAGTCTCCTACACGTGTCATCTTATTTTTCAGTCATACATATATATTTACATTCTGTGTCAACAGTCACTTGAACCTTGTGATAAATCTCATTTGATAATTATAAGATAGGTGTTAATTTAGAATCTAGTAGATTAAATTTTTGTTTTGATCAATTTTTAAAAATAGGTATAACATCCTGAGAAGGGTATAAATTGATTTTAAGAAACATCTGAGGGGCCATCAGGTGATGTGGTGGTTAAGGTGCTGAATTCTCACATGGCCAACTGTGGTTCAAATCCCAGACCTGGCGGCTTGCTTTCTCACTTTTTTCCTCTCTCTCTTTCTAGTAAACACATGTGCCCTATAGCAAATTAATAATAATAATAATAACAAATGCAATTAAATAAATAATTTAAAAATATATCCACAAAAAAGAAACATCTGCTATTTAATACCTAGATTATATAGGATTTGTTTATAGGGGCAGATAAACCTTTTCAACAACTTTCCTCTTGTACCGTATGTTAGTGCTTGGTAGGATAAGTGAGGTTTAGTGATGGAAAAAATCATGTAAGTTGACAGAGTTACTTTCTTGTCCTTTCCAACAATAATGGCCCTTCGCCATATACCAGATGTTAGGTTTTATGGGCGTTGACACCAGCGGTCAAACCTGTGAGAAATGAGGGTGCAATGGGTTGAGCATAATTCGTAAGTTTGCTCACCGATGGTTTTAAACCATCATAACAAAGGTAGAGTTATCAAACAGTTCGTGTTAGCAGGCATGTTAATGTGAGAACACACTTTCTCCATGGCCTTTCTGGCTCAGTTTAGTCACAAGGTTGTCACAAATGACTCTGTTTTCATTTTGAAAAATGTTCATAATTCTTTCTGCTGATCAAAATCTTTTCTTAAATATCATTGATTGATTATCTTAAGGTGGCATTAATTGTCCCTCAGTGCAAGAAGGGACCTGTTCTGGTTATCAGTCTGGACATCCTGTGCTGGGGGCAGGAGGATGATTGATGACTAGGAGTCCTTGTCAAAAACCTCTTTTGGTCATATATGAGCCACAAGGGAGGCTAGGAGGGAGTGTCTCTCAGGCTATGTCTACTTGAAGTTTATTGATCTTAAAGTTCTTGTTAGAGCCTCTTTTATAGGAAGCAACTCTGAAACTGTGATGACAAAATCTTAAAGTAGCCACAATGAATAACTTGATGGCAGTTCATTACAATAATGATGTAGCCGACAAAACAATTTAATTATTTTTGTATATATCATTTAAAAGATAACAATCAGGTTTATAACTGACAGTGTCATAGCAGAATTATTAAACTTTTATAAATTGTATATGTTGGGACCAGCAGATGGCATAATGGCTATGTCGCTGGATTCCCATGTAGTCAACCGTGGTTCAAGTCCCGGACCCGGTGACTTAAACTCACTCTGGGTGCATGTGCATGCGTGCCTAAGATCCTGAGAGGAGACTGGAGGAGAAGGGATTGTGGCATGGCCATCTCCCTGGGGGGTGATTTCTCGCTTTCTGTCTCTCTGTCTCTCTCTGTCTTTCTGGCGAGCACATGCACCCTATAGCAAATACCCCTCCAAATAAAAAAAAAATTAAAAATTGTATGTATTCTTAAGAACATTTAACAACATATTTATATAAATAAAGCCTCAGAGGAGACTTAGCATTACTTTATCAATACCTTTTATTATTTATTTATTTGTTTAATTTAGAGAGAGATTTTTGTTACAGGAGATGTGCACTCATCAGAGAGACAGGGAGAGACAGACAGAAAGAGAAAGAGAGGCAAAAAGCAAGAAATCACTGCCTGGGGGGTTGGCCACACCGCAATCTCTTCTCCTTCTCTGTCCTCTCAGAATCTCGGGCATGCATGCACGTGCACCCGGCTTGAGTTTTAAGGGTCTGGGACTTGAACCACGGTCGACTACATGGGAGTCCAGCAACATAACCATTATACTTCCTGCTGGTCCCAGTAATACTTTCTTATATAAATTGAAATATCAGATAAGCCTTTAAATGAGAGATATGGCCTCTGAGACTTTCCAAGGGCCCAACTGGAGAACCCCAAAATTAAAATTATAGGTCAAAAATACAATTTAGAATTTGATCTTCAAGAAGTCTGTCAGAGATGTCAGAAAACTTAGAATATTTTATCAAAACAGGATTATAAGTCACTAAGAAATAATTTTTATTTAACCAAAGTGATCATTAAAATATTTTAATATCAAATACAGAAAATTATGTAGTTAAAAAACTTAAGCTTTTAAAACTCAGTTTTAAAACTTAGTTTTCCTAAGTAATTAAAACCTAAAAGACACAAACCCGAAGCACTCAGAGCTCTGTTTCTTAGGCAGGTTCCCAAAATGTAAAAGAAAACCTTTTGCAGTATGACGCCCTTTTAGTAAGAACAACTTAATATTAGGAAAAACCTTGTTTTATCATGGGAAAAAATAAATTTTTAAAAATTTTTTTAGAAAAACTTAAAAATATTGTTTTGAAGCCAGCGTGATGTGGTGGTTAATGCACTGGACTCCCACATGGCTGACCACAGCTTGAGTCCTGGACCTGGTGGCTTGAAACTCATGCTGGGTATTTGTACATGTGTGCCCAAAATCCTGAGAGGAGAATAGAGAAGGGATTGCAGTGTGGCCATCCCCTCGGGGAGGTGATTTCTTGCTGTTTTTCCATCTCTGCTTCTCCGGTGAGCTCATGTACCCTATAGCAAAAATGTCTTAAAAACAAACATTTTTAAAAAACTTTGGCCAATATGTCATATATAAAATTCTTTTATAAAATTGCCCTCATGGGAGCCGGTAGGTGGTGTAGTGGTTAAGGCGCTGGACTCCCACATGGCTGATCATGAATCTAATCCTAGACCCGGTGGTTTGAAACTCATGCCAGGCACAGGTACATGCATGCCCCAAATCCCCAGAGAAGAATGGAGGAGAAGGGATTGCAGCATGGTTGTCCCCACTGGGAGGTTATTTCTCACTTTCCCTTTCACTGTGTCTCTCTGTTTGTCTTTGGTGAACAATGCACCCTATGGCAATAATAATAATAATAATAATAATAATAAAACATTTTAAAAAACAAGTAAAAACTGCCTTCAAGGAGCCAGTAGGTCATATAGTGGTTAAGGTACTGGTCTTCTGCAGCTGGAGTATCAGAACCAGTGGTTTGAAAATCATGCCAGGTATGTGTTCATGTATGTCTAAAATTGAGAGAGAAGAATGAAGGAGAAGGGATTGTGGTGTGGTTATTCCCCATAGGGGAAGGGATTTCTCACTTCCTTTCTCTGTGTCTGTCTCTCTCACTCTCTGGCTAGTTCATGCACCCTATAGCAAAAACCTAAAAACAAAATGAAACAAAAATAAACTGCTTTTATAATTTTTTTTGTAACTCTCTCTCAGACCATTTTCAACATTATTTAAACTTATTTATTTTTGTTCTCTATAGAGTTTGTGTGCTTGCTGGAGAGAGACAGAGTGAGAGAAAGTGAGAAATTATCATTGGAGGACATGGCCATGTCACAGTCCCTTCTCCTCCATTCTCCTCTGGAGATTTTGAGCATGCACACACATGTACGCAGCATGATTTTCAAGCCACTGGGTCTAGGACTCAAACTGCACAATTAGTCATGTGGGATCCAACTGCTTTAATCTCCATGCCACCTGCTGGCCCCATAATTTACACCTTTCCTGATATGTTTTAACTTTGAAAATCCCAAGAGGAGAATGGAAAGGGGTTGCGACATGGTCATCCCCTTGAGGGGTGATTTCTAACTTTCTTTCTCTCTCTGTCTTTCGGCGAGTGCATGCACCCTATAGCAAAAATCTCTCTCTAAAATAAAATAAGGTACATAAGTAAAATAAAATTTTGGAATAATTCGGCCATTTTAGTTTAGGACCCAAAATTTTATCATACAAAACTTTTTCTTTTAAAGATTTGTTTGGAAATGACCTTAAATAAGCTATAGTAACTCAGATTTTTAATTCTTGGAACCTTAATTTTCAGAAGCAAGTAAGTTTTTTTGTTTGTTTGTTTTTTGTTTTTGAGAGATTTTTGCTGTAGTGTGCATGTATTTGCTGGAGAGACAAGGAGAGACAGACAGAAAGTAAGAAATCATCCCCCAGGGGAGACTGAGAATTTGTGGTGCCTTCTTAACTCTAGAAGCAGCATCTGTTAATTTTTAAATTCTGAGACTGTCTCGAGTGTTTGTTGTTAACTTCCTGGGGAGGATGAGTTTATCATTCTTTCTTTGAAATGATTCTAAATGCGAATCAAAGTAGAAATCCCATTCTCGTAAATTTCAGACGTAGGTCACCGTTTGTAAGTATTTTTCCATTCACATAAATACTTGTAAGGTAAAGCACCATGACTGTCATAAAGCTAGCTGGAAGGGCTCTAAGAAGGTCATTCTCCTCGTTCTTTTCAAACTTCAGATGTCTTATTTCCTATGTTTTATTCTTTTAAAGAGAAGCTGGCCGGTAAATGCTAAGGACAGCGATGTGGTGGACCACCATGCTGCTTTGCGAGTTGTCCACTAGATGTCACTCTCATACCGAGATCACATTTTTTAACATGCCTCATTTCTCTTCAAAACTCTGGTAATACATTTGACTGGACTACCATACGGTGTATTCATATGGTATTCACGCTGGGAAGATTCATTTTATATGCTGTAAAGATGTACAGTAATGAAACGTAAATAAAACAGGAAAAAAATTCTGGTGTATTTGAAGGGGGTCCAAAATGCTTAGTAGTCAGCCCTTATTTTGTGTTTTCTGGATGGACCTGTTTTTAATTATTGTGCTTGAGGTTCCCTGCAGGGCTGCAACATATCCTACAGGGAAGGACCACCCTCCCCTCCCCTGACGCCCAGTCACCTGTGCTGCCTACCTGCAGGAGGAGCAAGTGCCTCTGTTCTCTCATTTGTCCATGAGAAACACCGGTTGCTCTGTGCAGACACACAGCAGCCAACTGACATAATTTTAGGGCAGAGGAGAAAGACCCTTTAGAATGCACCCTCATACGTTAGGTTTCCATAACTCCACTACTCCTAGCTCAGAGGGGAGCAAATTAGGACTACTTTTAGTTCAGAGGGAGGAGAAATAGTACCTCTTGCTTGAAGGGGAGAAAATTTGGACTACCCTTCACCTGGAATGAGCAAACAGCTTGGAATAAAGCAGAACATTTACCAAGTTTTGGGAAGTTCAAAGCCAAATAACTTCCTGAGCCTCCCCTGAGGAGAAGCTCAGAGCTCAGGGATGGGGGAGTACAGGAGTACAGTTGTGGGGTGGGGGTGGGGCACAAAGGGCCTGCTTTGCTGGTACCTGGCATCGGGTTCAGGCCACTCCCTGCGAGATGTTCAGTTCCTTTCTACTCCTACTGCAGTCTCCAGAAAACTACTACTGAAAATAAACAGGGCTCTGTAGAAAATAACTGAATAAAACAGCTTACTCTAAACATGAAATTGAGTGACTAGGACTGGGAAAACACAAAAGTGTTTTTGGGGTGCTAAGGTGCAGTGGGAGTAGGAGATACAGATAAAGTTGCAAATAAGCATAAGGAGTGAAGCTGGGGCTTGTAGGCTATAGGTGAGTTTAGAAATTAATGGGTTAGCCAAAACACAAGCCTTATGTTAAAAACACAAGACTGTTCCCAAAGGATTTAGAGTCAGCAAAAGAATGCTTGTGTTTCACTGAAACAGAGATAAGAAAGCTTTACTCATTATCACAAACCACTATGCCAGAGAAAGGATGTAGGGAGCATTCCATAATCACTGGACCGAAGTTGTCTATTACAGCAAGATTAATATTTTTTTTAATATTTATTTATTCATTCATTCATTTTTAATTTGACCAGAAAGAGACACAGAGAGAAAGAGACAGGGAAAGTGAGAAAGCAAGCCACCAGGTCCAGGACTCGAACCGTGGTCGACCATGTGGGAGTGTCCAGCGTCTTAACTACCACGCCACCTGTTGGTCCCAGCAAGATTAATGTTTGCAGACATGATGCCCCCAGGCTCCTTAGAAAGTATCTTAGAATACAAAAAGTAGTCAGAATTTTGTCCTTACATGCAAATACGTTCTCCCATTCTGTGTGTTTTCTCTTCATTTTGTTGGTTGTTTCCTTTGCTATGTAGAAGTGACTAGTTTGGTATAGTTCAATTTGTCTACTTTTGCTGCCCATTTTTGAGATTTTGTTGATAAAGTTTTTGCCAGTACCAATGTCCTGAAGTTTTTCCCCTATATTTTCTTCTAGTAGTTTTAGGCTTTATGTTTGTCTTTAATTGATTAGGAGTTGATTTTTGTGTATTGTGAGAATACTGGTCTAGCTTCCAACT
>NW_006204682.1:0-451 GCF_000334495.1 Tupaia belangeri chinensis | reverse complement strand
TATCTAGTATTTCTCATATAGTATTCTCATGCTTTTGGTTACTTTCTCAGTTTTTTGGTTGTTTTTTTCTAGGTCAGAGGTTTTGCCTTTGACATCCGAGATTTGATCTTCTGCATGGACTAATCAGCTTTTAATACTTTGGAGGGAGGTTTTGATTTTCTGTATTGCAGCCTTCATCTCTAACAGCGCTATTTGATTTTTTTAATGGTGTGTATGTCCTCTTTCAGGTTGTGCAAAAACTTCCTTACCTCCTAGAACTTGTTGTTCTCATGTATCTTCTGGAGTTCATTGTCTCTCTTTTCTTGCATCTTGTTTAGTTTTGTCACTACAATATTCTGAATTAGCTATTGGACATTTCCACTGAGTTCCACTGTACTGTTTCGGGATGATGAAGGACTGTTCTTTTCACTGAAAGGAGTGATAATTTCTTGGCTTCTCATATTTCTTGTGC
>NW_006204681.1:0-907 GCF_000334495.1 Tupaia belangeri chinensis | reverse complement strand
GATCTTGGGCACACACACGCACCCAGCATGATATTAAGCCGCTGCATATGGGACTCGAACCACAGTCAACTACATGGGAGGCCAGTAACATAGCCATTACACCAACTTCTGGTCTCTGGAAGATGTTTCTAATGGATCTGGTTGAGTATTCACTGAATTGGGATGCTCTTATTTCTCTGAAACACTGTAATGCTCACTGTATAGTATGTTACACACTCTCTGAAGGACTATGTGGTCAAAATCTCTCAGCGTTGCTGTGTCTGGTTGCAGTGGGGCACACTGCCAACCCACTGTGAACCACAGGCTGGGACCATATGAGAGGCAAAGTTTGGCTTAAAGATCAGGCATGGGAGCACGTGCCTGTAAAATCAGCAATTCAGAAGGCTGAGACAGGGGGATGGTGACACAGTGAGACCCTGTCTTAAAAGAATAATAAAAAGTATAAATAAAGGCATAAATAAATAGGAGTCATAAATTTTTTTAACATAGTTGCTACCTTGCCATCTAATTTCAGATCTGACATAGTTGTTTGAAACACAGTTGTCACTTTAGGCCTACTCAAAGCGTCCCCTCCCCATGTGGCTGTATGTTAATGTAGCCAAATTGTTCCTCGTCACAATGATCTCATACCCAACACTCTACAGCTGCTAACCATAATAAAATCTAATGGTCAGGCCCAGCCATGGTGGCACACAGATATCACTACCACTTGGGATCCTGGATGCCACATGGGAGATCCAAGTTTGGCTCCTTGGCCAAGCTGGATATGCCAGGTATTGTTGTGCATGGCTGTGATGCTAGCTGGTTGGGAAGGTGGGGCAGAAGAATCACAATTCAGTAAGAATCTGTCAAAAATACCTATCTCTGACTTACTTTCTCTCTCTCTCTAGCTCTCTCCCTTTCATAA
>NW_006204680.1:0-824 GCF_000334495.1 Tupaia belangeri chinensis | reverse complement strand
AAAAATGTAAAAATAAATAAATAAAAGAAAATTAATAAATAAACAAACAAAAAATACAATGCAATAGTATTTGGAGAAACACCCATCATCATTTGAAATAAGTGAGTCCTTCCCAGTGAATTCTGTTCCAAACTTGGAAATTACTTAAAAAAAAAAAAAAGAGAGAAAGATCTGAAATGTAAAACAAAGTTCACAAATAAAGAAAGGAATATACATAAAACAATCTAAAAATATCAATGTTAGAAAAAAAACAAATAACTGTGTCTCATAATTATGTATAATTATTACTTGTCCATGTTATGGGATAACAATAATGAAGAAAAATATATGAACCATATGGAATCAATGCCTTAGTGGCCATAGGAATAAAGAAAAAGAGAAAGATATCAGAAATACCAAAAAGGTCAGCATTTGGAGGTCAGCAGGTGATGTGGTGGTTAAGGAACTGAATTCCCACATGGTCAACCATGGTTTAAGACCTGGACCTAGTGACTTAAAAATCATGCTACCCCCCCCAAAAAGTAGACCAAAAAAAAAAAAAAAAGACTACAGTTATGTCACTAGACTAGACTATCACATGGCTGACCACTGAGTACCAGGCCTGGTGTCTTAAAACTCACACTGGGTACATGTGCATGCATGCCCAAGATCTCAGAAAGAGAAAAGAGGAGAAGGGACTATGGTGTGACCACCCCTCCCCAGTAGAGATTTCTTACTTTCCCTCCCACTGTCTCAGTCTCTCTCTGACCTGCATACCTATACTAAGGGAAAAGCTCCTCCACACACACAAAAAATTTAATTAATAAATAAAACATAAGGATTTG
>NW_006204679.1:0-525 GCF_000334495.1 Tupaia belangeri chinensis | reverse complement strand
TGTGATGGTGTAAAGTGAATTAATAAAAAATCTCAATCTGGAAAAATCAAAAAAAAAAAAAGTAATCCTAAGCTCTTCCAGAGCTAAGCTGGATGTTTATAAATAATCTTTTCATCTGTGTTGAGGGCTATGAAATAATTCACAGACTCAGAAAGTAAGTGAATAGAAAAGGTTTATTATTCACTTTCCAAAAGGAGTGAATTTTTTTTGGAAGGCTCGTCAGGCATAGGCTCTGAAGAGTAGGGGCTAGGGACTTTAAAAAGAAAGGGATGTAGGGTGGGGTGATTAAGTTGGTCCTGAGACAACATCCAGTGGTCTTTTACAGCATTTGGGTTGTTCATTTGTTATCTCTGGGTGAGTCAGTCATCTGCAGTAAAATCATGTGGCACCCCCTTGCTTTTCTTTATTCCAGTGGAAATCTTCTTCGATTCCAAAGAATTACTCAAGGTTGCCCAAGATGTTTCCTTCCCATGAGCAAAGTTCATATAAGATACAAATATCGAAGGGTTGATCCCTTAAAAAAAA
>NW_006204678.1:0-1286 GCF_000334495.1 Tupaia belangeri chinensis | reverse complement strand
AAAGTAGAAATCCCCATCTACTTCCCAGCACCTAATACAGTGTTTGGCACATGATAAAGACTTTATAATGAATGGTAGGAAATGAAGGAAAAATGAAGCATAAGACAACTGAGTATTACAGGAAAATGAGTACAGACAAAGCTTATATTGGTAGATAATTATCATAAGCGTTAGGATAATTATGTGTATTTAATTATTTTTTTCACTTTCATAATATATAACAAATTAATACTCTAATATTTCTTGGTAGAATGTTTCAGAAACATAGTGTAAAGGAAATCATGATTTGTGTCAGAATTAAAGTTTATTTTTAGGTGTGAAAGAAAGCTCTAAGTTGTTTTTTTTTTAATCCTTTAGTTTTTCATTACAGAAATAACACATTAGTATATTCTTATTTTAAAAGAGTCAAATGATTCAAAAACACACAGAGGAAAGTGTGAAAGTCCCTCCTTGTTTGCCCTCTTTTGTCCCTTGGGGTGTCTTCTACAAAGTCAGCCTAGGAGTAATTGCAGGTGCATTTTTCTAGACACATTTTGAAGTACTACATGTGTGTATGGTATGTGTCTGCCTGTGCACCTATCCTTTCATAAAATAAAAATGATAACGTGGACATTATTTACTTCTTAAAGTTGATAATATTTTGAGTGTCTTTCTATGTCTACACATGTGTATAGACTTAAATTCAATTTATTTTCCAATATCTGGATGTACAATAACTTATATAATTACTGCCCTTGTTTTCTAAAATTTTATAGGAAACAAGTCACTGAACATCTCCAATATTTTAAAATGCAGAAAAAAATTAAATTGTTCCATTTATTTCTCTTATGAGAGACAGAGGGAGAGAAGGAAGGAAGGAGAGAGAGAGAGAAAGAGAGAGAGAGATACCCCCAAGACAGTGGTCATGCTACAATCCACCCCAGGATGGATGCTCTTCCTAGTTTATGGGCACATGCTCACACCCTGTGTGTTCAGGGAGGTCCCAGGACAAAATCCCTTTCCTTTCCCATGTGGGTCCAGTTGCGCTACATCTGTGCCAAAGCCTGGACCCTAAGATGAAACATGTAAAGGCTAGATACCTCAGAAATGGAATTGCTGGGTAAAAAGTGAAGTATTCTAAATTTTAACTGGTATTTCTACATTTTCCCTGCCTAATTTTCATATACAATATAACTCCTGAGAATATTACTGTCTTTGTCTCTCCAGCAAGCACATGTACCCTATGGCAACAAAACTTATTTAAAACATTATTTATAAATAGTTACTTGGACTAGTCCTGTAGTCTA
>NW_006204677.1:0-12810 GCF_000334495.1 Tupaia belangeri chinensis | reverse complement strand
AGAGAATGCACCCTTGGCTCACTCTACGTCCACACCTGAACCCAAAATATTCCAACTCCCACCAGAATGCCTCACGATGACCAATAACTCCAACAAAGTCATGCTTTTGAGCTTGTCTTGGTGGGGACATGGACCCCACCTGCCCCCAGACACTACCAAGGACACCTAGCCTTCAAGCCACTGTCAGGCTGCCTCACCCTGACCAACAGCACTGACAGAATGGGGTGTCACACCAGTCTTGACCAGGGCATGCACTCCTGCCTCACGAAGTTTTCTTTGGGATCTGGAGTTAGGCCTTCTTGCCTGATCAAAGCTGACAATGTCGCTGGGATGTTGTGCTAGTCTTGTTGACTGCACACACACTGGTTCTCCACCGATCGTCACTGGGACAAGAACACTTTCCAACCACTACTGTCCGCTCACCCTAACCACTGCCATTGACAAAGCCAGGAGATCAAGCCAGTGCTGTCCTAGGCAGTAACACAACCTACCCCTGGTACCCTTAGGACTCAAAGCCTTCCAACCACCTATCCCAACCAATGCAATGCCACTAACAGAGCCAGGTTGTCACACTGGTTTTGATCATGGCATGGCCCCTATTTCCTCCCAGGTCCTTATCAGGACACTGACCCTGATCCTGACCCATTTCTCAACCCCAACTGTAAACTAAACTGCATCCCCATTTTCTAACTCCTATCCCATGCACATAATCTCAACACTAATGCAATCTTATCTTCATAACCCAATTGCTACACTTACCTTCCATCTCCAGCAATCCGGTCACCACAAGGCACCCTCACCTCAACCAAAGTCACCAACAAAGCTAGAGTGTCACACTGATATTGCCTGGGGCATGCCCTGCCTCACCCAAGGTCCTTCCCAAGACCAAGAACCTTCCATCAACCATGAGGCAAACTTAAACCAATGTTGTACATGGAGCAGAGGTGCTGTGCCAGTCTCAACTGAGGCAGGCAATCTAGATCCCCCAAACTTTTTCAGGACCCTGAGACTTACAGCCACCACAAGGTAATTTCACCCTTTCCAAAGCCATCAACATCACATGGGTGTCATGCCTCTACTGAACAAGGTATTCACCCTAGTTCCTCCAAGGTCCTCCTCAGGAACCAGAGCCCTTCAACCAATGATGGGCCACCTCAGCCTCACCAAGCCAACCAAAACAGCTAGGGTTTTACACTGTTCTTGAACACAGTACAAGCTTCAGCTCTCCCAAATCCTCTTCTTATCCTGAAGCACCCAGCTGCTACCAGGCTGCCTGACCCCAACCAATGCCATTGAGAGACCCAGGGTGTTACACAAGTCTTAACTGATTATTTCATCCTAGCTACACTAGATCCTGGTCTAGATCTGAAGCATTCTAGCAACCACAGGGATGCCTCAATCCAACCAACACTGATGGAGCCTGGGTGTCGTGCTGGGATTGAGCAAGACAAGCATATTTTTCCAGGTCGACCTCATGACCTAAAGCCCTCCAGCCACCATCCAGCTACTGTTCCCAGACCAGTGTCACCAACACAGCAAGAGTAGCATGCCAGCCTTGATTGGGGTAAAAACAGCAGCTTCCCCCAATCATACCTATAAATCCCAAGGATTCCAGTATACACTAAACTTCTCAGACTAAACCTATGTGGTTGAGGGAATTGTAGTGTCTCAGTGACCTTAACCAAGTCACGTACCCAAACTCTGCCCAGGTCCACCTCATGACCCACAGCCTTCCAGCACACCCTGGCCCACTTTACTACAACATACACCTTAACAAAAACTTCATGTCAAGCTGGCACTAACTGAGGCATGCACTGCAGGTCACCCCAAGATCACCTAAAAAGCAGACTACCAGCCTTGTCCTCCAACCACAAAACACTAAAATCTCACCAGTAACATCTCACTGAATCACCAAACTTCAAACACCTGTAGCCATAACCCTACCTCTGGTCCTTACACATTAAACAATTCCAACCATTACCTATGGCATACAGTATTCCACAAGCTGTGGCTCAACACTAGGCTGAGGAACAGATTGGTACTGCCATAGATGGGGCCTCCCACCCAATGCCCAGCAATGCTCTCTGGGAGAAGATAATGTGTTCACTGAGGTGTCTGCTAGGAAAAATTATCAATGCAAGTTTTCACAAGTTGTAAGAGGATCCACACACACTGCTGTCCTCAGAGGCAGGGCAGGAAAGGCCCTAAGCTAGAGCTCTCTCTGCTTGCTCATGGGAGCAGTGCAAGACAATGTCACTTGTAACATGTTGCCTGGATCCCCATGCTGACCATTGCAGGTGGTACAAAATGGTCACAGTAACAGAGTCAAGAAAAAAAAAAAAAAAAAAAACACAAAACTGGGTGTCTTTTGGAATCAACTGACTTCAGGGTTCAGATTTCAGGGTTTCTGAATAAACAAATCTACTCTTGAGACCTACAGAGAACTATGATACGTGTTCTAAGTATGTTCTCTGAGGTCATTCAGAAAATAACTCACATTACTGCACTAAAAAAGGGTCTTCAGGACTATATGTAAGAAGATGGATTCAAAACACAGCTAAACAAAGTCAAGCAATACTCATGGTGATTACACGGTGCTGAACGAGTTAATGACTGATTACCCACTTGTGGATTTTTTGAGTGAATAATTACTCAGTATCATGTTTTTGGTATTAAAGCACACATTCCTATAGCCACCTATCCAACCCTGCTCATGATGGAGCTAGAATGCAGACCCAGACGTGACTGCACGAAGCACTGCATGTCCCCCACGTATACCTCAATACTTGAGCTCTTCTAGCCCACACAAGCTTACTTAAGCCTGATTTCTACTAAATACATAGCAAGAATGTGATGCTGGCTTTGAATAGAGTCTGCACTCCGGCTTCCCTTAGGGACAGCTTTGGACCTGGAATCCTCTAGCTATTACTTGGACCTTTGGCCAGACTTCTACAACTGACAAAACCAGACATCATGCCAGAATTAATCAGGGTGTACGTGGCAGATCCCTGCCTAGAGAGATCTCCCAGAGCCATTCGGTAGATACCACACTTCTTTAACCTACCTGCATCACTAAATTAACTGTATTATAGTGCTGTCCAAGACTGGATCATGCATACTAGCTCTCCCCAGGTTTATCTCAGGATCAGAGCCTTCTAGCTCGTAGTCAGACCACTTCAACTCAATCTCTGCTCAAAAGGAGTCAGAGTGCTACACCAACCTTTACCGAAGTGTGCAGCCCAGATCCACCGAGGTCTGAGTCATTACCCAAAGCTTTCTTAACCTACACTTGGCTGCAATGACCAAACCATTGCCAGCAACAGAGCCGGGGAGTCATGCCAGACTTTTTTATGCGGTGTACCTCAGCTCTCCCTAGATACTGCATGGGACCTGGATCCTCCAAGGCCACACTTGGCCATTGTGACTCACCTGGATTACCTACAGAGACAGAGTGTTATGGCAGTCTTGACCATTGAGTGTATCACAGGTTCCCCTTAGGTCTGCCTCTGACCTTGGAGCCTTCCACCCTAATCCACTAATAGTCTAACCTAAAAATCTCACAGCAAATGGTAATGCCAACACACAAACCATAATTCCTAAACTCAAACTCCAATCCCTAACTCCTAGCCCATAACCATAACCCTAACATTAACCTGACCCGAACCCATAACCCAAACACAACCCCTATGTACCATCTCTGGTTGCCCTCAGATTGTGCCTAGGCACCATGTTGAAGAATAAATGTGATACTCACTGTGGAAGAGGACAATGTGCAATGGCCAGCAGAGTTTTCTGGTACACATTTAAGAGAAACTCCTCGTGGTAACTGAGATGCTTATGGGGAGATATTAAAAACACAAATTTTCATTAGTAAAAAGGGGATCCACCCACACTACTCTCATCAGGGATGGGAAAGACAAGCCTCTCCGATTAGCTGATCCAAAGCTCCCCCTGCTGGCGATCTGAGTTGATGCAGGACAAGGTATGTAGTTATCTGAGTTTGGGCTCCCTCTGCTGACCATAGGAAGTAGTGCAAGACAAACTAACATTAACAGAGCTAAAAACTTTCTCCCAACTATTGGGTGAGATAGAATTTAGGGTACAGATTTGGTGAACTGTCTATAACCAGATGACCTAGCGAACAACTGTGATGGGTGTCCTGGTTATGATGCCTAAGGTCATTATTAAAAATAAATGTAAAGTCACATTACTAGACTAATGACAGGTCTCTGCATGAGAAGGTAGATTCAGAACACTGATTAACAGTGTTAAGGTCAATCAATAGTGGCAATGATTATATGTGACTGAATGGATTTATGACTAATTATTAAATTAGGCAAAGAGAGTGAAAATTTCCTTATACAATAACATTGTGATTTGGAGCTTAAGGCAATCCTTTCTAAGCCCCTGTTCCTGTCACTGAAAGAGATGAAGTGCAAAACTGACTTTGACAGGGGTACATGCCCAAACTTCCTCTTAGTCCACCTTGGAAACTAGATCATTCCACCTCATAGCTCTTCAACCCGGCCTGTGACACTGACAGAGCTAGGGTGTCATGACGGCCTAAGCATGCACCCTGGCTCCTGCCAGGTCCTTCCCAGGACACAAAACCTTCCAGCTGGGCCACTTCACCATAAACAACACTGTCAAAGTAAGTTTTCATTTAAGGCCAGCACTGACTGTGACACACACCTCGATCCCACAAGATCCTCTCTGGACCCAGAGTTTTCAGGACACTACCAGGCCACCTTCCCTTAACAACAACTCTAACAGATGTAGAGTGTCATGCTAGTCTTGATCTAGGCATGAATCCCAGTTCACCCCAGGTCCTCGCCAGAATGTGAAACCTTCCCCTCACCACTGGACCACCTTGTTCCAAACAATGGTGCTGACAGAACCAGGATGCCCTGACAGTCTAGACTAGGTAACACCCCCACCAAAACACACAAGGTCCTTCCCAGGAACCAAAGCCTTCCAGCCATTATCAGGATTCATCACCAAAAGAATGCCACTGATAAAACTGGAGTGTCACACTGATCTTGTCAAAGGCATACCTCTTGGCTCCCCCCCCCACAGGTCCTTCCTTGGACCTGGAGCCTTCTAGCCACTGTCACTCCACTGCACAATAAATGCTATTAAAGGAGCCAGGCTGTCATGCCAACCTGGATGGAGGCATGTACCCCAGCTCCCCCAAGACTATCTCAGGACATTGAGCCTTCCAACCACGAACATGTCACTTGCCTTGTCAAAAGTACCTAACAAAGCCCAGGTGACATGTTGCTCTTGTCCAGATTCCCCTATTATTCTTTGTGACTCAGAGCCCTTAAGCCACCACTGAACCACCTTGATCCAGCCAATGCCATGAACCAAACAGGACTGTCACATCAGCCTTGACCAGATCCTGTTACCCCAAATCCTCCTCACCCTGGAGCCTTCCAGCAACTGCAGGGGTGCCTTGACCCGACCAAGTCCACCAATGCAGCTGGGATGTCCTGCCAGTTTTAACTGAGGCATGCACTCTGGATATTGCCAGGTCCTCCTTGAGACCTGAAGTCTTTCAGCCACTACCAGGTTGCCTTGCCCTGACCAATGCAATTGATAGAGTCAGGGCATCATGCCAGCCTTGATTAGGTTGTGCACTGCAGCTTCCCCCAGATGTGTCTGAAGACCCAGAGACTTAAAGCCCACAGCAGTCAGCTTCAACCCAAACTCTGCCACTGAATAAATCGAGGTGTCACAACCACTCTCCCCACAGGCCAATTCATGACACAGACCCTTCTAGCCCATGCTAGACCACTTCAACACCACCTCCACCATGATGGAGCATCACTGGTGTCTACCTAGTCTTTCACTGAGGGCATATATTTTACCTCCCCTTAGGATCACCTCAGGACCTGGAACCTATCAGCCTTACGATCCAAACTATAAAAATAAAAACCCAACCACAAACTCCAAATCTGATCACCAATCCTAAACGTAACACTAAATGAATCATAACTTCATAACGCAATCCCAAATTTTACCAACCACATCTAAAAGCCCACATATCAGCACTATATTGGGACACATAGGTAATCACAGGGGATGTGGCCAGTCACCCAACACCCAGCATTACTCTCTGGGTGGCACTGAGAAGAAGCTCTTGCATTTACTGCTGGGAATACCACTGTGAGTTTTCACAAGTTGGAAGGGGGTCACCCCACATTGCTATCTTCAGGGACAGGGCAGGAAATGCTCTCTAATTAGCTGAGCCAGAGCTCTCCCTTCTAGCTCTTAAAACCAATGCAGGACAACATGACTGGTTAGATGTGGACTAGCTCCCCCTGATGACCATAGGGGGTGGTACATAAAAATCATATTAACAACCAAAGAAAACCCTCCATAAGTGTCCTGTGTGATTAACTAACTTCAGAGTCCAGATTTGGTGAGTTGTCTATAGCCAGATCAATACTTGAAACCTACGGAATGACTACAATGAGTGTTCTGGGTATGTTGTCTGAGCTCTTTATGGAAATATCTGTGAAGATACATCACTGGAAAAAAAGAAGAGTCTCCAGAACTCGAGGAAAAGAGATTATGGAATCAAGACACTGCTAAAAAGGTCAGGTAACACTCATACTTACACAGGACTGAATGAATTAATGACTGATTATTCACTTAGGAATTTTTGAGTGAATACTTATTCAGTAACACTGTGTTTTCAGAGAGAAGGCACTCATTTCTCATCCTCATCACTCTGGCCCTGCTGCAAATAAAAACAGAGTGCAAAGCCAGACTTGACTGAAGCAAGAACTGCACACGGCATCTCTCCCAGGTATACCTCTGCAAATGAGATATTTCAGTACACAATGGGTTACTTCATCCTAAACTCCACCACATACCAAGCAAGGGTATCATGATGTCCAAGACTAGTGACCACACCCCAATTTTCCTTAGATCCAACTTTGGACTCTGAATCTTCCAACTCATAATTGGTGCTTTGCCTTAACATTTGCTACCAACAAACCTGGGATATTGTGCTGGCCTTGAACAGGATGTGCACTGCATTCTCCCAAGGGATGCCTTGGGACCAAGAGCCATACAGTCCACGCCAGGCTTCTTTAACCCTACCTCTGTCTCCAAAAGAGCTGGAAAGTGGTGGGCTTGATCAGGGCATGTAACTTGCCTCAGGTATGCCTCAGGATCCAAAGCCTTACAGGTCACATCAGGCTGCTTAAACCAGACCTCTGATGCTGAAAGAGTCAGGGTATTACAATGCCCTTGGCTAGAGTGTGCTACCCAGCTCCACCCAGGTATGCCTAATCACCCAAGTCTTTCCATCGCAAACAAGGTTTCTATTACCTGACCATTGCCAGCAACAGAGGCAGTGAGTCCTACCAAACTTCACTGTGTTGTGAACCTCAGTTCCCACCAGGTATGACTTGAGACCTTGATCCTTCTGGCCCATGCCAGGCTGATAGGACTGACCTCCACTGCCTACACAGCCAGGGTGTTGTGCCAGTCTTGACAAGTGTGCATACCACCGCTCCTCTCAGGTCTGTGTTAAACCCAGAGCTTTCCATCCTGACCCTCTAATCACCTAATCCTAAAATCTTACTTGAAATCTCTAATGCCAACCCCAAACCATAATTCCAAACATCAAACCCAACCCCTAACTCTTAACTACTAACAATAATCCTAACCCTACCCAAACCCAAAACTGAAACACAACCACAATCCTTACCTGCCGTATCGGAGAACCTTCAGGCTGCAGCTCAGCATCTGATGTCACTGTGCAGATGTTTACCATCCAATACCCAGCAGTGTTCTCTAGTGCACAATGATAATCTTCTTGGGTCACTGAGGTGCCTTCTGGGAAGAATTAAAGACACAAAGTTTCACAATTGAGAAGGGGGTCCATCCACATGACATTCATTAGAGACAGGAAGACAAACCTCTCTGGTTAACTGACCCAAAGCTCCCCCGATGGTTATTATGGGTAATACAGGACAAGGTGTGGGATTAGCTGAGGCTGACCTCTGCCTGCTGGCCGTAGGAGGTGGTAGAAGATAAAATCACATTAACAGAATTTAAAACACCCTCCTGGATGTCTGCTGGAATCTATCAACTTTAGGGTTAATATTCGGTGACATGTCCGTAATGAGATGGACTCTTCAGACCTAAGGATGCACTATAATGCGTGTCCTGGGAATGGTATCTGAGCTCATTATAGGAATGACTGGGAAGGTGCATTACTGGGATAAAAAAAGTTCTCTAGGACTAGAGATGAGAAAACCATGTATTCAAAACACTGCTAAATAAAGTCAAACAACACTGATGCTGATTACATGGAACCGAACGGATTCATAACTGATGATCAAATTACAATATGTTAAGTGAAAGTTTCCTTATTCACTTACATTATGTTCTTAGGATTAAGACAATCATTTCTAAGAACCGATGCAGCTGGAGTGTGGCACTGTTCTTGATAGGCATGTGTATTCTAGCTTCCCCTTGTTCTGCCTCATGACCCAAAGCATTCCAAAATATGCCACGCTACTTTAACCCAACCTTTGTCAGAAACAGACCTGGTGTCATGGTGACATTGACTGGGGATTACACCACAGATACCCCCACCTCCTCAGCAGGACAACAGCCTTGCATTTAGTGCCAGAACATATTGACCTGATAAGTGCCACCAACAGAGACAGAGTGTCTTGCTGCTCTGGACTAGGATATGCTTCCTGGCTCAAACCAGGTCCTCACCTGAACTCAAAGCCTTCAAACCAACATGAAGCTATGTTGCCCATAACAATGCCAATAATGGAGCCAGGGAGTCATTTGAGTCATGAATAAGTCACAAGTCCTGGCTCCCCCCAGGCCCTCCCAGAAATCCCAGGGCCTTCCAGCCACCACCAGCTTACACTCTACCAACCAATTCTGTTGACAAAGAAAGGGTGTTATATCAGTTTTGACTAGTGCACACATCCCCTTCCGCCAGTATTACTTTGGACGTAGCACCTTCTAGCCACTGCCAGGATAACTGTTCCCAAACAGCACCACTGATGGAGCCATGATGCCATGTCAATATTGACTGGGAATGCATACTCAGACTTTCCCAGGTCCTCCAAGGTACCCAAAGCACTTCCAGACATCACCAGACCCACTATCCTAGATAACGACAATTACAAGGATGGGGTGTCCTGCCAGTCTTGACATTGGCACAGACATTGGCTCCCAAAGTTCCTTCATGAGAGTCAAAGCCTACATACACTGCCAAGCAGCCTCACCCTGAGCAATGCCACCATGCTGGCTTTGATCAGTGCCGGAAGCCGTACTCCAGCAAGATTATATACTGCATCCCCACAGATATGCCCCTGGACTAGAGTCTTCCCACATCAGGCTGCTTTGACTCAACCCTTGCCACTAAGAAGTCAGGGTACACCCAAACCCCACCAAAGCTCTTCCCCAGAACACAGAGTCTACCAGCCTTAACTCCTAACCTCCAAACAATAAACATGATCTAAAACACATCACAAAACCTTAAAAGCGAATCTACATCTCCAAACCCTTAACCCTAACCTCAAGACTAACCAAACCACAGCTGCAAAATACAATCCCAACCCCTACCTACCAAATCCAGCAGCCCACAGACTGTGGTTTGGCACTAGGTAGAGGCCAAGATTTAAGGTAGAGGTCACACTGTAGAAGTGACCAATCACCCCGATGCCCAGCAGTGCTCTCTGATAGGCACTGAAGGGAAGCTACTGTGTACACTGAGGGGCCTCCTGAGAAGAGGTATCAATGGAAGGTATCATAAATTGTACGGGTGTCTGCCCACACTGCTGTCCTCATGGCTGAGGGAGGCTTTACTCACTTACTGGCTGTACCAAAGCTCACCCTGCTGGCTCTTAGGGTTGGTACTGGACAAGGTGACTAGTCAGATGCCACTAAGTTCCCCTACTGACCATAGGCAGTAGAGTAGGACCAAACCACATTATTATGAACTAAAAATCCTCCTGGTATTATAGTAGGATCAACTGACATCAGTGTTCACATTTGGCAACTTGTCTGTAATTGTATCAACTCTTATAACCTAGGGGAGAAGAATGATGGGTGTTCTTAGTATAGTGTCTGTTGTTTTTGCAGAAATAACAGTGAGGTCACATCACAGGACTAAAGAAGTGTCCTCAAAACTGTAGATGAGTAAAATATGGATTGAAGACAGTACTAAACAAGGTCAAGTAATATTCATAAGTACACAGAACTGAATGAAATCATAACTGATTACTCAATTAAGGATGTTTGAGTGAATAATTACTTATTCCCTAAGCCACTGTACTTTTGAGATTAGGAGTCTCCTTCTCAGATCCATAGTTCCTAATACCACCACTTACAGAGCCTTTGTGGAAACACCCTTGCCTAGGGTGTGCACTCAATCTCCCCTCCAGTCCTCTTGGAACCTGGAGCATTCCCATCCATGCTGTGTCACTTTCACCCAACCTCCATTACTGATGGCACCAGCTGCTGTGCCAATCTTGACCAGACAAGTTCCTTCACCCAGGTACACCTTGTATCTGGAGAATTTCAACCTGTGCCGTGCCACTTCGACTCTACCTTCACTACCAATGGAGCCACACTGGCATCCTAGCCTCAACTAGGTTGTACGCCCCACCTCCTCCCAGGTCCTCCTGGTGATGCACTGTCTTCAAGCCTATGGTCAACCATTTTAACTTAACCTAGACTGGTGACAGAGCTGGGGTGTTATGTCGGCCTTGACAAGGGTACATATCTCAGCTTTTCCCAAGTCTGCCTTGAGTCCCAGGGATATCACTTCAACCTGACCACCTCCACTGACAGCACTGAGGTATCATGACAGTCTTGACTGAGGTGGACACTGTAGCTCACTCTGGAATGCCTGCAGACTAGGAGACCTCTAGCTTATAACAGGCCGTTTCAACCTAACCTCTGCTGACAAAGGAGTCGGGATGTAACACCAGCCTTGACAAGGGCATGCACCATACCTACTTCCAGTTCGTACTTGTGACCCAGATCCTTCCATCCTGCACCAGATGACTATAGTACAACTGCCATGATGGACCACTTGAGTATAACCAGCCTTTCACTGAGGACATACACCTCAGCTCCCCCCAAGGTCTACCTGAGGATCTGGAGCCTAAAGGCCTTACCCCCTAAATCATAAACACTAAAACCTAATTCCTAACCCTTCACCCAATCACCAAACCTTAAAACATCCAAAACCATAACCTTCTACTAAACCAACCATAACTCCAAAACACAATCTCAAACCTTAGCTACAATGGATAAGCACTTTGGATGTGGTGAGTCACTCAATATCAAGCAGTGCTCTCTGGTGGACACTGAGGAGAAGCTCCTGTCTTTAGAGAGATACCTACTAGGAAGAATTACCAATGTGGGGTTTTATAAGTTGTAAGAGGGTCAAGCCACACTGCTGTCTTCATGGGCAGGGCAATGTGGAGAGCAGCCAATCTGAAAGCATGTAATTAAAACATGTGGCCTGTAGACTATTTACATATGAAAAAAGTATTTGCCTGTTGTCAATAGTTGGCTTGCTGTTGTTGATACCCAATACCCCATACTGGGCAGTATGGGGATGAAGAAAGTCACTTGCCTTTAACAGATTGTCCCCCAAAAAAGATCAGGTAAATTATATGGTGCCAGTGATTCATACATATTCACACAATTTACATCCAAAAACAACTCGCTTTCCATTATAATTTTCCTCCCTTATTGTCTTTACATTTCACTTCCTTCTTCCCCATTATTTTTGCACCCTATTTTCCACTTCCCATATTTTTGGCCTTTAAAATAAACTTGAGGGTGATGCAGGTCTAAACTTCTCCATCAGAGAAGCTGTGCCCACCCAATCCTCACATTTCTATACTTGTGTGTTTGTGTATTTGTTATTGCATCTATTTCTAACCCGCATCCTTCCCCAGTAAGAGAAACGGGTTTATACCAACCTGATCCTGGCAAAGTGGCGCCCAACGTCTGGCCTGAGTACGAGGAAACAGTCAGGCAAGTAGACACTCCTTGCAGCTGGCCAGATATTATTGAGTAAGGTACGGATCCTATAACATAAAGTGGGAGTAAAAGATAAAGGCAGGCTAGTGTAAAAGAAATATCAGAGTAAAATAAATACCAAATAAAAAGAAACTCCATAGTAAAAGAAATACTAGAGTAGAAAAAAGAAATACCAGAGTAAGGAAATACCAGTGTAAAATAAGAAAATAATAAAACAATTTGCGTGTGTGTTATTGCATCCATTTCTAACCCAGAGCATTTCACACTCAAAGAAACGTGCTCATGCCGAGCTAGTCCCGCCAGGACAGGAAATGATGGAGGCCTGGTGTCAAGGCAGTCTTGACTGAGCATGCATCCTAAATTCCCCCAGGTATGCCTCAGGAAGCACACCTAGTGGCCCTTGGGTTTGATGCAGGAAATCTAGAGTGGTTACCTGACGTCGAGTTCCCTCTCCTGGCAATATGTCAGTATTTTATTAGATCTACTATTGTCTGATGAAACTGTTAACTGGGTCAAAGCTCCCAGCTTCTGGCTCTTGCTATGGTGCAGGATAAGATGTGTGATTAAGCTGAGGATTGGCTTCGTCTGCTCAACATAGGCCACTGTTTCCTAAGTTCTGTGATCTGATGTCACTTATAGGTAAGTCCAATCACCTTCTGGTGGCTTTAGATGTCGTGCAGGAAAACGTGTATGGTTAGCTGAGGTTAAGCTCCCTATGGTAGCAATAGGCCAGGGTTTCATAATTCTAATCTGGTGGGCTGACAT
>NW_006204676.1:0-598 GCF_000334495.1 Tupaia belangeri chinensis | reverse complement strand
TATATATATATGAGTATAAGTTTATATTCTTTATTTTTAAGTATATATATATATTTACATATTATAAATAAATATTACATATATATAAATAAAATATTTGGTTGTCAGAAAAGTTATGAAGCATTTTTGTATGTTTTTCTATGCAAAAAATGTGTCATGAATTTGTCTGTGACACAACAATGGTTAAAAAAATCCCCATATGTCTTCCTTTTTTTTTTTTTTTTTAGGTTTTTCTCATAGAGCACATGCATTCATCAGAGAGAAACAGAGAGAAACAAAGAGTGGAAAGTGAGCAATCACACTTCAAAGGGATGGCCACACTGCAATCCTTCCTCCTCCATTATTTTCCCGGGATTTGGGGCACACATGTACCTGGTATGATTTTCAAGCCACTATGCCCAGCACTTCAACTACCCTGCCACTGGCAGACCACTACAAAGTCCATTTAAATTTTAAAGGCCTGGAACCAGCAGGTGGTGTTGTGGTTAAGGCACAAGGGAACCTGGTTGCTTGCTTTCTTTCTTTATCTCTTTGGTGAGTGCATGTGTCCTATAGCTAAAATAAAATAAAATAATAATAAATAAATAAAATTTAAAAA
>NW_006204675.1:943131-960631 GCF_000334495.1 Tupaia belangeri chinensis | reverse complement strand
TCCATAGAGTATATGTGCCACACTTTTTCCAACCATTCATCTGTTTGTGGGCATTTGGGTTGGTTCCATGCCTTAGCAATTATAAATAATGCTGCAATAAACATTGATGTGCAAATGCTTTTCTGACAGCATTCTCCTGTCCTTTGGGTAGATACACAGAAGTGGGATTGCTCAATCAAATAGTAGTTGTATTTGTAGATCTTTGAGGAATCTTCATATTGTTTTCCACAGTGGCTGAACCAGTTTACATTCCCACCAACAGTGTAGCAGTGTTCCCCTTTCACCACATTCTAAAAAACACTTATCACTTCTTATGTTTTTTAATCTTTGTCATTCTGTCATTGTGGTTTTATCTGCATCTACCTTATGATGAAGGATATTAAATATTTCTTTTTTTGGGGGGGAGAGGTTTTTGCTATAGGGTGCGTGCACTCTCCAGACAGAGATACAGAGAGACAGAAAGCAAGAAATCACCCCCAGGGGGGGATGGTCACACCACAATCCCTTCTCCTCTTCTCCTCCATTCTCCTCTCAGGATCTTGGGCATGCACACACATGCACCCGGCATGAGTTTAAGCCACTGGGTCCAAGACTTGAACCATGGTCAACTACGTGGGAGTCCAGTGACATAGACATTATGTTAACTGCTGGTCCCAACATTTCTTCATATGCCTCCTTTTGGCTGTTTGTATGTCTTTCTTAAAGAGAATTTTGTTCAGCTTATTTTCCCATCTTTAAATTGAGTTCATCTTGTTTTTGTTTTTGCTTTGTTTTATTTTTTTAGGTAAGCCCCTTGAATTTTGTATTTTTTATCAGTCCATTGGCAGAGGCGTATTTGACAAACATGTTCTACCATCGTGAGGGTTTTCAACTCAAAGTTGTTACTATTTTCTTTGCTGTGCAAAAATGTCTTAATCTGGTATAGTCCCACTTGTCTATGTTAGGGATTATTTCTTGTGCTTTGGAAGTCTTATTTAAGAATTCTTTTCCACTGCAATGTCCCCTAGAGTTTCAAAAGTATTTTCCACCAGTAGTTTTATAGTTGGAGGTCTTAGGTTCAGATCTTTCATTCATTTTGAGTTGATTTTTGTTAATGGTGAAAGGGGGGTTTAGTTTCATCTTTCTGCAGGTGGTAACCCAGTTTTTCCAGCACAATTTACTAAAAAGGTTTGACTTTTTGAATAGATGGACTGGTAGCCTTTGTCAAAAATTAGTTTGCTGACTCCTCTTTTCCAGCTGAGACCATGGAGGGCATTCAAGAGGAGAAAAAGAAGGTTCCTGCTGCAGCAGAAACCAAAAAAAAAGGCTCCTGCTGCTATGGAAGCCACCAAGAAAAAGGTTCCTGCTGTGCCAGAAACCCTTAAGAAAAAGCGAAGGAATTTTGCAGAGTTGAAGATCAAGCACCTGAGAAAGAAGTTTGCTCAAAAGATGCTTCAAAAGGCAAGGTGGAAGCTTATCTATGAAAAAACTAAGCACTATCATAAGAATATAGGCAGATGTACAGAAATGAGATTTGCATGGCCAGGATGGCAAGAAAAGCTGGCAACTTCTATGTACCTGCAGAACCCAAATTGGCATTTGTCATCAGGATCAGATGGCACCTTTGTTAAACTCAAGGCCTCAATTAACATGCTAAGAGTTGTGGAACCATATATTGCATGGGGGGTACCCAAACCTGAAGTCAGTAAATGAATTGATCTACAAACGTGGTTATGGTAAAAAATCAATAAGAAGGGATTTGCTTTGACAGATAACTCTCTGATTGCGTGATCTCTTGATACATTCGGGATGGAGGATCTGATTCATGAAATCTATACTGTTAGAAAACGCTTCAAAGAAGCAAATAACTTCATTTGGCCCTTCAAATTATCTTCTCCATAAGGTGGAATGAAGAAAAAGAGCATCCATTTTGTAGAAGGTGGAGATGCTGGCAACAAGAAAGACCAGATCAACACACTGATTAAAAGGATGAACTAAGGTATCCACCATGATTGTTTTTGTAATCTGGTCAGTAAATAAACAGTGGTTGTTTTCACACTACAATAAAAAAAAAAAATCAGTTGGTTGGAACCAGCAGTTGGCATAATGGCTATGTCTGTGCACTCCCACGGACTCCCATGTGGTTCAAGTCCTGGACCTGGTGGCTTAAACTCATGCCAGGCACGTGTGTGTGCATGTCCAAGATCCTGAGAGGAGAAGAAAGGAGAAGGGATTGTGGCATAGCCATCCCCCCAGGGGGGTTATTTCTTGCTTTCTGTCTCTGTTTCTCTCTGCCTTTCTGATGAGTGCACACACCCTATGGCAAAAAAAAAGAAACAAACAAAAAAACTTGGCTGAATTGGGGTTTATTTCTTGGGTCTGTATTCTATTCCATTGGTCTGTCTGTTTTTTGTGCTAATACCATGCTGTTTTGACTATCACAGCTTTATAGTATATTTTGGGGTAGGGGTGTGATATGCTTCCCACTCCACTCTTCTTGCACAGGATAGCTTTAGCAATACATTTTTTATGATTCCAGAAAATTTCTATGACTGCATTTTCTAAATCTGTGAAGAATATTTCTGGTATTTTCATTGGAATTGCATTAAATATGTAGATTAATTTGGGTAGAACTGCCATTTTAATTATGTTAATTCTTCCAGCCCAAGAACATGGGATGTCCTTCCACTTTTTATGTCCTTTTCAATATCTTTTTAAAAAAATTTCATAGTTTTCTTCATAAAGTTCTTTGATCTCCTTATGTTATTCCTAGGATTTCATACATTTTGTGGCTATGGTAAAAGGGATTATTTATTCAGCTTTACTTTTTTCTACTTGTTTTGCTGTTTCTAAGTAGAAATGCTATAGATTTTTTTATATTTATTTTGTATCCTGACACTTTACTGTATTCGTTTGTTATTTGCAGAATATTTTTACATGGAATCCTTTGGGTCTTCTAAGTATACCATCATGTCATCTGGAAATAATATCTTCAACTTTTCTTTGCCTTTTTAAATGTCTTTTATATTGTGCCTTTTCTGATAGCATTGCATAAGACTTCCAGCACTATATTTAAACATAATAAAGAGAGCCGCCTTGTCTAGCACAACTTTTAGTGGAAAAGCTGTTTTTCACCATTCAGTGCAATGTAAGCTATAGATTTTTTATAGTTGGGTTTTATTAATTTGAGAAATGACCATTCTATACCAATCTTCCTGAAAGTCTTAATAATGAGAGAATGTTGTATTTTATTAAATGAATTATCTACATCAGTTGAAGTGATCATATGTCTTTATCTTTCTGTTAATATAGTGTATTATTTATAGTCTTGCATATATTGAATCACCTTGCATCCTTGGGATAAGGCCTACCTGGTCATGATAAATAATATTTAGGTTGTTAGATACAATTTATAAATATTTTGCTGAGAATTTTTGCATCTATAGTCATCAGAGATATTGGTCTGCAGTTTCCCTTTATTGTCACTTTATCTTTCTTGGAAATGAGAATAATGGAGGCTTTATAAAATCAATTTTAAATGTTTCATTTTAGATCATTAGAAATAATTTTAGTAGGATAGGGATTAACTCCTCCTTAAAAGTTTTATAGAATTCAGAAGTGAAATCATCTGGACTTGAACTTTTCTTTGTTGGAAGATTATTTACTACTGATTCAATCTCCTGGCTTGTTATGGGTCTATTTAGGTTTTCAATGTCCTCCTGATTCAATCTTGGTAGATTATATGCATCCAGAAATTTGTCCATCTCCTTCATGTTCTCTTGTTTGCTGGCATATAGTTGCTCATAGTATCCTTTAATGATGTCTCATATTTCCACTGTGTCTGTTGTAAAGTTATCTGTTTCATCATGTATTTAATTTATCTTGTTTCTTTCTTTCTTCTTTATCAGTCTAGCTAATGATGTGTCAATCTTGTTAATCTTCTCAAACAACTCTCTTTTGCTTTCCTTTATTTAGTATAGTTTGTTTTCTATTTCTTTTATTTCTGTTCATATCTTTATGATATTTTTATCCTGGCATTTTTAATGTTTTTATGTTTTTCTAATTCCCAGAAATGATGTTAGCTTGTCTATTTGTCATCATTTCATCTTTTTCTTACACACACTAGTTGCTATGAATTCCCCTCTTAAGACTGCTTAGTCATGTCCCTTAGATTATGGATATTTATGTACTCATTATCATTTGTTTCCATAAATTATTTTTATCTCTGACTTAATTTCTTCAGGATTAGTTATTTAGTTTCCATGCATTTGTTTTTTTAGGGTGTTTATTGAAATTAATATCTCATTTAATTCTATCAAGGTCAGAGAAGATGTTGGATATGGTTTCTTGCTTTCAATCTGTAATAGCTTGATTTGTGCCCTATCACATGATCAATCTTTGAAAAGATTCCGTGCTGAGAGGGAAAAATATATTTTGTAGTCTAATGATGGAACATTCTAGAGATGTCTGTCAACCCTACTTCATTTATATTATCATTTAGGTCTTGTATCTATTTTTGTCTAGAAGATCTGTCTAAAGGAGATAATGGTTGTTGAGAACATCAATAACTACAGTGTTGCACTCTATCTTTCCTTTTAGCTAAATCAGTCTTCTCTTCACATATCTAGGTACTCCTGAGTTGAGAGATATTTTTAAGCATTATGTCTTCTTATTTAATTAACTCATTTAGTATTATATAATGTCCTTCTTTGTCTCTTATTATAGTGTTTGTACTGAAGCCTATTTTGTCTGAAATCAATGTCACAATCCAGCTTTTCTTTTAAAATTTGTTTTCATGGAATATCTTTTTCCAGCCCTTTATTTTTTATATACATATGTGTTTATTCATAATGTGCATTTCTTGTAGCAAGTATTTTTTATTTTTTTATCCTTTGAGCCAATCTGTGTCTCTTGATTGGACAATTTTATCATTTAACATTCTATGTTATCATTGACATTTCCAATTCCTATCATTAAGTTTGCCATTTTCTTGTTTTTGTTTTTGTTTGTTTGTTCTTATACTTTTCCATCTGACTCATTAGTTTTCCTGGTATAGCACTCCCTACAGAACTTCTTAAAGAGCTGGTTTGGAGTTGGTAAATTCTTTCAGGTTTTGTTTGTCCAGGAATGTGTTAATATTTTTCCCCATATGATGGATAATTTGCCAGGTATAGTATTTTTGGTTGAAAATTTTGTTAACACTGTCTATATTTTATCATTCTTTCCCTGCATTGTCTCTGATTAGAGGACTTATTTTAGCCAAATGAGATCATCTTTGTAACTTAATGGTTCCCTCTTGCCAATTTTAGTATCTTGTCCTTGTCTGTGGTTTTGACCAGTCTGGTTATGATGTCCCTTCAAGAAGTTCTTCTTGGGCTGACTCTGTTTGGGTCCTATGTATTACTTGGGTATGGATATTTGAATCTCTAGGATAAGAAAGTTTTCTTTCAGGATTTCATGGAATTAATAATTCCCTTAATATTTTCTTTGTCTTCTGGGATATCAATTATCTGGATGTTGGGGCACTTGATGATATCTAAAATTTCTCATACATTATCCTTGTTTTTCTTGGTTGTTTTCTGAATATTTTAGACAATTTTTTTCAAAGTCAGAAGTTTTGTCCTTAACATTTGAGGTTTGATTTTCTGCATGATCTAATCTACTTTTAATACTTCCAAGTGAGGTTTAAATTTCTGTATCACATTCTTCATTTCTAACAATTCCTTTTGATTCTTTTTTTATGGAGTTTGTTTCTTCTTTGAAATAGTGGAAAAACTTTCTCAACTCCTGGAGCTCATTGTACTTTTTCCTTGCATCTCAATTAGTTTGATCACTACAAATATTCTGAATTGCTTATCAAACATAACCCCACATCCAGTGTGTTCTCTGTGAGTGATGTAAAATTGATGTTTTCCTTTGGGGAGAGAGACATTTTGTTGGTTGCTTATACTTCTTCTGCCTCTGTGATTGTTCCTAGTCATCTGGTGATCTATATGACTCTTCCTAAATAATTCATTGTATCTCCCATCAACGGCGTACAGGAGTGGAAAATTGGTGATCTCTCTTCTGCTCTTCTTCCCTTTTGCTCAACAGTACCCTATATTGTTGTCACTGGTTCTTGGAAGCCCAAAGTGCTGCCTGTTTCTAAAGAACAGGTGTGTCTTCAACTGAGCTGGTGAGCTTCACCTCAGGAGAAAAGAAAAGATGGGTTAATACAGCACTATCCAAAATACCAAGGTGCTGAGAGTCCAAATGAAAGTGGTGGGGAGATGAGCAACTGATCTCAGTCATTAGGGCCTGCAGCCACAGGCAACCTGGTGTCTAGCAAGGCCAGTAGCTTGAACTGGTCTCTAGATGGAGTTTGGAAGGGCACAAGTTAAAGTCACAAGATAACCTGAGGTCCAAAGGTGAGTTTGTGGGGGGAGGGTGTGATGAGTCACTGTTGTTAGGGCCTGCAGCCACAGGCAGCCTGGCATCCAGCAGGGCTCCTAGTTTCAACTGGTCTCTGAATGAGGTGGGAACGGGCACATGTTCATCTTAAAGTCCCAAGACACAAACCTGAACTCTGAAGGCGAGTGGAAAGGGGATGAGCCATGGGTCTCAGTCATTAGAGCCTGCAGCCAGCATCTGGAAAGGCCATTAGCTTGGACCAGTTTCCCTTTATTATTCTTTTTACTGGCAATTTTTGTTTTTGTTTTTGTTTTCCTGGTTCCCTGAGATGCCCTTTCTTTCTTTTCTTTTCTTACTTCCCTCCCCTCCTGTCCCTTTCTTTCATTCTTTTCCTTTTATTCTCTCTCTCTCTCTTTTTTTTTTTTTTGTGGTTTTATTTGGTCCCCTCTATTATTTTTTATAATGTCCACAGTTATGACATTTCCTGTTATGGCTCATCCTGTACTGTCCCATAGGTTATGGGAGTACACACCATCTATGGTTTAACTAATGTATTCACTTCAGTTTTCAGATGTTGTGCTATCATCCATGTGTATCTTATTTAATTTCCATATGTTTGTGTTTTTTCCAAAGTTGTTTTTCTGAAATTAATTTTAATTTAATTGCATCATTGTTGGAAAAGATGCTGAGTATAGTTTCTTTTTTTTTTTTTTTTGGAGAGGTTTTTGCTATACGGATTGTGCATTCGCCAGGAAGACATAGAGAGACAGAGAGACAGAAAGCAAGATATCTCCCCCCAGGGGGGATGGCCATGCCACAATCCCCTCTCCTCCATTCTCCTCTTAGGATCTTGGGCACGCACGCACACATGCCCACTGATTTTAATTTTTAATGTATATAAAATTTATCATATAATACACATATCTCAGGAAGTAAGAACAAAGCAATTAATATATAGTTAAATACGAGTTAAGAAATATTAGGTAAGTCCAATACAGTATAGATAATTGTGTTTCACTTTGATCATGATGTGATAATGTGTTTTATCATGTTGTTGGTCTTCATGTAGGAGTATAAAAATTATATATTTTGTTGTCAAGTTGTATGTTATATTGATGTCTGTCAAGTTAACTTGATTTATGGTACTGTTCAGATCCTGTATCTCTTTGCTTATTTTTTGTCTAGATGATTTTTCCAAAGGATTTAGAGGGGTATTGATAGTTCCCGTATTGTGTGTAGCAGTTTATCTCTTTTATTGGATAGCAGTTTTTACTTCACATATTTTGGTGCTCCAGATTCAAGTGCATAAATATATGTGTTAAATCTTCTTGGTAAATTAACATTTCTAGCATTATATATCTGTCTTTTAACAGCTTCTCTCTTAAAACCTATTTTGTCTTAAATCAGTATCACAACACTGGCCTTTCTTGGTTTTTGTTTCCATGAAATGCCTTTTTCCAGCCCTTCACTTTTAGTCTATTACTTTATCTGTGAGATGTGTTTCTTGTACATAGCAGATAAAGTATTCAAGTTTTATTTTATCCATTTAGTCTGTCTGTCTCTCTCTCTCTCTTTTTTTTTTTTTTTTTTTGGGGGGGTTTTTTTTCTAGGGACGCTGCGAAAGACAGAGAGATAGAAAGTGAGAAATCACCCCCCAAAGGGGATGGCCACACCACAATCCCTTCTCTTCCATTCTCCTCTTGGGATCTTGGGCATGTACACACACACACGTGCTTGGTGTGAGTATTAGCCACCAGGTCCAGGACTCATACCGTGGTAGACTACATGGGAGTTCAGCGACAGAGGCATTACACTAACTGCTGGTCCCAGTCTGTGTCTCTTGATAAAAGAATTTAATTTGTTAGCATTCAACATTATTATCAATATTGCAGATCTGTCTTTGCAATTATGTTATCCATTTCTGGAGGTTATTTCTTGTTCAGTTTCTATTTGTTTCTCTTCAGTTTTCCTGGTATAGCACTCTTTTCAGTATTTTTTTGAAGATACGGTCTAGTGTTGTAAATTCTTTCAGGTTGTTTGTTTGTTTGTTTTGTCTGAGAATGTTTTTATTTGCTTCTTTTCATTTGAAGGATAATCGTGCCAGGTGTTGTATTCTAGGTTGACATTGTTTGTCTTTTAGTGTTCTGAATATTTTCTCCCATCCTTTTTTGGCCTGCATTGTTCTGGTTGAGAGGTCTGATGCTAGCCTGATAACATCAGACCTTGCCAATGACTTGATATTCTCTCTTGTCATCTTATTATTATTTTTTTGGGTCCAAACTGTGTTTTTTACCATTCTGGCTATGATCTTCTTTTGTTCTTCTTTTGGTTCTTTGTATTTTTGGGGTCTGGATGTCAGAACATTTCTCTAGGTTTGGAAAGTTTTTGGGGTATTTCATTTTTTTTTTTTTTTTACAAAATTTTTGCTGTAGTATGCACGTGCTTGCTGGAGAGTCAATGAACACAGAAAGACAGAAAGTGAGAAATCACCCCCAAGGAGTGTGGCTACCCTGAAGTCTCTTCATTCTACTCCTGGGATCTTGGGTATGCATACATATGCACCCAGCATGAATTTGAAGGTCCAGGACTCAAGCCACAGTCAGCCATGTGGGAATCCAGTAATGTAACCAATATACCATCTGCTGATCCCTCATGGAATAGTTCTTCTATATCTTTGTATAGAAATTTGTAAATACTTATTATTGTGATATTGCAGTGTTTAATGGTGTCTAACATTTCCTGTATGTTGCACTTTTATTATTATTATTTTTTTTGGTGGCTTTATCCATCAGATAATTGCCTTCCAAATTAGAGATGCTATCTTCTGCTTGATGAAATCTATTATTAATATATTGTTTTTGTTTTCTATGTAATTTTCTTATCTTTTTCATCATCTTTATTATTATTACTATTATTATTATTATTTATGCATTCAATCACTATACATCATTTATATTTTGAAAAGACTTTACCCAACATCATATGCTCCTTGGTCCAGCTCAGTTGGGACTACTATACACATTCTCACCAACAGATAAAATCATATATGTGTCCCACAAATGTCTTCCCTCTCTGTTTTTCCCCCAAATTTCCTCTTTTATGCTTGTCCCCTCCAACACTGTCCTTCCACTTTGTCTGTAGTGTTTATAACCATTTTTAATGCTTTTATTTTCTCCAGACTTCCAGTCTCTACATAGAGAGAGGAATGTCAGCATAAGTTGAGTGGAGACACACTATATCTCTGTTTCATAGCCTGATTTGCTTCACTAAGCAACATATCTTCCATATTTATCCACTTTCTATCAAATTCCAGAGCCTAGTTGATTTTTATGATTGAACAGTATTACATGGAGTATATGTGCCACATTTTTAAAATCCATTTATCTGTTTGTGGACATTTGGGTTACATGTCTTAGTAATCATGTGTAATACTTCAGTATTAGTTGCACAAGCACTTTTCTGACAGAGCATTGTCCTGTCTTTTGGGTAGATACCCATGAGTGGAATTCCTGGATCATATGGTAGTTCTCTCTGTAGGTCTTTGAGAAACCTCCACAGTGGCTGGACCAGTTTACATTCCCAACAACAATGGAGAAGTGCTCCTCTTTCAACCCATCCCCTCCTACACTTATCATTTTTTGTTGCTTTAGTCTTCACCATAAGATATAATCAGAATTTTTTTATATGCTTCTTGGCTGTTCATATATTTTCCCTAGAGAGATATATATTCAACTCATTTTCCAATCTTTGGGGTAATTGTTTTCTTCTGGATAAACCAATTGAGTTCCCTGCATATTCTGGTTTTCAGTCCCTTATCCAATGCATAGTTAACAAAAACATTCTCTCTCATTTTGAGAGTTGTCAGTTCACACTAATTTGGTGCCTTTTCCTGTGCAGAAACTTCTTAATGTGATGTAATTCTGCCTGTCTATTTTAAGGATTATTGCCTGTGCCTTGGGGATCTGGCTTAATAACTCTGCCTAACTCAATGTCTCTCAGTTTCCCATGTTTTCCACCAGTAATCTTATAGTTTGCAGTCTTAGGTTTAGATCTTTGATCCACTTTGATTTGACTTTTGTTAATGGTGATAGAGTTTCAGATTTATCTTTCTGCAGGTGGATACCCAGTTTTTCCAGCAGCATTTGCTAAAAAAGTTTTCCTTTTCCCACTGGACATACTGGTACTCTTTGTCAAAGATAGGTTGACTTATTTTGGATTTATTTCTGGTGTCTCTACTTGGTTCCATTGATCCTTATGTTTGTTATTGTGCTAGTACCATGTTGTTTTGAATATCAGAGGTTTGTAATGTATTTTGGAGTAAGAAAGTGAGATGCCACCTACTCCAGTCTACTTACACAGGATGACTTTAGCAAAACTGGCGTCTTTTATAGTTCCAGACAAACTCTGATTGTCTTTTCCAGATCTGTGAAGAATGTCTTTTGTAATTTTGTAGGAATTGCATTAAATATAAAGATTTATTTGGGTAGGATTGGTATTTTGATTATATTGATTCTGTCAATCCAGAAACATGGGATGTCCTTCTACTTTTTTGTGTCCTTTTCAATTTCCTTTTTTAAAGTTTTCATAGTTTTTCTTTTAGAGGTCTTTTTCTTTTAAGAATTATTTTATTTTTAACTTCATTAATTTATTTCTATTTGACCAGAGAGGAATAGAGGGAGAGAGAGAGAAAACAAGCTGCCAGGTCCAGGACTTGAACCGTGGTTGGTCATGTGGGAATCCAGTGCCTTTAGCCACCACGCTACCTGCTGGCCCACCTTTTAGAAGTCTTTGACTTCCTTGGTTAGTTTTATTCCTAAGTATCTTATTCTTCTTGTGGTTATGGTAAATGGAATTACATTATTCACTTCTGTCTCTGTCTTCTTGTTGTTTGTATATAGAAATGCTATAGATTTTTGTAAGTGAATTTTGAATCCTGCCACTTTAGTGTATGCATTTATTACTTTGAGAAAGTTTTTCATGGGTACTATTGGGTCTTCTAGGTATACAATTTTGTCATCTGCAAACAGAGATAATTTTGCTCTTCTTTCTCTATTGGAATGCCTTTTTTTTTTTTTCCTTCTCTTGTCTGATTGCATTGACTAGAACTTCCAGTACTATATTGAATAGGAGCAGAGATAGTGGGCAGCCTTGTCTTATACCAATTTTTGATAGAAACATTTTTAGATTTTCCCCATTCAGGATAATGTTAACTGTAGTTTTTCATAAATGGTTTTTATTATGCTAAGAAATGGCCCTTCTATGCCAATTTTACTGAGAGTCTTGATCATAAATGCATGTTGCATTTTGCTGAGAGCTTTTGTCTGCATAGATTGAAATAACTGTATGATTTTTACCTTTCTTTCTGTGAATATGGTGTATTACATTGATGGTTTTGCATATGTTGAACCACCCTTGCATTCCTGAAACAAAGCCTACCTGGTCATGATGAATAATCTTTTTTATGTGCTGTTGAATATGGTTAACATGTTTTTGAGAATTTTTGCATCTATATTAATCAGTGATATAGGTATGTGGTTTTCCTTTTTTGTCATATTCATTTCGTTTTGGGAATGAAAGTTATGGAGGCTTCATAGAATGAATTTTGAAGAGTTTCTTGTTTTTGGATCTCTAGAAACAGTATGAGTAGGATGGTGTTACATCTCCTTTAAAATATTTGTAAAATTCAGCAGTGAAGCCATTGGGACCTGGACTGTTTTTTTTGTTGTTGTTGTTGGGAGATTATTTATTACTGATTCAATCTCATTGCTTGTTATAGGTCTATTCAGGCATTCTGTGTAGAGCATATGTGTCCAGGAACTTGTCCATATCATCCGGGTTTTCTTTTTTGTTGTCATAGAGTTGCTAATAGTATCCTCTAATGATGTTTTGTATTTCTGTTATGCCTGTTGTAATGTTGCCTAATTTGTTGTGAATTTGACTTATCTGGTTGTTTCTCTCTTAATTAGTCTGACTAAAGTGTGGCAATCTTGTTTATATTTTCAAGGAACCCACTTTTACTTTTATTTATTTTTTGTATTTCTATTTCATTTACTTTCTTACTTTCTATTTTATTTATTTCTGCTCAAATCTTTATTATTTCTTTTCTCCTGGAACTTATAGATTTTTTTTCTTTGCTGTTGCTTTTCCAATTCTCTAAGGCATGATGTTAGGTGATTTTAACATCTTTTTCTTATGTGCACTAACTACTATGAACCTCCCTCTTTTTTTTTATTTTTGGAGAGGTTTTTGCTATAGGGCATGTGTGCTCACCAGACAGAGAGATACATAGAGACAGAAAGGGACAAATCACTAACTTATAGATTTTTTTTCTTTGCTGTTGCTTTTCCAATTCTCTAAGGCATGATGTTAGGTGATTTTAACATCTTTTTCTTATGTGCACTAACTACTATGAACCTCCCTCTTTTTTTTTATTTTTGGAGAGGTTTTTGCTATAGGGCATGTGTGCTCACCAGACAGAGAGATACATAGAGACAGAAAGGGACAAATCACTCCCCAGGGGGAATGATCATGTCACAATCCCTTCTCCTCCATTCTCCTCTTAGGATCTGGGGCACACATGCACACACACCTGGCGTGAGTTTTAAGCCACCGGGTCCAGGACACAAACCGCGATCAACAACGTGGGAGTCCAGTGACATAGCCATTATGCTAACTGCTGGTTCCCTGAACTTCCCTCTTATGACTGCTTTACTCTGTCCCAAATATTATAGAAACTTGTGTCTTCATTGTCATTTATTTCCATTAATCTTCTGATTTCAGTCTTAATTTCTTCAGTAGCTGTGAAGCCATCCAGGAGTAGGTTATTTAGTTTCCATGTATTTGTGTATTTTTGAGGATTTCTCTTGAAATTAAAATCAAGTTTGATACCATCATGGTCAAAGAAGATGCTGGCTATAGTATTTATGGCTTTGAATCTGTAAAGGATTGCTTTGTGCCCTATCATGTGGTCACTCTTCAAAAATGTTCTATGTGAGGGTCAGAAAAAAGTATTATCTAGTGTGTTTTGGGTAGAGAGTTCTGCAGATATTTGTTAAGTCTATTTGATTTATGGTATCATTTAGGTCCTTTACCCCTTTACTTATTTGTTGTCTAGATAATCTGTCTAGAGGAGACAGTGAGGTGTTGAGGTCTCCAACAATTAGTGTGTTGTGGTTTATCCCTCCTTTTAGATCTAACAGTCTTTCCTCCACATATTTAGGTGCTCCTGTGTGAGGTGAACATTTATAAGTGTTATATCTTCTTGATGAATTGGCCCTTTTACTATTACATAATGCCCTTATTTGTCTCTTCTTACAGTTTTTATCTTAAAGCCTATTTTGTCTGAAATCAGTATCCCAACTCCAGCTCTTTTTTGGTTTCCTTTGCATGGAATACCTTTTTCCAGCCCTTTACTTTTAGTCCATGTATGTCTTTATCCATGAGATGTGTTTCTTGAAGGCAACAGATAGAGGATTTCTGATTTTTTATCCAATCAGTCAGTCTGTGTCTCTTGATAGCATAATTTAATCCATTATTATAATATTATTATTATTATTATTATTATTATTATTATTATTATATTAACATTCAATATTTATTTCTGAACTTGTTCTTACCCTTAAGTTGGCCATTGTCTTGGTTGTCTTTCATATTCTTATTTCTGGTTGTTCAATCTTAGTTTTCCAGGAACAAGATTCTCTACAGAGTTTCTTGTAGAGCTGGTCTGGTGTTAGAAAATTCTTTTGGATTTTGTGAGAAGTTCTCAATCGTTTTTTTTTTTCATATGAAGGATAATCTTGCAGGATATAATAATCTTAGCTGAAACTGTTTCTCTATTAACACTTTATGTATATCTTCCCATTTTTTTCTTGCTTGTATTGTTTCTGAAAGGTCTGGAGTTAGCTGGATGGGATGACCTTTGTAAATTATTTCTCATTTCTCTTTCCAGTTTTAGTATCTTATCTTTATTTGTGGCCTTGGCCTGTCTGGCTAAGATATGCCTTGGGGAAAATCTTCTTGGTTTGATTTGATCAGAGTCTTTTGCATCTCTTGGGTCTTGATGTGTGCATGCTTCTCTAGACTTGGGAAGTTTTCTTCCAGGATTTCATGGAATAGATTTTCCATGACCTTATTAGTTTCTTCACCTTCTGGGATGTCAATTATTTGGATGTTTAGATATTTAATGAAGTCTAGTATTTCTTGTTTGTTATCTTGTCTTTTTGTTATTTTCTCTCTTTTTTCCTCTATGTATCAGGTTTTGTCTTCTATGTCAGAGATTCAATCTTCACCCAGTCCGGGACTCAAAAACTGCAGTTGACTACATGAGAGTTCAGCAACATTGCCATTACTCTAACTGCTGGTCCCTCGACTTTTAATACTTTTGAGAGAGTTTTTGATATTTTATATTACAGACTTTATCTCTAACAGTTCATTCTGACTCTTTCTTAAGAGTGTCCATTTCTTCTTTCACATCGTGGAAGGACTTCCTAATCCCCTATAACTCATCTCTTTTCTGTTTCAACTCATAGAATTTTGTCACCGTGAATGTTCTAAATTCTTTCTCTGACATTTTGGTAACATCTTTCTTTATTTTAAATTTTTTCAGGAGATGGAGGGGAGTTATTGTGTCCTCTTGATGGAGATATATTTTCTGGTTTATTGAGATCCAAGTACCTTCTACTTCTAGCCATGGGGCAAAGTATCCACTTTTGAAAATTTTTTTAGAAAATGTTTCTTTGACTAGGAGCAAGTGTGCTTCCCTTTTGCTTTGTACTGATGCGTGTGAAGTTTCTCTTCTCCTGTGTTTTCCAGTGCGTTCTGCACAGGAGTCTTCCATTCAGAAGTCTGAATAGAAGTTTTATTTTGTTTGTTTGTTTGTTTGTTTGTTTGTTTTTTGTTTTCAAGTGTTTAAGTAAAAGGGAAGATCCCAGGGAGTCACAATACTAAGGTATTTGGAAATTGTGATTATAAACGTGTCTAGTCCCTTTTGGTATGTAGAGAATTACCAGGAGATGACAATATAAGATGGAAGAAAAAAAATATGAAAAAGGATAAAGGAAAAGTCAGATATGGAGTAGAAAATAGGCTCTGCGAAAGAGCTGGGTACAGTTCTGTGGGGTAAAGAGAAGTGGGAAATTAGCAAAAGAAAGAAGAAGAGGAAAAAAAGGCCTACATTGCTGACAGAGAGAGGGTTGCTGGGGTTGGGGTAGCTGAAGTTGGAGCTGGGGAGGGGTGGGATGCCTTAATGTCCCTTTAACAAGCTCCTGGGGATGAAAATGGGCTCTTTTGAAGAGCTGGGGGCAGTCTTTGCTGACAGAGAGAGAGGGTCACTGGGGTTGTGGCAGCTGAAACTGGAGTTGGGGTGAGGCGTGGTAGGAGGACCCTGCCTCAGTGTCCCTTAGGCTAGGGGTCTAGAGATAAAAAAATATTTTTCTTCTTTTTTATTAGTCTAGCTAATGGTGTGTCAATCTTGTTTATCTTCTCAAAGAACCGGCTTTAGCTTTCATTTATTTTCTGTATAGTACACTTATTTTCCATTTTATTTATTTCTGTTCAAGTTCTTTTTATTTTTCTCCTGGAATTCTTGAAAGTTTTTGCTGTTGTCTTTCCAGTTCCCTGAAGCATAATGATAGGTTGTCCTTTTGCCACAATTTCATTTTTTTAAATTATTTACACTAATTGCTATGAACTTCTGTCTTATGACTGTTTTTGTAGTGCTCATAAGTTATAGAACTTGTATTCTTGTTATCATTGCTTCCAAGAATCTTTTGACTTCAGTCTTAATCTACTCATTGAGTTTTTCAGAAGTTATTTAGTTTTCATGTATTTGTGTATTTTTGAGGTTTTTTTTGTGAGATAAACATCAAGAATAATTTTATCATGGTCAGAGAAGATACCACATATAGTTTCTATGCTCTTTAATTTGTAACAGCTGGTTTTGTGTCTATCATGTGGTTAATCACTGAGAAAGTACCATTCAGGGATGAGAAAAATGTATATTTTGTGTTTCCAGAGGAGAAAGTTCTATCAAGATGCCTATCAAGTCTATCTGATTTATGGTATCATTTAGGTCCCAAATCTCCTAGCTTATTTTTTGTCTCATTGACCTGTCTAAAGAGATAATGGGGCATGACATCTCCAATAATTATTGTGTTACAGTCTATCTTTTCTTTTAGATCTAGCAGTCTTTCCTTTACATATATATATATACTCCTGAGTTGGGTTCATAGCTATTTATAAACATTATATCTTCTTGTTGAATTGGCTCTTTCACTACTCTATCATGCCCTTCTTTGTCTTTTATGATTTGTCTTAAAGCTTATGTTGTCTGAAATCAGTATAGCAAATCCCACTCTTTTTTCACTTCCATTTGCATGGAATACCTTTTTCCAGCCCTTCACTTTTAGTCTAGGTATGTCTTTATACATGAGATGGCTTTATGATAGTCAGCAGATGGTTTCTGATCCTTAATCCAATCAGCCAGCTTGTGTCTCTTAATCAGAGAATTTAACATTAATATTAAATGTTGTTATTGATATTTCCATACTTGTCTCTATCATTAAGTTGATCATATTCTTGGGTGATTTTTGTTCTCTTATTGTTGTCTGTCTTTTGTTTTCTTGGAATAGTACTCTTTGCTGAATTTCTTGAAGATCTGCTCTGAAGCGAATTCTTTAATTAATTAATTAAAATAAAATTAAAATAAAATAACTAATTAATTTAGCTGAGATTTTTTCTTTTTTAAAATTTTTTTATTTACATTAATTCACTGTACATCATTATAGCATATAAAATGAGATTTTACCATTCAGAATACACTGTATATTGGCTCAATCAAGCACATCAACATATGTGTTATTGTCAACAAATAATTTTCCATTTCTTGTTTCCTGTATATTTTGCCTTTTTCCCATTCTTGTAAAGTAGCACCTAGCTAGGGCTATAAAGCTTACTGCAGTCATCAAATAGGTATTTTTAATGCCTTTTTTTTCTTCTGAAAAATTTTTATTAATTTACATTCATTCCATGAGCATCATCACAACATACTAAATGTGGTTTCCCATCTAGAATAAACTGCATACTGGCTTAATCATGCATGTAATCATCCATAATATTCCATTTCTACTTTCAT
>NW_006204675.1:924841-941194 GCF_000334495.1 Tupaia belangeri chinensis | reverse complement strand
CCAAGATCCCGAGAGGAGAATGGAGGAGAAGGGATTGCGGCGTGACCATCCCCCCTGGGGGGTGATTTCTCGCTTTCTGTCTCTATGTCTCTCTTTGTCTGTCTGGCGAGCACACGCACCCTACAGTGAAAATCTCTCAAAAAAAAATTTCAATAAAACCCCAAAATTGAAAAGCGATGCATCGCGCTTGCACACCACACAAAATGGCTAGATCACAGGAACCATGAAGCTGTCTCTTGCAGAAGGCCTGTTCTGTTCCTTTCTGCCTCTCCTGGGTTGGGAAGGGGAGAGGGAATTATTAACAAGATAAAGGGCTAGGAGGGGCCAACAGTCCCAGAAAGATTCCTCACCTTAAAAAAAAAATTCTAAAAAGCAAAAATTAAAAAAAGAGGGAGGAGACAGAGAGAGAGACAGAGGTACAGAGAGACAAAGACAGATACAGAGACAGGAGGCCTGAATGGGATCGTCCTACCACATGAATTTTGTATGCTGGAGGCCGAATTATCAGTGTGACCTCTTCATTTCTCTGTTTCCCCTAAAATGGCTAGATGACAGGAGCCATGGAGCTGTCTCTTGCAGAAGGCCTGTTCTGCTCCCTTCTGCCTCTCCTGGGTTGGGAAGGGGGGAGGAAATTATTAACAAGATAAAGGGCTAGGAGGGGCCAACAGGCCAAAAAAGATGCCTCACCTTAAAAAAAAAATTCTAAAAGGCCAACATTTAAAAAAAGAGGGAGGAGACAGAGATAGAGAGACAGAGGTAGAGAGAGACAAAGACAGATACAGAGACAAGAGGTCTGAAAGGGATCGTCCTACCACACGAGTTTTGTATGCTGGTGGCTGAATTATCAGTGGGACCTCCTCATTTCTCTCTTTCCCCCAGAATGGCTAGATTGCAGGAGCCATTGAGCTATCTCTTGCAGAAGGACTGTTCTGTTCCTTTTTGCCTCTCCACATGAGTTTTGTAAGGTGGAGACCAAATTATCAGTGGGACCTCTTCATTTCTCCATTTCCCCTAAAATGGCTAGATCACAGGAGCCATTGAGCTATCTCTTGCAGAAGGCCTGTTCTCTAGCTGAGGTTTTTAATCTTCTTTCCCATATGAGGGAGCATGTTGCCAGGTACAGTATTCTTAGTTGAAATTGTACTTTTAACACTGAATATATTTCTACATTTTTTCCTCCCTTGCATTATATTTGAGTTCTAGTGTTAGCCTGATGGAATAGCCTTTGTAAGTAATTTTACATTTCTCTCTTGCCTGTTTTAGTATCTCGTCTTTATCTGTGGTCTTTGGCCTGTCTAGCTATGATTTGCCATGGAGAGAATCTTCTTGGATTGGTTCTACTTGGGTTTCTTTATATTTCTTGTGTTTAAATGTTTGAATGCCTTTCTAGATTTGGAAAGTTTTTTTCCAGAATTTTGTGGAATAGATTATCAATGTCCTTAGTTTCTTCACCTTCTGGGATTCACCCAATTTGGATTTTTGGCATTTCATGTTATCTAGTATTTTTTGTATACTACCCTCAGTTTTCCTGGATGTTTTCTCAGTACTTTTTATTATTTTTTGTAGCCCAGAAGTTTCGTCCTCTACTCCCAAGAGTCAATCTTCTGAATGGTCTAAACTGCTTTGAATATGTTTGAAGGAGGCTTTGACTTCCTGTATTACGGACTTCATACCTAACAGTTCTGTTTGATTTTGTTTTATAGTATCCAATTCTTCTTTCATTTCATAGAAGGAGTTCCTTATCATTTCGAGTTTAATGTCTCTTTTCTCTTGCATCTTAGAGTTTTGCTACCATAAATATTCTAAATTCTTTTTCTGCCATTATGGTAATATCCTCTAAATTTTCTCTATTTAAAGATGAGTTACAGTATTCCCTTGCTGCAGATGGAGTATTCCTTTCTCATCCTTGAGGTTCTTCAAATGTTAGTCATTTGGCAATGTATTCACTTTTGGCTAATTTGTTGAAGGATTCTGTGACTATGAGCTCATATATTTCCCTTACTGTGAAATAGTTTGATATTTTCTCTCTTCTACTGTGTCCTCCAGTGTAGGATTCACAGGTTAAGTTTCGTAATTGAATTTATGAACAACGACTACTGTGAGGTACAATGAATTCTCTAAAACTTGCATGCTCAGATGTCCAGCTACTATGCACCGAATCTTCACTAGGCAATATATAAAAACTGAGCAATAAAACAAAAAAATAAAAAAGAGAAAAAAGTAGAAAATAGAAATAGAAAAAAAAAAAAGAAAAAGTAGGAAAGAACTAAGACAAAAAACGGAGGAAAAAAAACAAAAATCATGTGGTAGATAATGAAATTGGGTTCAAAATAGAAAACTATGCAGCATGCCAACACAGTGAAAGGTGGAGTTCCCTGGATGCTTTCTGTCCATGTTGAGGGAAGAGGAGACAACTTAACAAGAGAAAAGACCAAAGGGGGCTTGTTTGTTTTTTCAGAGTAAAAACATTTTTAGAAGGTGACAGAGAACAAGAGAGAGGGGCACTTGCCTTCCTGGATAACACTGGGATCTGGAAGAGGGGACACTGACTGGGGGAGGATGCATAGACATGAAACTGAACCCAAAGGGCCAACACAGTCAGAAGTGGAGTTCCCTGGATGATTTCTGGCTAGCACTGGGGTCTAGTGAGGGTATCCTGGCTTGGGGTGGGGGGGACTTCACAGCATGAAGGTGAACCCAGAGGGCCAACACAGTCAGTTGGGATTGCTTGGATGCTTTCTGTCCTGTCTAGCACTGAGGTCTAAAAGAGAAAACCCAGGGTGGGGAGGGGGCTTTAAAGCCACGAAGCTTAACCTAGAGGGGCCAACACAGTCAGTTGCCTAGATGCTTTCTGTCCCAGTTGATAGAAAGGGAGACAAATTAACAAGAGAAAGGCAAAAGGAGGGAAAAGCCTTTTTCTTTTTCTTTTTTTTTTAAGAGAAAACAAAATGTTAAAAGGGACAGACAGAGAAAAAGAAGGACAGGGATACTTGTCTACTTGGCTAGCTCTAAGATCTGTAAGGGGTGACCCAGGATGGGGATGGTTTCACAGTCATGAAGCTGAACTCAGAGGGCCAACACAGTCAGAGGTAGAGTTTCCTGAATGCTTTCTGTACTGGCTAGCACTTTGATCTGGAAGGGAATCTGCTATTAATACTTTCAAAGGATGTTTTGTTCTCATGCATTATGTTCTTCATCTTTAGAATTTATATTTAGTTTTTTAATTATTTAATTATTTATTTATTTATTGTTGTTGTTGTTTAGCTTTTCCTCAATTATAAAAGACTTCTTTTTATTTTTTTGGAGAGATTTTTCACTATAGGGTGCGTGCGCTCACCAGATAGACAGAGAGGGGCATAGAGACAGAAAGCGAGAAATCACCCCCCAGGGGGAATGGTCACACCACAGTCCCTTCTCCTCCATTCTCCTCTCAGGATCTTGGGCATGCATGTATATGCGCCCGGCATGAGTTTTAAGCCACCGGGTCCGGGACATGAACCGTGGTCAACTACGTGCAAGTCCAGCGACATAGCCATTACACTAACTGCTGGTTCCCTAAAAGTCTTCTTCATCTCCTGGAGTTCAATGTTTCTATTCTCCTGCAGTTCTTTGAGTTTTATTGCCATGAATGTTCTAATTACTTTTTTAACATTTCAGTAAATTTTTCCTTTTTCTTACATAGTTGGAGATGAGTTACTGTGTCCTTTTGGTGCTGACGTATTTTCTAGTGTTCTTATACTTGTTGTTCTCCTCCCATTTTTAGTCATTTGGTGATGTAGTCACTTTGGGCTAGTTTATTGAAATAGATTTCTGTAATTATAAGCTCTTGTGTTTCCCTTTGTTGTGAATTTCTTGTGTGGTAATTTCTCTGTTCTACTTTGATTTGCAATTTGATATCAGATGAGTTTTGAATTAGGATTTATGTAGAGGAGTTTCTTTCTGCTGCTCATTCAGTGTGGGATGAGGATTCCTTTTAGCCTTTCAACATTCAGATGTTGGGCTACCTTAAACCTAGACCTCTCTAGACCTTCTTGCATGTGGAGGCTTACTAGCTATAAAATAGGGAAGTGAGCTTGGAAATTTGGGGCTGTGGCTAGGTTTGATCAGCCCTCACGCTGGTCCTTGGCTGAGTTTCAAATGGAGATATCTCTTGTAACATTCTTGATATGATAAAAATTATTAAATAGTAAACAGACAGTGGCTATCAGGGATTAAGAAAATAGGTATAGGAAACCCGGATCGAGAGCCGGCCAGCAGTTCCGGACCCCAGGCGGACTGAGGCTGCAGGCCCGACCCTACCGCAACTCCACGTATCCCCACCATCCTTCCTCCTTGGACTCCAGGTTGGTTGCCTGGGACTTTAAGGCGAACCCACACCCCTCCCCACCCGAAACCCGGATCGAGCCGGCCAGCAGTTCCGGACCCCAGGCGGACTGAGGCTGCAGGCCCGACCCTACCGCAACTCCACGTATCCCCACCATCCTTCCTCCTTGGACTCCAGGTTGGTTGCCTGGGACTTTAAGGCGAGCTTAAGAAACTAGCTATAGGAAACCCGGATCGAGCCGGCCAGCAGTTCCGGACCCCAGGCGGACTGAGGCTGCAGGCCCGACCCTACCGCAACTCCACGTATCCCCACCATCCTTCCTCCTTGGACTCCAGGTTGGTTGCCTGGGACTTTAAGGCGAACCCACACCCCTCCCCACCCGAAACCCGGATCGAGCCGGCCAGCAGTTCCGGACACCAGGCGGACTGAGGCTGCAGGCCCGACCAACCTGGTACTGTCATTCATTGTCTGATCCATTTCCACTAGCCTTTGGAGTGTTTGAATTTTGGTGAGTTGAGTAGCGCGCGGTGCGCGATTTTCTTTTTCCATTTTGTTTTTCTTTGCTCTTGGGGTGTTGCTTGTTTGGTCAGTTGAAGGCTCACTACTCCTTAGAAACAGCGAGCACTTTGGGCCTTCCAGGGCTAGTGGCAACAGTTAATGGTAATTGTGAGTAATAGGTAGGCCAACCATAAGAGAAATCATCAATCTTCTAAGCCTGTACAACTTTTATGAATCAGAGATACCTGAAATAAGTTGGCAAGAAACATATAGATTACCTGATGACTAAAAACAATCGCAAAGGCTCAAGAAATATGAGCAACCAACAAAAGGCCTCTCCGTCAAGGGAAATCATCAATCCTACATCACCCACAGTCAATACAATGGACGTCGTGGACATGTCTGATAAGGAATTCAGAATATTTGTAGTGACCAAACTAACTGAGATGGAAGAGAAAAGAGACAAGGAGCTCCAGGAGATGAGGAAGTCCTTTAATGACTTGAAAGAAGAAATGGATACCCTAAACAAGAACCAGATGGAACTTCTAGGTTTGAAGAATGTGATAGAGGAAATCAAAACCTCCCTTGAAAGCATTAAATGTAGGTTAGACCAGGCAGAAGACCGAATCTCTAACGTAGAAGACAAAACATCTGACCTAGATAAAAGTATCAAGAAGATTGAGAAAACAACCATGAAAAATGAGGATAATATACGAGGAATACTGGACACCATCAAGCGCCCCAACATTCGGATAATTGGTATTCCGGAGGAGGAAGAAAATAATAAGGGCCTGGAAAATTTATTCCATGAGATCCTGGAAGAAAACTTTCCAAATCTAGAAAGGCATTCAAATATCCAGACCCAAGAAATACAGAGGACCCCAAGTAGAATCAACCCAAGAAGATCATCTCCAAGGCACATCATAGCCAGACTGGCAAAAACAACAGATAAAGACAAGATACTAAAGTTGGCAAGAGGGAAACGCCAGGTTACTTACAAAGGTCACCCCATCAGGCTAACATCGGATCTCTCAGCAGAAACAATGCAGGAAAGGAAAGAATGGGGAAGCATAGTCAAAGTGTTGAGTGAAAAACAATTTCAACCAAGAATACTATACCCGGCAAAATTATCTTTTATATGGGAAAAAAAGATAAAAACATTCTCAAATAAACAAAATTTGAAGGAATTTACCAACACCAGACCAGCTCTTCAAGAGGTTTTGAAGGGAGTACTATACCAGGAAAACTAAAAAATCAGAGACAGTTATACGAGAACAAAAAACAACTAAGAAAATGGCTCACTTAATGATAGGATCAGGTATGGAAATATCGATAATTACATTGAATGTCAATGGATTAAATTCCCCAGTTAAGAGACATAGACTAGCTGAATGGATAAGAAAACAGAAACCCTCTATCTGTTGCCTACAAGAAACTCACTTTATGGATAAAGATATACATAGACTAAAAGTCAAGGGCTGGAAAAAGATATTCCATGCAAATGGAAATCAGAAAAAGGCTGGAGTAGCGATATTGATCTCAGACAAAATAGATTTTAAAACAAAGACTGTAAGAAGAGACAAAGAAGGGCATTATATAATAGTAGATGGGGTAATCCAGCAAGAAGATATAACCCTTATAAATATCTACGCACCCAACTCAGGTGCGCCTAAATATGTGAAGGAAAGACTGCTGGAGCTAAAAGGAGACATAGGGAAAAATACTATAATTGTTGGAGATCTCAACACCCCGTTATCTCCTATAGACAGATCTTCTAGACAGAAAATAAATAGAGAGATACAGGACTTAAATGATACTATAAATGGAATGGGCTTGACAGATATCTATAGAACTTTCCACCCTACATCCACAACATATACATTTTTCTCACCCCGACATGGAACCTTTTCAAAGATAGATCATATATTAGGACACAAATCAAGCCTTTACAGATTCAAAGGCATAGAAACTGTACCCAGCATCTTCTCTGACCATGATGGAATTAAACTCAAGATTAATTTCAAGAAACAACCCCGAAAACACACGAACACATGGAAACTGAACAACCTACTTCTGAATGACTTCTTCACTACTGAAGAAATTAAGGCTGAAATAAACAAATTTATGGAAACAAATGATAATGAGGACACAAGTGTCCAGAACCTATGGGACACAGCAAAAGCAGTCATAAGAGGGAAATTCATAGCAATTAGTGCACATAAGAAAAGGATGGAAAGATGGCAAGTAGATAACTTATCATCATGCCTCAGAGAACTGGAAAAACAACAACAAACGAACCCCCAAAATGCCAGGCGAAAAGAAATAATAAAGGTTCGAGCAGAAATAAATGAAATAGAAAATAAACGAACCATACAGAAAATAAATGAAAGCAAAAGCTGGTTCTTTGAAAAGATCAACAAGATTGATACTCCATTGGCTAGACTGATCAAGAAGAAGAAAGAAAGAAACCAGATTAATCAAATATGTGATGAAACAGGCAATATTACCACGGACATAGCAGAAATACATAATATCATTAGAGGATACTATGAGCGACTTTACGCCAACAAACAAGATAACCTGGAGGAGATGGACAAATTCCTGGATGCATATAAACTACCAAGATTGGATCAGGAAGACATAGAGAATCTGAATAGACCTATAACAAGCCAGGAGATTGAATCAGTAATTAATAATCTCCCAACAAAGAAAAGCCCAGGCCCAGATGGCTTCACTTGTGAATTCTACAAAACTTTCAAGGAAGAATTAACCCCTATCTTACTAAAATTATTTCTAAAGATTCAAAAGGAAGGAAACCTTCCAAATTCATTTTATGAAGCCTCCATCATCCTCATCCCCAAAACAGATAAGGATATGACAAAAAAGGAAAACTACAGACCAATATCATTGATGAATATAGATGCGAAAATTCTCAACAAGATACTCGCAAATCGTATCCAACAACATATAACAAAGATCATTCATCACGACCAGGTAGGCTTTATACCAGGGATGCAAGGGTGGTTCAATATACGCAAGACCATAAATGTAATACACCACATTAACAGAAAGAAAGATAAAAACCATATGATCATCTCAATTGATGCGGAGAAAGCGTTTGATAAAATACAACATCCTTTTATGATTAAGACTCTCAGTAAGATTGGTATAGAAGGGTCATTTCTGAACACAATAAAAGCAATCTATGAAAAACCTACAGCTAATATTATACTGAATGGGGAAAAGCTGAAAGCTTTTCCTCTGAAAACAGGTACTAGGCAAGGCTGCCCACTTTCTCCACTGCTCTTTAATATAGTACTGGAAGTCTTAGCTATTGCAATCAGAGAAGAGAACAGTATTAAAGGCATTCGAATAGGCAAAGAAGAGTTGAAAATATCTTTATTTGCAGATGACATGATGGTATACTTAGAAGACCCAAAGGTATCCATGAAAAAACTGCTTGAAGTAATAAGTGAATACAGTAAGGTGGCAGGATACAAAATCAATATCCAAAAATCTATAGCATTTCTATTTATGAACAACAAGTTGAATGAAGCAGAGCTGAAGAAAGGAATCCCTTTCACCGTAGCCACAAGATGTATAAGATATCTAGGGATAAACCTAACTAAGAAAGTCAAAGACCTTTATAAAGAAAACTACGAGAATCTTAAAAAAGACATTGAAAGTGACATAAAAAAGTGGAAGGACATCCCATGCTCCTGGATTGGTAGAATTAACATAATCAAAATGGCAATTCTACCCAAATTAATCTACATGTTTAATGCAATTCCAATCAAAATACCAGAGATATTCTTCAGAGATCTAGAAAAGACAATTATAGAATTTGTCTGGAACCATAAAAGACCTCGTATTGCAAAAGCAATCCTGCGTAAGAAGAATGGAGTAGGAGGCATATCACTCCCTGATCCCAAGATATACTATAAAGCTGTGGTCATCAAAACAGCATGGTATTGGCATAAAAACAGACATGTGGACCAATGGAAGAGAATAGAGACCCCAGAAATAACTCCCAAAGCTTATAGCCAACTGATCTTTGACAAAGGATATCAGTCAATCCATTGGGAAAAGGAAAACCTCTTTAGTAAATGGTGCTGGAAAAACTGGGTATCCACCTGCAGAAAGATGAAACTGAACCCCCATCTTTCACCATTAACAACAGTCAACTCAAAATGGATCAAAGATCTGAACCTAAGACCTCAGACAATAAAACTACTTGTGGAAAATGCTGGGGAAACTCTGGGAGACATTGGAGTAGGCAAAGACTTCTTAAATAAGACTCCCAAAGCACAGGCAATAATCCCTAAAATAGACAAGTGGGACTATATTAGACTAAGAAGTTTCTGCACAGCAAAGGACACAGTAACAAGTGTGAACCGACAACCCTCAGAATGGGAAAATATTTTTGTTAAATATGCCTCAGACAAGGGACTGATAACGAGAATACATAGGGAACTCAAGTGCCTTATGCGAAAAAAAATGATTAACCCGATTAAAAGATGGGAAAGTGAGCTGAACAAAAGTCTCTCTAAGGAAGACATACGAACAGCCAAAAAGCATATGAGGAAATGCTCGACATCCCTCATCATAAGGGAAATGCAGATAAAAACCACAATGAGATACCACCTAACCCCTGTCAGAATGGCAAAGATTAAGAATATAAAAAGTGATAAGTGTTGGCGGGGATGTGGTGAAAAGGGAACCCTCCTACACTGTTGGTGGGAATGTAAACTAGTTCAACCACTGTGGAGAACAATATGGAGGTTCCTCAAAGATCTACAAATAGAACTACCATTTGATCCAGCAATCCCACTTCTGGGTATTTACCCAAAAGACAGGAGAACGCTCAGTCAGAAAAGTGCTTGCACATCCATGTTTATTGCAGCATTATTCACAATTGCCAAGACATGGAACCAACCTAAATGTCCACAAACTGATGAATGGATTGGAAAAGTGTGGTATATATACTCTATGGAATACTACTCAGCCATAAAAAATAACAAGACCCTGGAATTTGATAGAAAATGGTCAGATACGGAGGATCTATTGCTGAGTGAAGTAAGCCAGGCTATGAAAGAAAGATATTGTATGTATCCACTCAATATATACCGACTATCCGCACTCTATAATAGAGAGCAAAAATTCGGAGGACATAAACACAGTGAAGGTACTTAATGAGAATAGGACAGTGTGGAATGGGGTAAGTGAAGAGAAGAGGATAGAGAAAGATAGCAAGTGAACAATAGAGAGACAGGACGTTAGTGAGAAACAGATAGGGGTTATTAACTGTTGATGATGACATGTATAGTATTCTCAACTGGATTGGTCTGAGAAGTATTTCATGATGGGCAAAGTATTTTTACAAGCAAAACGAGAAATAACAATTGACTGTTTTATAAAAATAATTAGAATAATAAAAATAATGATTGGGGAAAACAGAAAAGATATTGAATGTTGAAGTGGGGAGATTAATGTCTCTGTACTGACTGACATGCATGGCATTCCCTTTTGAAAAAACAATGTAATACAATGTAAAGTTATATGTAATCCAATGTAATATAAAGAAGATTATAATGATAATAAAAATAAAAATTAAAAAAAAAAAAAAAGGAGGGCAGTGGAAGGGATTTTGGAGGAAATGGAAAGTTTTTTGTATTGGTTGTGTTAATGTCAGTATAATATTGTAACATTATATAATATATCATAGAATACCAGACCATTGGGAGAAATTGCGGAAACATTCAAGGATCTCTCCATATTATTTTTGATATCTTCATATTATCTTTTACAGCTAAATACAAATTTACAATGATCTCTAAGATAAAAATTTTAATTAAAACAGAGGTAAGATTCAAATTATACCATAAATCATAAATAAGAGACATCTATAAGACATTTTACTGACCCGTCCCACTGAAGGGACTTGCCATTCAGTAGGCCACCCATGGCTGGAAGGCTCTACGCCAGAGACTCATGGCTCTTCCCCTCCCCCAGTGATCTTTGAACTCTCAGGTGTGTTGCTTGGGACTTTGAGATGACCTTGTGCCCTCCCCCACCCCATCCGGACACTCTTCCAGCAAAGGGACTTGCCCCTCTGCAGGCCATCTGCAGTTGGAAGGCTATGCAGCAGAAACCCATGAATTATTCCCATTCCCACTGCCTTTGAATGCTCAGGTGTTTATATTAGGACTTTGAGACTACCTTGTGTCCCACACCATCCAGACACTTATTCTAGTGAAAAGACTTACTTTTAAGCAGACTGCCTATGGCTGAAAGGTTGTGCAGCACAGAGATTCATAGCTCAATCCTTTCACCTTTGAACTCCCACGTATGTTCCTTGGAATTTTGAGATGATCTTGTGCCTTCCCCAGCCCACCTGAATATCTGTTCCTGCTCAGGGAGACTGTGCTATATCTCCTACCACACTCCTCTGATTCTAAGACTCCTGATTTATTTTTTTCCTAAAATGTATGGTGCACATTCCTCTCCTTGTAATACCTTCTATATTCCCAATTTAATTTTCAGTCACTCAGTCTCAGTCACACCGTTCCTTAGAAATGGGTAGGACTTTAAAACATGCAAGACCAGTGATAATAGTGCAGTTTGCTGGTGAGTATCAGGGAGGTAGAGCAGCAGGAAGATCTCCAATCACATACTCCCACATACCTTTGAATGCTCAGAATTAACTTGAAAATTTAGGAAGGAATGTATAATTCACCACATAATTAGAAACCACCACACACAACAGGAAATATGGGCAAACAGCAAAAAGTCTCTTCCTCAAGGGAAAATATCAATGCACCAACAATGCAATGAAACTCGTGGAAATGTCAGATAAACAGTTCAGAATATTTTTAGTGACAAAACTAAATGAGATGCAAGAGTAAAGAGACAACAAGTTCCAGGAGATGAGGAAGTCTATCATAATTTGAAAGAAGAAACTGACAGCATTAAAGAGAATCAAATGGAATTGTTAGAGATGAAGACTGTGATACTAGAAATTAAAATTTCCCTTGAAAGTATTGAAAGCTGATTTTATTATGCAGAATGAATCTTAAGTGTGGAAGAGAAAACCCATGACCTAGAAAAAAATTAACAAGAATACTGAGAAAATAACTAAGGAAAATAAAGACAATATATGAGAAATATTAGATACTATTTAGCCCCCAACAATTCAGATAATTTGTATCCCAAAAGGTGAAGAAAATATTAAAGTCATTAATAATCTAGTCCATAAAATCCTGTAAGAAAGCTTTCCAAACTTAGGCATTTGAATATCCAGGCCCCCAGAATACAAAAGACCCCACATAGCATCAAAGGAACCCACATAGCATCAACCTAAGATCTTATCCAAGGCACAGAATAGCCAGTTTGGCCAAAACCACAGACAAAGACAAGATACCAAAATTGGAAAGAGGGAAATGTGAAGTTACTTCAAAGGTTTCCATCAGGCGAACATCAGACCTCTAGTCAGAAACAATGCAGATAAGAAAAGAATAGAGAAATATATTCAAACAGTTAAATGAAAAATAATTTAAACCAAAATTATATACCCAGCAAGATTATCATTCACATGGGAAAAAAAGCTAAAAATATTCTCAGATAAACAAAGCCTAAAATAATTTACCAACTCCAGACCAGAACTTCCAGAAGTTCTGAAGGGATTGCTATAACAAAAACACTAATGTCAGACTCACAGATATAAGAGAACAAAAACCACCAAGAAAGTGGTTCACATATGAAAAAAAACATGTTCAGAAATGTCAATAATAACATTGAATATTAATAAATTAAATTCTCTGGTCAAGAAACCCTGACTTTATTCACTTAAAAACAAAACGAACAAACAAAAAAAACACACAGAAAACCCCAGGACATCTCTATCTGTTGCCTACAAGAAATATGCTTTGTGGATAAAGACATACATAGATTAAAAGTGAAGGTCTAGAGAAAGGTATTCCATACACAGAGAAATCAAAAAAGGGCTGGAATCACAATCTTATTTTCAGACAAAATAGGCTTTAAAGACAAAACCTTTAAGAAGAGACAAAGAAGGGCATTATATAATAGTGATGGGCTAATTCATCAATGCATAGCACATAAATAACTCTGCACCCAACTCAGGAGCACATAAAAAAGTGAAGATGGACTGCTAGAGCAAAAGTTAGAAATAGGATGCAACACTATAATTTTTGAGGATCTCAACACCCTATTATATCCTTAAGGCAGACCTTCTAGATAAAACTAAGCTGAGATAAACAGGACCTAAATGGTACTATAAATCAAATGAATTTGACACATATCTATCAAGCTTTTCACTTCAAAACCACAAAATATACATTTTTTTTTTACAGCCTGGCATGGAACCTTTTTAAAGATGGGCCATATGTTTTTTTTTTACAGCCTGGCATGGAACCTTTTCAAAAATGGGCCAAATAATAGGGCACAAATCAAGTGTTTACAGAGTGAAAGGAATAGAAACTTACCCAACACATCTCTAACCATGATGGAATTAACTTGATATTAATTTGGGGAAAAATCCTAAAAAATACAAAAACATAGGGAAACCAAACAACCTACTTCTGAATGATTTTGAAACTACTGAAGAAACTAAGACTGAAATAAAAATACTTAGAGAAACAAATAATAATGAGTACACTCCTTTCCATAATCTATGGTACACTGCAAAAGGAGTCATGCGAGGGAAATTTATAGTAGTTAATGTGCATAAGAAAAGGATGTAAGGGGGAAAATAGATAACCTAACATCATGCCTCAGGGAACTGCAAATCAACAATTAAAAAAAAACACCAGGAGAAAATAAATAAAGGTTTGAGCAGAAATATGTGAAATAGAAAGTAAATGAAGTATTCAGAAAATAAGTAAAAGCAAAATCTGGTTCTTTAAAAAGATTAGCAAAATTGACACATCACTAGCTAGACTGATTAAGAAGAAAGAAAAAAAACAGATAAATCTAACACATAATGAAATAGATAATATTACAACAGACACAATAGAAATACTAAATATCTTTAGTGAATACTATAAACCACTGTATGACAACAAAGAAGAGAATATAGGAGAGATGAACAAATTTCTGGATGTATAAAATATACTAAGAGTGAATTAGGAGGACATAGCCTGAACATTACCATAAGAGCAATGAAATTTAATGAGTAATAAATAATCTCCAACCCTCCCTCAAAAAACAAACAAACAAAAAGCCCAGGACCTAATGGTTTCACTTCTGAATTCTACAAACTTTTGAAAAAAATATTTATTTTATTTATTCATTCATTTATTTTTTAATTTGACCAGGGAGAGACAGAGGGTGAGAGTGAGAGAGAGAAGAAGTGAGAAAGCAAGCCACCAGATTCAGGACTTGAACTCTGATCAGCCATGTGGGAGTGTCCAGCGCCTTAACCGCCATGCCACCTGCTGGTCCCCAGAATTCTACAAACTTTTAAAGGAGAGTTAAGCTCCATTCTACTAAAATTATTTCTAAAGTTCCAAAAGGAAGAAAACCTCCCAAATTCATTTTATGAAGCCTCCATCATTCTCCTTCCCCAAAAAGCTAAGGACATAACAAAGGAAAATTACAGAACAATACCTCTGATAAATATAGATGCAAAAGTTCTTTTTTTTTTTTTTTTTTTTTTAGAATATTTTCTTATAGGATGTGTGTGTTCTCGCCAGAAAGACAGAGAAACAAAAAGACAGAAAGTAAGAAATCACCCCAGGGAGAATGACCATGCTGCAATTCCTTCTCTTCCACTCTCCTCTTGGGATCTTGGGTATGCATGCACATGTGCCTGGTCTGAGTTTAAGCCACCAAGTCCGGAACTCAAACCTTGGTCGACTACATGGGAGTACAGCACGGGAGTCCAGCAACATAGCCATTATATCATCTGCTGGTCCCAAATACAAAAATGCTTAACAAGCTACTTGCACATTGTATCTAATAACATATAAAAAAGAATACTCATCATGGCCAGTTAGGCTTTATTCCAGGGATGCAACATGGTTCAACATACACAAGACCATAAACATACTACATTATATTAACAGAAAAAATACAAAAATTATATTATCATTTGAATTGATGTGGATAAAACATTTGAAAAAATATATTTCTCTATGATTAAGATCTTTGCAAGATTGGGATAGAATGATAATTTCTCAACACAATAAAAGACATATATGAAAAACCTATAGCTAATATAGCTAACAATATACTGAATGGGGAAAATATATATATTGATAGCTTTCCACTGAAAACTGGTACTAGATGAGGCTGCCCACTTTCAATATAGTGCTAGAAGTCTTAGTCAATGCAATCAGAAAAGAGAATAATGCAAAAGCCATTTGGATAGGCAAAGAAGAGTTGAAAGTATCTCTATAAGCAGATGATATAATGGTATACTTAGAAAACTTAAAAGTTTCCATTATAGAGTTTTATAAAGTAATAAATGAATAAGGAAAGTGGCAGGATATAAAATCAACATCCAAAACTCTATAACATTGGTATATACAAACAACAAGTTGATTGAGGTAGAACTGAAGAAAGGGATCCCTTTTACCCTAACCACAAAATTTAGAAGATAGGAGGGATAAACCTAAACAAAAAAGTCAGACTTTTACAAAGGGAACTATGAAAATCTTTAAAAGATATTTAAAATGACACAAAAAAGTGAAAGGACATCCCATGTTCCTAGACTGGAAGAATTAATATAAAGAAAATGGCAATTCTACCCAAATAAATCTACATAGTTAACACAATTCCAATCAAATGATGAGAGGCATTCTTTACTGTGATAAAGAATAGATAATTATAGAATTTATCTGGAACCATAAAGGACCTCATTGCCAAAACAATTTTATTCAAGAAGAGTGGAGTGTACTGCATCGGACTCCCTAACCCCAAAATATACTATAAGTCTGTGAAATCAAAATAGTATGGTATTGGTACAAAAACAGACAGGTGGGCCAATGAAATAAAACAGACACCCCAGAAACAAAGCCTAAAAGATACAAACAACTAATTTTGTAAAAGGATAACAGTCAATTCAGTAAAAAAAAGGAAAAAAAAAATTAGCAAATGATGCTGAAAAAACTGGTACCCACCTGCGAATGATGAAACTGAAAATCCATCTTTTGCATGAACAAAAATCAAGTCAAAATGGATCAAAGATCCTAATCTAAGACCTCAAACTCTAAAACTACTGGTGGAAAACTCTGGGGGAAATTCTGGGAGGCTTTGGGGCACACAGAGATTTCTTACATAAAGCCACCAAAGCATAGGCAATAATCCCAAAAATAGACAAGTGGCATTATGTCAGATTAGGAAATTTCAGCACAGCAAATTTCTGAATCAACAACCCTCAAAATGGGAGAATATTTTTGTAAAGTATACCTCAGACAAAGGACTGACAACCAGAATACAGAGGGAACTCAAGTGCCTTATGTGAAAAAAAAAAAAAAGATTAACCCAATTAAAAGATGGGAAAATGAGCT